>NW_021940813.1:29403775-29866676 GCF_001715985.3 Manacus vitellinus
CCTCCTCGCTGGGAATGTGTTGAGTTCCTCAGGCCACTAAGATCATAGATAAAGATAAAGGATTATCACAGATAAAGGATTTAAAACAGGGTGTTAGTTGGAGAAATGTCCAGACCAAAATGATGAAAGAAGTTGCCAAGTATATAACAATGGTGGTAATAGTACACAACTTTGAAATTAACATATATTTTCTTACCATTTCAAATCCTGCAATTTCATCTTGACATCAGATCCAAAATATTTCTCTCCTACTTTTCCTAATCTCTCCAGAAATGGATCCTTAAAAAAAATCTGGCTTTCAGTGTGATTGAGAAACGGAGCTGGAAATTGCTGCACTATTCTGCTGCTTGTGGTAGAAAATCCAGGTCTGTCTTTCCTTTCTGTTTGAGCTTTACTGTACTATCAGGACTACACATTATTAAGACATTATCTGTCAGTGAAGCCAATGGAAATGAGTTGGAATCCTCATGAGGACTGTACCTGTTAAGTAATAAAGGCCTTTTCTCATCTGGTCTTTTTGCGCAGTAGCATCACACACTGAAGCTACTGAAAAGTGGTACTCACTCTTTTTTAACATAGTGGAGTGTTGTCTGTCGGAGATAACTGTGTACTTTGTGCAAGGAGCAGCTCATTCATCCTTAGATGAGGCAAGGTGCTCTGGAACTAGTTATAAAATGAGTCTAGATGCTTCAAAGAGTAACATTTCTAAACACCACATCCAAACCTCTGCAGGCTTTGGAGTGGCTGCTCAACCTTCCGTTTTCACTTTGAATTCACATCTTTGCAGAAGGAGCTCAGTTCATGTGAAAGAGCAAACTTGTCTTTCAACTCACATATTCCCTTCTCAGAATATAGCTGAAGGAGCATGTTTTCTATAAAAAAATTCTACCGTGATAACATTTGTGCACTGTGACCTTCTGTTCTCCTGCCAAGCACCCACAGCTCAATGAATATCTGAGTGTTCTTTAAAAATGGTATCTTTTCCTGAAACATCCCATATCTGGTATTTAAGTCATTAATGGAGGTGGCTTGTTAGCTTGAAGCAGTTACCAAGAGATAGCAGACAATAATTGAAAAGTACTGTAACTTTATTGGGTGGACGGATCTAAAAAGTCACCAGAAGAAGAAGAGTCCAAGAGAAAATTCTGTATGAATTTTGCGAAGAAAAGTTGACCTGTGTAAAGGGTTAGATGTAGGAAGCTTTCACTGAGACCTTTTTTCCCTTGGGTATAAGATCCTAAAACAGTTAATGAAGAAATAATGCAGTCATAGGTCTTAAAGGATGTTTTGTGTAGAATATCGGTAGGTGGAATATTTTTCTATGCAATAAAAACCATGCATGTATTAAAACACTGACAGTGACAATACTCTTTATATCTTCTCCGTATTTGTAGTATTTAGTATATTAAAAGAGAGTTTATTACAGACATGCATACATTTAGGCATTTTCATACAATGTAAATATGAAATCTGTAACAGATTTTAAAAGTCAAATTTCACAAAACTTGGGGTTTAGGTTTAATTTGGAGTTCGACATCTTTAAGTGGATAATGTAACATTATCACATTAAACTTAGCATATCTTCATGTTTTGTAAATGGTTTTGTATTTTTCTATCTTTTTGGCTTATAAAAAATGAGAAAATGATTGCACATGATCTAGAAACACTTTTTTTGATATTTCATCAACGCTGATCTTGTTTACCAAGAAATGTAATGCAAGAAGGAAATTACTGCTTTTAATCTTTCTTTGAAATCTTGTATATCAAAATACTGACAGGATTGGGACTGATATCTTAGAGTAAGCTCAGCTGATTCCAGTGCTAAATTTGGCTGAATATTTATTCCAATCACAGAGCAATTATTCTGATCAGTTTAACTTTCCTAGATATCAGTAAGTCCCAATCAAATGGGACCTGTGGAGTCATGTTCATTAGAAAAATATTGTAGATTGGCATTTTTTAAAATCTAACAATTTTAAGCTTTAGCTGCTTGATATATTCAATAATTTGAAGTGTTAAAACCTATGTCTGATGTATATGTGGATTAATAGATTTTGTAGCATTCACAACAGACAGATTTATTGGTGGTTGTCCACAGTTACCTTCTTTGAATATGTCTGCAGTGTGACTGAAAGCCACATTATCTTATTGATCTGATACAGAACAGAAAAAAACAAAAGACTTTAAACTGGTGAACAAGAAGCCATCCCCCTCCATCAAGTAATGTTTTTTAGTACTGTACATAGTTTAAATTTAAAATTAAATTGTCTTTCACCAGTGTGAATCTCTGCCAAAATTTTTCTATTTCCAACCCTTCCTCTTCTGTCTTCTCCTTTCTGGACTGAAAACTTCATATCCTGCTTTCTGGCAGTAAAGATATCGAGTGTCATTCTCTAGAATGGCATTCCAATTCTGCAAACTGCAGCAAATTATTTAATCATAACAGATTAGGTGTTGTGCAAATGTAAGTTAATCAGCAGTGAGAGAAATTGCACCTATTTCTGACAAAAAGGTAGACTAGTTGGCTTAGAGAAAGAAATACAATGCAGTACTGATACAGGTATCTGTATCTATGTAACAACGTATCTATGTAACTGTAGGTAGGTGGATGGATGATTGGATGTATGGTGGACTGGAGGCATGGAATGTGACCCAAACAAAGTAAAGCCATCCACATTGAAAATGCCATTTTATCCTGCCTATTATACAGTAACACTACTACTCCTTTTACAGTGGTTATGATACACGAAGACGATTGTTAGCAGGATTACTGAAATGGAGCATTAAATGGTGAATTGCAGAGCTGAGTATAAAAGGGATTTATTCTACATACAGATGTTTCTTCTTCGCTTTTCTACTAAGATCAGACATAACACTAATTAAAAAAAACAAGCTAGTTGCAGGACATTGTTTGTTAACAAAATAAATTGCCAGGGAAGGACAGCAGGAAAAAAGAAAACAGAAAACTCACTGCAAAAGGTGACGCAGAACATGCACCTTCTGTTCCTTTTGTTCTCCCTTTAATTAAAAACAGAAGCAGGAAACAAATTAAACAGACCAAACTTCTGCTATGTGCAAGTCTCTGACCAGACAAGGCATGCATACCTCCTGCAAAAAAGTACACAGGACAGGTGGCATTTGATGAGCCTTTAGGTCCTTTCTCATCCCATTGCTGCAGGACTGTGGGGCAATGTAATACTGAACTAGTAGGTGTGATTATACCATAAGCTTGGTTTGCTCCCTGTTTTGCTACCAGCTCTGCTTTTCCCCAGACTGTATTTACATACATCAGATTTTGCCTGTAGGCTTCAGCCTGGAGTACACCAAGTTGTTACAAAAATACATCTGAATCATTTATATCCAACACTGTCTCATGTTTTAAGACTGTACAGCACAGGTAGACCTAGCACGAATAAAACTAAAGTAATTTAAACATACAATTTTTTACCATCTTTGAATTTGGACTCTGAGGATGGGGTCCATCTCACCTACTCCTATAGGGAGGAAAATACACACCACTAGCATATGAGTCATGTGGTGCATGATGGAAAACGCTTAGTATGTGCTGGATCCCCTTGTAAAAGCACACACAGAAATATTGTCTGGAGCATCTCAGATGATAAGTTGAGAATGTGCTCTCTCAGTTTTGGGTATCTAAATTGAGTCACATGAATCAGAATAATATTAAACTGGGAGATCCTAGAATTTACACTATCATATATTTTCTTTCACATTTTTAAAAGGTGGAAGTTGCTAATTCCTTTCTGAAGATCATATTCTGAAAGCAAAGTTATTTTCTGTCTTTTCTGCACGGTATATATTGAAACTAAAGATGTCCTAGCTGATCTACATTTGTATTTATTTCTGAAAAGATGAGCTTATGATGAAGGGATGCCAGCAACAATGTTAAGGTGCCTCTAGTTTTGGTAAAATTATGTAAATGCAAAAACTGTAGAAAAGTTATCAAAAGTTAATCCTCCATCATGTAGATAAGCTCAGGTTCCACATTAAAATCTTTATTGCTTGCTCATAGTCAGTCTCTATTTATCTTCCTCAGGTTTTTGCTTTCAGAAGCCCTAAACCATCCATATCCTTCACCAACACACTATAACACACACACTATAACACACACACACACACACACACACACACACACACAAAGTTTTCTCCTGCTTTGTAGTGAGATCAAAAGATGAAATCCTTAATCCTAAAATGAGAAGTGCTCCTGTGTTGTTTTCACTGATTCTTACCTTTAAAAGTTTAGCACATTTGAAAGAGAAAAACCTGAGATTTCTCTTCAGTTTTCACCCAGAATATTTACAACTACATTCTAGGGAAAAGGTAGATCACAAAATGAAAAGCATAAAGCTTTGTTAAATACTGAAGGCTAGATCTTGTTAGTCCTTTCAGGTGCAACAACCTGCCAAATAAGAGCAGACCACGTTAGACCAAGGTAAAGCTGTAGCTCTGGCTTTTCAAGACAAAGTGGGACTAGCTGCCTCTCTGCTTCCACAAGGTGTTGAACCTAATGAGGGGAGGATGAAAAAGATGAAATTATTTATTATCATTTCCTCTGTAGAAGAAAGCTATTGGAAAAGGTAATTTGATACTATTGAGGAAGACACACCACACCTCTAAATAATGTGCAGAAGCAAGCTCTCTCCTTTGCATGCTTAGAAAATCCTCTCTGCAATTACAGGAGCCCCCTTACTACAGGTCAGGCATTTATAGCATAATTGGATCATAGGCTAAAGACCTTAGTACATAGCCTGCAACACCATACTAGACTTTACACTTATGTGTGGAGCGTGGTAATCCATAGAGTGTTTCTTCTCTGACCTGCCAGATGATCTTCCAAATTGAAAATGTAAATAACACGTCATTCTCTGAATGTCTATATTCATGATAATCTTGTCATCTAGTGGTGTGCATATCTTTCTTGGTCAATTGAAGCCAAGTGTAAATAAACAACTCATGGGTTCCTGTCATGCTTTAAGCCTAGCTGGAAGTTAAGTCCCATGCCCCTGATGCCCTTCCCCCATTCCCTCTGGCAAAAGAGAGAGACAGAGATTATGAGATGAGATAAAAATTTACTGGAAACAACAATGAGATAAGAAAACAAACAGTAGCAACAACACTGCTGATAACAACATTGTATAAAAGAGAGTGATTACATGCAAAATGCTCACTGAGTCTGATGCAACGCCATTACAGCTGGCACCACTCCTGCTTTCCTTCCACCATGTTTTTTCCCCAAGTCCAAGACAATGAAAAACAATGGTGAACAAACCGTCTGTTCCCGTGTTTTCCCCCCAAGCCCAAGACAATGAAAAAAACCAATGGTGGGCAAACCCTCTGGTCAGGATCAGTGCCACCCCACCACTCCTCTCACCGCCAGCTCCCCCAGAAGAGGACAAAAATGGCCATGGACCCCTCCGTGTGTCAACTTTTTCTTCCACTTGAAGCCATGCACCCTTCTTTTTGGAAGTGAGAATCACTTCCAGCCCCCAGCAACAATGTATTATTATAGAATAACAATCTAGACATACCCACACAGCTCCAGGCTCCATCTCCTCATGTCCTTGGCCAAACCTAGGACAGTTGGCCACTATCGTTATCGCTGTGCCACTGATGCAGTCTTTGCAGATTACAGCATTTTGAAGAGGAGAAGCCATTTCTCTGTAATAGCAGTAAATAAAAGAACTTCATCTTCATGAGGGTGTTAATGTCCAAGACACAGACAGAAACTCTGGGGATGATCCAAACAACCGGTGAAAGTAAAAGTTGTAGAAAACTTAGTGTGCCTGGCATGGACCCTATCTGTCCTTGGTTAAATACTGAATAAAATATGAAGCTAGAGACATTCACAGTTTGAAGGAATCCATTTCATAGCCTTACAATGTGTGGCAGCCTGCATATTTTACTGTGGTGTTTTCAGGCTTCTCTAAGGGATATTGTACTAAAGTCTAAGTCCTCAGGTATTTCACTCTGTTGTGGCACGGGTTATTATCAGTCTTCAGAATATTTATCCCAGGAAGTTATTTTAAGTGGTCTAGACATGCTGCTGTCTGGGAGCACTCATTTAGGTAAGAAATTAAAAGATACAGAAACTTTTAGCATATATAGAAGCTAATCCTCAATGAATTTTTTTTGCATGAATAAAACAAAAATGCACAGTTGCAAAAATAATCATGTGGGAATATTTTTGGCATCAGGACCGGAAGTTTATGCAAGTCTTTAGTCCCCTTTCAAGTGTACTGTTAACTGCACTGCATAAATGATTTTTGTGATTTGGTAAGATGAAATTATATATATATATATATATTTAAATAAAAAGAGGTTATATATGTCTCCTTATGGGACAAGGGTGTGCTCCAGTCACTGAATACCTCCCAGTATAAAGAGTGTATTCCCAAATCTGTAGAGTTGCTGAGCTCTCCTGTTCAGACTGTATTTATATCTGCCCCAAATATTGCCTTCCTGGTGGTTTTTTTGTAGTTCAGCTCAAGTTCCAATCCAGGGCACCCTTTTCAGTGCTAAGCTGGAACTTCAAAAAGGAGATTCCATAAAGTACAAATAATCAGTTTTGTATTGATGTTTTTATCTTTGTATGAAGTCCTCTGTATCTCAGTTTCTCAAGCCAACTTAGACCAACCCAATACAGATTCTGGATTATCAATTTAGAAGTATGCTTTCCTAATTTCTTTTGCACACTAACAATTGATTCCTGCATTATTTAATTTTTTTTCTTCTGCAGCAAATGTCATCTTATAAAAGTCTCTGCAGCACTTAATGAAAAAGTGGAATATTCTGGGAGTTGTAGTCTTTCAAACAGAGCTTCACAAGGACACACCTGTATTGGAACACTACAGCTCCCTGAACTTCCTCGCATCACTGCCTATGAAACGTCCTGCAACGTGATTAGTTTTAGGGGGGGTGATACTCATGGACTTCCAGCACTGCTAATCACACTGCACCTTACACCTGTGAGTGGGAGCAATTGGGAGCCAGAATGGACACCTATGAACCAGTGCATGTTTAGGGTGAGAAATTAATGAAGGAGGTTGGTATGAGGCAACACTGACATTTTAAATATTTCACAGTAGAAAAATATTCAACCCAATTTGTGCCTTTACCATAGGAGCCCAGCCACTTGGACACTCTCCAGACACCTACTTCTTGGTCAAATTGTGTTGCATGTAGCTGCTTTTAGCATTTTCTTTGAACTAAATTATTTCCAGTGCTGGCTGTTACTGTCAGCTCTGGGTCGTGCCCTGGGAACAGTTTGTTTGTCTGTGGTCCTTGAACAAGGCTCTGGAGGTACTGCTGTTCTTCCATGCCCAACTCCTCCATTGTTAAAAGCTTTCTAACCCTCTCACAATTTAGTTCCCCATGCCAGTTCATTCAGGCAGACATAGGGTTTGGAGGAATTACAAAAGAAATCTCTAACTAGCTGGAGATACATAAAGATCTAAATAAAAATATTAAAAACTTGGACATATTTCTGGCAATTTTTGGCAGTTCCTTAGCCTTATCTTTAACTAGTCTAGTGAGCCCAGATTAAATCAGACCAAATTACTCCTCATTTGAGCAGTTAGGTACAAGTTATATATATATTCACTGACAGCACATGTCTGGCTCCAGATGTAGACTATTTTCTTTGACAGAGCAACTGTTTGAACTGACACAACCTTTCAGTGACTCTGATGTACAAAACTTAATTTTCAAGTCACAATACTAATTCAGACCATTATATCATTTGAAGTCCATGGAATAACTATATAAATGCATTTATATAAGCACCTAAATATTTTGAAGAAAAATGGGGTTTTAATATGCAAAAGAGGTATACAAGCCCTGAAGATAGAGGGAAGAAAAATGGATGCTGAAGGAATCAGATTCCACAGAGATCATTCACTTCATAAGAAGAAACTTCAATTAATTGAAAAATGTTGTGAAATACATGAGGAAAGTACATGCTATTCAAGCTAATACTAGTTTTATGCTTTACAGTGTTTACCCTACATGCACAAATAAATTTCATAAACATCCAATATTTAGATCTGGCAGAAGATGTATTTATAATTAATGTTTTGTTGGATTGAGTGATGCTTATTTGCAGATTTCACTACTAAATAGTATGTTTAACACATTCCTAAAGAAAGCTAAGAAATTTATGTGAGGTAAAAATTTCACTGGATCTTGGCCGCTTTAGGGAAACTCCAAATACAAAGTGTTCTTGGATGCTTTCTTGTACCAGATGAAAATATAGTTTCTGACTTTGAAGACATTGTACCACCTGGTCCCTAATGCTGAAAAAAGAGAATTTTTTTTTTTTCTGAGGCACAGTCATGCAAAGAAAAACAAACAAGCAAACAAAAACCAGGGAAAAGATAGTTGGCAGAAAATTTCATTAGTTAGTATGTCCCCACAGAGGACAAAATTGTTTTATTATCTTTACTTTTTAAATAATTTCCTAACATTATGTGACTTCCTGTTCTTCAAAAAGTAAGTCTTTGTTATTATAATCCCCACCAACAAAAAAAAAGTACTGATTCATTTTTTCTTCAATTGAAATGTAATTCTTTTAATTTTTTCTGCAATGAGAAACATTTGCATGAGCCCAGATGCTTTTGAAGGTGAATATACATGTTAAATGAAGGATTATTAATTCAGTTAATTAATTCTATTTATTCAATTATTATATTAATTTATTCAATGAATAATCTATTAGTTGTTTACTTTCAAAGTTTTAAGATGTCCTTGAGCAAGTCATGGACCAATACATCAGTGTAATTAACCACAGGCTGCACTAAAAATGCAGTAAAAATTTTTCATCTGCTACTTCCAGTGGATGGAGGTACTGGTCCTTAATGGGCTGTAGCAGACCAGGTAGTGCTGCTGTTGCTCCGTACTGCTTTCAGTCCGAACATACAGAGAACAAGGAAATGCAGTAAAATTCAATGTTAACCCACAGGCATTAATTAGTCTGCATTAATATCACCACACATTACATAACTGGTATCAGTTATATTCTTGGAGTCTGCTGCTGTCCTTTAAGGTACCCTGGATTTATACAACTAATTTACCACAGCATTTGTGTCAATAGTACAGAATTTATTTACATTCATTATAATTTTGGATAGTTCAGCAAGAAAAACAGCAGTAAGTGGTATTAGCTGTTTGGGCAGCAGAGCAGGAAAATGGATATCCATCCAAAAAATTAGCTTAAAGCATTTGTTAGATCTAGAATCATGAACTAAGATATTAGCTGTTGAACTAAAGACTCATATTGGCATTTTGAAGCTATGGAGTGGAGATTTTTTTTGTACGTTTTTGAGTACTTCGTTGAATAACTGAACACATAATGATTAATGTAAAAGAGATTTCCTATCCTTCGTCATGGCTTTTGCTTTTAAAAATAATTCATTCATATATTTTCAATTTTATCAGTATGTTACTTGCAATAATTGATGAAACCTTTGTTCTAATTGTACATAAAGAGAACTTTTACTTGAGAAAAACTAACTGCACACCTTTTTTTTGTGCATAGCCAGATAAACATTGCTTTTTCTTTCTGACTGGATGCCTGAAAATCAAATAAGTGAGAAATCTAATGTCTCAGCTCTAACCCTGCCAGTTTGCATGTGCATTGACATTAAACTTTCATTGTTACATAAACAGTATTTGAACACAAAGATTTTAATTGTGTTTATATTTCTGGGAAGCACACAGATTTTGTTAGAAAAATCGTGGAAGAAAATATTTGAAAGTACATCTCCAAACTTGTTTTCTGCTTTACTGTGAAATGAAAATTAAATGTACTGGTTCATATCATTTGAGAGACTGACAGTTTGTTGATAATCAAGAATATTTTATTAATCATAACATATTAAAATAATGATGTTTTTCAAGTATTTATATAAGTTTACATAATTAATATTTATTTTTGTAAGTGAACTTGCAACTGTAGGAAGCATTGTGAGTGTGATCAGTTCAGTAACAACTTTGCTCAGTGCTTCCACTGAGATCTGTTGTGGGGAAAAGACCATATCCTGCTGAAGGTGATCTTACCTTTTCCAAGGGAAAGTTCTAGCTTTAATTATTCCACAGCTGAATCTTTGCAAAATCTCTTCCACCTGAATATTGCTTTGTGACCTAGACAAAGGTGTTCAAAAATTTTTTGGAATCCTGATTAACCTAGAGGTACTCCAGAGACCTCATCTCCTGAAAATTATGTGTATGCTGAAGTTTGTCTTTCCTGGGAACTATATAAATGCATATACTTGAGCATGCAACCATTTAGTTTTTAACTTTATTTTTAATTAATTTAGGAAAAGTACTGGTCAAAATTTTTGGATTGAAAAGCAATCATGTTTACATGACTTTTTCCTAAAATTTTTCAATTAATTATAAATAAAAATGAACAAACAAACCCCAAAGGAACAACAACATTAATTTTCCTGAATTTTTAAGGGACTTTCTGAATATATGCTTTGCATTAAAACAAAGAAACACCCTAAGCCAAAATGTAGTTGCTCTGGAAATATTTTTTAATTAACATTTCCTGAAAAATAAGTATCAGTTCTCTACATACAGTAGTAAGTTTCCAGGTATTTCTTATTTACTACAACCTTTTCCTCCTGGAACTCCATAGGAAGTTTGTTCTCTTTAAAACCTCTGACATCAGTTTCAACTGTTCTTGTGAAACATTTTTGTATTTCTATGTAAAATTAAACTTATCCAAAGAAATAACAAATGTTCCTTAATTTTTTCTTCAGAGAAGAAAAAGAAAAAGCATTTTGTATGTGTAGACAGTAGGATATGTAGAAAATTATTGCATTGCTGAGTTTCTGGCAATTTCAGAACCTGCCAAAACTACAGTTTTAATGTTGTTATTGTAGTTGATGTATTGTGTTGATAAGACAACAGACTCAGGATGAAATGCTGATATGGTCCAAAAGAAACAAAAAGGCAATCATTGATATAGCCAGTGTTACTGACAACTGTAAATTTAAGGCCACAGCAATTTGATTTTGACTTCATGTTGACCTATCCAAAGTTATAGTACCACAGAAAGCTATAGTTTGTTGATCTTGTAAATAGAATGTGAAAAGCATAAGGTAGTAAGAACCTTCCACATGAAGGTGTTGTGCATACACTCAGTGAGATGGTAACTATGGGCAGCAAGCTCTGCAGGATGGCAGGTTCAGCTCAAGGTGACAACATGAAGGGAGATGAGGATGTACATCATCCTTCCTCTATTTCTGCCTTTGTTTTAGAATCAAATCTCATTTTGCCTCCTTAAGAAGACACATAGCAAACATTCAACAATTATATTCCATTGTATTTTCCCTTCAAGAATATCATATCCAGTGCAGACTCTGCATTTCTCGTGCCTTTAATATAATGCTGCCCCTTGGCATAAAATTATAAAACTATATCATTGACAAAGTTTTTTTCCAGACCAATAGCAGCACAGTTGAGAAAAGCCTTCTTAACACCATTTCTTCCTTCTGATTTTCAAAGAATAGACTTATTTTTCCCCTCCCATATCTGTTCAGTGGCGAACGATCTAGTCTTTCTAAAGACCAGCTCATATACAGGAAGGTAGAAGTATCTTTAGTCATGGTTCGGTTTGGGGGTTTTAGTGTATGTGGAAATGTGTATGTATATGGGTAGGAGGAAAGGGCATTGGTTTTAAATTTATTTTTAGTCTTATGGAAAGCTGTTTGGCTGAAAGCAGTGGAGAGTTAAATTCTCTGCCAGTCATAGGAATAATATAATATGAGCAGTGCAGTTTTGTTATGCTGCCAAGTGTATAACTTCCACCTTGGTCAGAAGGAAGAAGGCCAAAAATCCAGCAATGACAAAGAAGTCATTGGCCTGCTGACTGCCACCACTGCCCCCATAGCCCTGCAGTATCTGGTAAATAAAACAGCTGGGACTGTGCCAGCTGCAAGGATACAGAAAGCAGCTGCAAAGGACTGATTCGTGTCACGGACCATATACCCAAGCACCATCAGTTCGGTCACAATTTGACCTCTATTTGAACCAGCAACTTACAAAGGCAAAAGGCTCTATGTGCCATTATCAATTCCCAGAGTCATCAAGTCCTCTCATGGAAATTAAATTTTATCTTCAGTATGGCATCCTGAGCCCTAGTTGAGAGGATAGTGGAAATCAAAGCTGCATGCAAGCCTGTCTTTAAATTTATTTATCTCCTGCAATCTGAAGGAAACCTTTTAACATCAGGTTTTAAAGAAAGAATTAGAATTTGATTTTTTCTCCAGCTGCTTTATGTGTTTCAGTGTATGAAATATTTGATTGAAAAATAAGTTAATATTTTTGTAATAACCATATTTCTCAAGAAATGCGATGTTGTTATGCCAGGCTCCCTGCTGTGTTCTGTAAACTTTTAATTCATTACTGAGGAAAAGCTATCAATACTTTTTCATTATTACACTATCCTTTTGCTCTGAAATTGTCACAGAGGGAGAAGCAGGCCAGATGCCATTTGCTTTCATTGACATCCTACACATTTAAAAGTCTCTCACAAAATTCCCAGAGTGGCCCTTACTCTTTGTTGGTTTGGTTTGACAAAGTGTAGATTTTGCTTCGTCTGCCCAAGAAACATGCAAGGAAAAGGAGGTCTGAGAGGAAATCTTACAGTTAACTCTACAAAAAGGTAGTAGCAGTAACTGAACTCCTTCCTTAAACTCTGGTAGGTGGAAACATTCTATAAACCACCAGCTCCTGACTGGTGAGCAACACCAGCGCTAGCAGTGCTTACCAGCCTTTCAGGGATGTCTCAAGGCCCTTTCATATTCATGTAATTAGAAATTGGGCTGTGTCCTGAAGTATTTAGCTACTCTGAAGTAAATAACTAATTATTTAGATATCTGGAACAATATCCTAGATGGAGCATTGATGTACCTGGGTCTGCTCAAGCTCTCCAAGCACCAACAAGGAGGAGGTTGTGAAACGCTTGTTCTTTCATGTGTGACCCCACTTCAAGGATTAGTGGAACATGACATCTGGGTTTGGCTCTCTTGTTTCTTAATTACTTGGGTGGACTACTAAGGAAACAGCTAGAAAAAAAAATCTGATGAGGAAAGATTGCCCTCATTTTTTTTAATGCTTGACAGAAAGAAATAGTCAGCAAGAAATGACAAATTTAGAGGAAACTACTCTACATCTCCAGTATAGCCAAATATATTATATTATGTAAGGAAAGATGAATGCTAATATAATAATTTTTTTTTGTATGAGTGAAGTTTAATTAACTATGTGTTACCATTATGTAAATCCCTCAGATTTAATAATTGAAAAGGCTGGCAAAAGCTTAAGCTTTCCTGACTGGGGTATCCATTGCATTCTGAGATATCCTAAACACAAAAATGCTGTTCTATCTACAAAGATAGCAATGTCACCAAGGAGTGAGGGTGATGCTGTTGGCCTCTGCCCATTAAGCTGATTTCCAGGTCATGTACAGAGAGAAATGTCTGCAAATTTTACAATAGCCAAACAAACCAACATATTCAAGGCTATGAACTTTAATATTTAAGACTGGGATAACGTATGGACCTCTAAACAAGCTTACCCTAACAACACAAACGTTTTGAAGTTTCATAGCAAACATGCCGGTCTTGTGGGATGAACTGCAGCTGGTCGCTTCTCCTCTGTGTTTCTTCCCCTGATACTCTGTATTCGAAAGAGTGAGGAGGTCCTTGGCTAGCTTTCCATGTCACTGGGCCAGAAATACAGGTTATGGTGGACATTACAGGAACAAGAGACAGAGTCAGTCCAGAACTGCAGTTACCTTAAATTTTGAAGCCTTATTCCTCTATTTTGTGTAGCTGTATATTTACAAAGTAGAAATTAGACTCCATTCTTCTATAGTAGATAAGAAATTCAGTCTTGGTTTCCAGCTGCAAATATGAAAATGTGCAGTAAGGAGATTTTTATTTGAATTATAAGAAGTAAATGAATAAGCCAGGCTCAAAATTATGTCTGTGAAAGCTTTAGTTTTAAAGATCTTTTCTGGATGCATTTTTGTTTAATATTAATACCAGAGATGAAATCACAGAACAGCTGTTCAGTTTTTCCCTCTCTGGGAACATATCAGTGAACAGTACACTGGTTAACTATAGTTTTGTCTGGTGCACAAAATGGGACGGTCGCCACCTCCTACAGTCAATGCTCAAGGGCACTGTGATTGTCACCCTCTTTATACATAGCAGCTGTATAGTAATCATCATTTCAGCAGCAATTGACCTTGCAAATATAAGGTCCTGAGGCAATGAAATGGTTTACAATGTAGCTTCTGGAATGGCATCCAAGGCGGAGAGATCTGCAGTAGTGTAGCAGCATTTAAGACTGATAACAAAAGGACATAAAAGTTCCCAGACATAAACAAGAAATGCATTATTGGTAAAGTGTGAATAACACTAAAAGAATGAACGTTTCTCCAAGCTATTTTGGAAAAGGACTCACCCTCTTTACTTAATATTGCAAGTAGGGAAATTATTTTGGCTCATACCTGCTGAATGTGCAAGAACAGCAGAAATTGAATATTTTATTAACATAAGTGCTCTGTTGGTAAAAACACAAATTTGGCTAGATCAAACTGATCAAACTGGACCCTAAATCTAGTCCATCATGGTCTTGCAACAGGTCATACCTAAAGTTTCTGAGAAACTTAAGAGAAAATTCAATTATTTTGATAATTTATGAAGCTGTCTGTGTGAGGTTTGTGGATTCTGCATGTGGGAATCAGACCAAAACTTCAGTCAGATCACAAGTTCAAATGTGTTGGCTCTTTTTCTTGCTTTTGCCTTAAAGTACTGCTCCTTAAGATTCCTGGAAGATGGGGTGCATCTGTTGGTTGTTGCTGCCGCAGACATACAACAGAAATATTGATGGCAATCTTCTCCCCCTTGGAAGGTTTGGGCTGACAGAACTGCTGTGGCAATCCAACATGTGTCCCCTCCCTTCAGCGGGCTTAAACGCTGTGATCCCCCTGTGTCCCACTGCCCAGTTGTCCTGAGAGCAAGGGTGGCTCTTTGGCAGCTGGCCCAGGTATCTGTATCATTTCCAGAGCTATTGGCAGTGCTAGGTCCAGCAACTCTACCTTCCCCAGATTAATGATCCAACAGCCAGAGCCATGTGAGAGGTTAATCAGGTGATAAAAGGACAAGACCGTTGATTTTTGCTATTTTATTCACCTCAAGCTGAAAGGCACTGCCAAAATTGGCATTCTTGGGAGGGGAAGAAAACCTTGCATCCATTAATATTGGTAAATTTCCTGACAGCAGCTTCTGCCTTCCTCTCTCTGTAGCTGACCCCATCACTACTCCCAAGATGAAACCTTTGTTTCCAATGCTCTCATGGGCAGGTGGAGATGTCCTGAAAGGAGATGAGGGTTTCTCTCTTTCCCAATTTCTGTTTTGTTTTTTAAACTTTTAATGTGTACATCCTGGTGTCTTAACTGTAGGCTTGTTTAATGTTTTGGGACTTTTTTTAATGATAGCTTTGATAATAACCATCAATGGGCAATAAATTTTATTGTCCAATTGTGTACTTAATTGAAAAATAATTCTACCTTTTTTAATTTTCTGCCCTCTGAATTTAATAGCAAGCTCTTTCCTTTTTCTGTTGTGTAGAGACACACCTAGAAGCACTAGTGCCATGTTTTGAATGTTTGCATGACTACATGATGTCATTAATTATTTTGAAAGCCTTTGTCAACACATCTTGGTCTTTTTTCCTTAAATAAACTGTCCCAGACTTGTCTATCTCTCTTCATACAAATGAGGTTTCTGAATCCAACCGCTCCCATCATTTATCTCTTAACTCCCCCTATTCTCAGGTTTTTTTAAAAAGAACAGCTGGAGATGAACATCTTTCAGGTGACAGTGCAATTTGTAACAGAATTGTTATATTTTCAGGCTAATTTTCCATTTATGTTGGTTCTAAAATTTCATTTGATTTTAATTTACTTTCTGACTGCTGCAGCCCCTTGGATGGCAGGGTTTTCAGTGAACTCCTAGAATATTTGCAGCTTTAATTTAAACCCTGGGAAGCTACTTTAATAATAATCCAGTGCATTACATCCAGTGTGCATTACACTGGTCAGCACCAAAGAGGTGACAAGGTTCTGCCAACCAATAATTAGAGTTGTTGCAAGGAATCACAGATATCAAATAATCTCCTGGTAAGTGAGATGTTTTAGATTATCATCACTGAGTTGTAGGCAAGGTGTGAGATAAAAGGAATTAAGACACTTGGCAACAAAGATTTCAAACCCCTTCCGTTTCTGCTGCACTCCTGAGTCTCCTAAATGAAAAGGTCTGGAAGAGCTGCATACGTCCCTGTAGCTGAATGGCAATAGTCACTTCAGTGAGATTTGTTTTTTGGGGAAGGAGCGTACGAATGTGAAAACTTGGGAGACACACTGGAGTTGAATGGGATTTATGTTATCTCAGAGAAAAGCCTCTCTGTCCCAGGGACTCACATCTTTAGCCCTGCCTTAATAGGCATTGTGTCACATGGCTCCTGGGCTTGGCTATATCTCATCTGTGACTAGACATGAGACACCTAGTCTTCTGAGACACCACTTACCACTAGATGTGAGAAAACTCAAGCAAAATCAGACCTCGAACAATATATATTATATGGCCCCCAAAGGTACCTGCTTCTCTGTTACAGAGGTGTGCTTTCTTCTTAAAAAGTGGTTAATCCAATGGCACATTGTAAGGAGAAAACAAGAAGTCTCTCAGATCACCTAGAAACTTTCATGTCTTGAATCACACCAAGCCATAATGCCAGGTTATTTATTTCAAACAACACCTGACATCTCATTGTAACCAGCTGTTATGCAAGCAATGATAATCCCTTCAAATTTAATGGAGTTTCTGAATTTGGTACCATGCATCTGCATTGCCACCTCGCATTATTTTCAAAAGCAAAAGTGACAAAAAATACAGAAAGGAACACTGTTTTGACTCAGAATACTAATCTAGGTGTCAATCTGCTTTAGCAAATCATTAAATTTTGAAGATTTACAAAAGTGGTATCTTTTATTATTATTTAAAACACATTAGGCCAGATTGATATCTAGTGACATGCAAATTAAAGTAAAAAATTAAGAATTATGTATAGTTGAAGGACATAAGTGTATGGAAAAATTATTAGAGAAGTCACTGATGGGAAGTCTATGGACTTTTTGTTGCTTTACTGATTTGTTATTATGTATATCTTCACTACAGATGTTCTACTAACTCCCTTCATCTGTAGCCATTATAAACATTAAGTGCCTCTGACCAATATCCTAATCTCATCAAAAAGTAAGGAGAAATATAGGCCCAAAGTAATTCCCCAGAGCCTGGATGACATTTTTTAAAGAGAAGCAGATTAAGAGGTCTCCAGCCGCCAGAAGCATCTGCACCACCAGAAAAAAGAAAGAAGCTATGACTGTCTTTTCACATAGAAGGAGGGCATTTGCACAGTGTCCTCTCACATGTGCCATCCTGTTCAGAAGTGAGGAGCACTGCAGCTTATTAGCATTTCTGACATGCTAATTAGTATCTCTGGAATCACAAGAAATATATACTTTTCTTTTAATAATGCAATGGCTTTGAGGCTCAACATAGTTTAGTATCACAACAGGAAGCATTGCAGAGCAAATGGCAGTGTATATAGAGTGATCAGTAAGAGAGGAAGAATGAAATTTTATAAAGACAACAATAAATACTTAAAATACTGGGCATCACACTTATGTTCTCAATAAGGTAAAGCAAGCATAGTGAGCACCCCACCTTCTCTGCAACACTGCACAGCAGAAGGCAAAGGCAATTTCTCTCTCACACACAGTTTTACACTGTGCCACTACTCTGACTCCTTGCACTCAGACATGGCTGTGGTGAACTGAAGGGTGAGTCACTATAAGTTATATCTGTCTATTGATTAAAGGAAAAATAATAAAAAGAATTATAAAGTGGAGATGCTGCTATCAGGAGACAATAGTTTTTCATTCGAGCCTCCTGTGGAAAAGCTCCATGTTTTCTGAGGTGGAGCAACTGGCTTCATATGCCAATCTAATTTGCCTAACTGTGCTGCTGGCAGGGCATATGAACTTCAGCTCCAGTTTCATTTCTTACGCAAAACAATCTCATTCATGGAAATCTGCTGAACCTCACTGATGAGAGGAGAGTTACTCCAGCACTGGGAGGGCTACCACATTGTTTGCCTTGCTGTGTGACTGTTGTTTCCTTCCTTTGAAAGTTTCTTTTGTCAATCCAGCTGAAAACGAAGGAGAGATACTATTCTGTGCCTGTGTTTATTTAGGCTCCCAAGTTAGCAAGCATGGGAGACTTCCTGTAGAAAGGAGCAGAATTTGTCACATCCAGACAGATGGCTTCATTACAAGTCATGTAATTTCTGTGCAAGGTGTGGGGACATTTCTGTGCAAGGTGTGGGGACCCCATGCAGGCAGCCTTGGGTTTCACTAACCCCTTTCAAAAGATGCAGGAAACTGTGGACAATTTGGAGAGGGAGTTTTGTAGAACTAGATATACTGCTGTAATGAGTGGGTGGTAAAACTGCTTCCCCTTTCTTCAGCTGTGAAAGGAGATTTTTATTATTACTAGAACCGAGAATGAAGAACATTTTCTGGTTTATCATTCAAGAAAGGGAGATCTTACTTTCTCAAAATGTAATAATTTCTTGATCCAGAAGTACTGTTAAGAGGTTCACAGAGGTTTTCAGCATATTTAGATCCCAGCTGGATTTTTATCCTGTACCTTTCTTAGTGGAGTTCACTTCCAAAGAGAAAAATGCTGCCTCTTATGCCCACCTGCTTATACTGTTCTGGTCATTCTGGCATGCATTAGTATAAGTCAAGGAGCATATTTTGGGCTGTAGGGCTCTCCTTGTTTTCCATTTTCACTTGTGCATTGATTCTTGACATCTGGATTTCCTTGCTTTGAAAGCCTACTCCTGGCAAGCAAGGAGAGACAGCACTAGGACAGGCAAAGTCAGCAGCAGTCTGCTGTTCGGGGCAGAAGTGTGCAAGTTTCTTTTAATCCTTTTGCCTGTTCCAGAGCCTTGGAAAACTTCTGCAAGACTTAAGCACTTTGGCAGGAAACAACAGCATGCCATGGCAAAGTCAGCCATTGCAGTTGAAAAATCTATGCTTGCTAAGAAGCAGAAAACAGGGTCCAGAAAGCTTCTGTGATGACAAATTTTTGTTTACTGGTAGGCTAAAGGATGAGATCCTCTACTTGTCATGGTCCTTAGGCGAAGCCATTCAAGCAGTCTAAGGCCCCATTAAATATAGCATCTGCTAAATCGCTGGCTGGTAGTAAGGGAAAGTTCTTTTGGCAGAGACGCTAAAATAAGTAGCATTGCTGGAGAAGTATGTGATGAAGGCAACACAAAGGAAATGGTGTATTACAGAAAATATCAGGAGACCTGTTGAGTGTCAAAGTGGAGACTGAGCTCCACAACGCATGTGTCATTAGGACTGGATGAGTCCTCATACCTATTTTTAAGAGCAGATGCTCTTTCCCCCTCCCCTTTTTTTTTGTGGGAACAGTCCTCTCAACCCACTGGAGTAGTGCAGTGTCCAGAAGCATTTTTGGTACAGGAGCAGGCCAACATCCCAGGGGCATACAACTTAAGGATGAGTGGCCTTTTTCTGATCCTTAATAAGACTGCAAGCTTTCCCTCCTTGGAGGGCATTGTAACAAAATGTCTCCCCTGTATGGGAGCTTCTTTTTAAAGAACATATAGTATCTGAAGGTTACTTTCTTCTGTCAAATTACAGCAAAATTGGAGAATGGGTGCAAAAGTTGTTGCAGCAAGGACAGATAACATGCACATAAACATAGACAATGAATATAATTACATAAGCTTCATTTCCTGAGCAAACCAAGCTAAAAAAGATTTAATTACTGAAACTTGGCCAAGAGACACTGGAAGCAAAAGCTGCTGAGGTTTTGATTTTCTGTCTGGGGATTTTTTTTAATACTTGTCAGTATGATTTATATGGGGCCTGGAATAGCTGTACACTTTTCAGAACAGTGTTCGGCCTGATACTGGAATACAAGGAGTAACAAAAGTGCAGAACAATGAGGTATTTGGGAAGAAACTGAAATCTGAGCTATGCCAAAAATTCCCCCCCCCCAAAAAAAAAAAAATTTCACAGATAGGATCTTGCCCAAAGAGTCTCACTGTTTTCTAATATGTTTTGAGTTTGTTTTTTTTTTCTTTCCTAAATGTGAACACTCAAATAAAAATTTTAAAAAGGGTTTTCCATTAGCTGGATGTAGAGATATTTTCTTTCAGAAACATGGGCTCACATTTTGCAAGAGCAAACAATTCTGACAGATCCTGGCAACTGCTTTGTGAACCTGGCATCAGTGCCATTTTCCCTGCCACAGGAAAGGCAGTTTGACTGTCAATCAGCCAAGGGCCAGAAAGCAGCTTTGTTTGGGACAGAGCTGCTAGGCTTCCAGGGATGCAGCTTGGACCATCCTTGTAGCCATGACATTTTGGGTGATGACAACTGCCTGATGCCCTGAAAGGATTTGGGGGTACTGTAGTCTTTGGAGGATTCAGAGCTATTGAAGGCAGATAATTGGTTTTTATGTTGATACACAATACTTCTGCTTTAAATCTTTATCGGGAAATGAAGCGGCACAAAACTATGTACCATTGATATGTAGACTTATTCCTGACAGTACCTCATTCTGAAACACACTGAAGAGCTTGATCTTGATACTTCTTCGTTAACTACAGGCAAAGCTATTCATGAACCTAAGAGCTAAGGAATACTACAGCCCAAAGAAAACTGAAACACATGAGAGAAGTACACCTGATATTTTTGTTCTATCAGGCAAAAGTATCAGTGAGCTGGCTTCTTCAGTTCTACCTCCACCACAACTCTTCAATTTTAGAGAATTAATGGATCATCTGAGGAGATTTAGATCATCATTAGTATCTGGGACTAGAAATTGTTAAATTAACTACCGGGAGATGCCAAATTTACCCTATTGTGTACTGTAAGATACAGGCATTTACAATCACTGTGGGGTGCTGGGGAGAACAGTGAAAGAGCATGACTTCTCAAAAGCTTTAGCAAGAATGTTTTAGCTAAGCTAAAGTAAACATATGCTTGAAGTAACACACCTGGGCAAGAGGTTAAGGCATTGAGATCACTGATTGATACATGTATCTTAAAAGGTGAGAAAAGGACATCTAGAATATTTGGACTGGTGTACTACACGGGAGTATCAGGTAATTCCCATCAGCAGTATCCTGAGAGCAAGTGAGATACAAATAATGAAGTGGGGGGTGGGAGGCAATAACCAGAGAAGCAACAGCCCTGAGATGCTTGGAAAGTAAATGACAAACTAAGACATTGATAAATGTTTCCAGAGAAGAGGAAGGCCAAATTTAGTGAATGCAAAATGAATGTATTTAACAATTCATCATAACACTGGTGCTGATGTTTAAATGAAAACAGTGCAGTGCTCTCACTAATTTAATTGTGTGTGACTCTAAATATGCCAGAATCAATAATGTGTCTTGTTTATCTGAAATTTCATTTTGTCAGATAATTTCTGATGAGCTGTTACTATGATCAGTGACATTACAGTTTAGCCATAAGCTTTTCAGAACTGATTTTTCTGTAAGCATGAAACACAAAAAAGTATGTTAACATTTGTCTTTGGTTGCTGGGCCTTGCATGCTTCACCAATAAAGTGTAAGCAAGACCTAGAGAGCTAAAACTCAAAACTACAAAATATTACAAAAAGTAGAAATCTCCTTATTGCTCTACTTTACAGAGCTATAAAAACTTATTTTTTGTGAATTTTAGTTTGTGCAAATGATTATAAAGGTGTGTAAATTATTATAAGGGTATGTAAATGACAATAAATCTACATACACCATGATAATAACTACATTAGTAAACAAATAACACTCATTTCTTTGTAAATTGACTGAAAAAAACTGAATAGAAGAAATTAGTCATGAATAGCTGACTTTGATTTTCCAATGTCAGTTCATATTAGGTTGCACTATGATGTAAAACAGTCTTTCAAAAAAAACCTATATTAGTCTTTAAAAAAACCCCTGAATGGCCGTTTTTTTTTCAACGGCAACAACCCTATTTCACAAATCATTTAAAAGCTAACTCTGCTTAATCTCAGACTTAATGAAGTTTGCTGTCTATTTTTTAATTTATCCTGCAAATTGTTTTATTCTATGAAATGGTAGTACTCAAAAAAACCCTCTGTTTTCAGTTTGAAGTGTTCTGTTGTTTTAGCTTTTACTATTCATTCCTGATGTATTATGAGAAGACCTATGAAAAAGTCATAATAACTTTGTATGAAAGTCTTTAGTTCATAATCTGGTTCCATTAATGATATGTTGACTGAGCACAGTACATTTCTGAAGGCTTTTGTAAAGCCACAGGCTTTGCTGCTGTAGCTCATGTGAAGCCTGTAATGGGTTCCATGGCAATTCAGAAAAAACACTGTTAATATCTAAATTTCATTTTCATGGATCTGAAAATGTACAATTCAGGCTAGTTACAAACCCCATAGGCTGTGTAAGGTGAATATCCAGCTGCAATGATTTTTGTAATTGAAATTGGATAGAAAATTTCTATACATGGGACAGTGTGAATAGACTGTAGAGTGTTTCTAACTTAAGAAGTTAGGCACTGATAAATAGATGGATGTTGTCATGGTTTGAGAGCCCCAAAAATCCAATTCCCTAGTCCAAACCCCCTCTCACATCTCAACCCAGTGTGAGATGGTTTTTCCAGACACCACACGAGACTCCTGACAATGCTATTACTATTTCATTGTAATAGCTATCTTCAAGCTGTGAATACAAATATTTTCTATCCATAGTTACTCTATTTTTTTTTTTGTAAGAGAATACAAAGTCTTCTTGTCTGTCTTTAGAAACACAGGCTGTTCCTTGTCAGTTCTTTTTTTATGTACTTGGTACAACAAATAGCTTACTTACTTATATTTACATGTTGATAATAGTACACATCCAATCATAATACTGTATTATTTTATTGCTGATAGGTATCGCTCTAGCGATATCTAACTGCATTCATACTTAACATACACATTCTGACTATTCAGAAGCAATTGGAAGACAAGGGTTAAACATGCTCAGCATGATCTTTAAATGCTGTCAGACCCATGTGAGAAACACAAAATGAGTTTTTAGTGTTAAAAAAATCTGCTTACAAAGTATTCAAATAAAAACATTAGATAGATTGTTTGTCAATGAAAGGAAGAAACCTGTAGGCAAATTTTGTTCTCTCTCTTCCTCCCCACTTGCATGGACTAAAAAACTTCACAGGTGTATTTTCTTTCACTCCCTGAGCTATTTATGGCTATGTTGTTTACTTTACTAGAGCTCTGAGTCTCCACCGGAAACTCTGCTTGTTCATTATATGTTTTCATATGAGCCAAAACACATTTTCTCAGCACTTTGCCTAACAAAGCAATACACAAAGTAAACAATGTTATTTTTCTCATCAGGATAGTCTTAAATGAAATCTTAGTAGTCCTACATGGAGGATATAGTTAATTACTGCAATCAAATGGGTAAAGGCAGGATTATTTTATCTTGGAATATCCAGTATATTTGAAGCTGATACTGAACATTTATGGGCTATTCTTAATCCAATACACATGTTTGTGTTAAAGATCTTTGATGGAACGCACAGCTGTTCTGCCCCTAACTTTGAGGTGGTCTACATAGTCAGTAGGAAAAAAAAAAGGTATGTTTAAAGTCCTCTAGAGAAAGATATTCAGCTCCCAGTGGGATGTTTGAAGTCAGCTGGCCAGCATCTCTTGGTGTCACTGCTGTCCATCCTAGTCATAAGAAATTTAAGTACTTGCTTTAGAAGAACAATGTCATTAAGCATCTTCAATGAAAGTGCAGTTTAAATGAATGGAAGAGGAAGACTGTATGCTGGCTATAAAGAATGTCAGCAGATCAAAGAATTGCAGATTTGACGGACATTCCTTTAATAAACTGAGGTTTATGTTGTACTTTGGCTATTTTACAGCTTTGATCTCTAAATTGTCCAAAGCAAGCCCTACTAGCTTTGGTTTTAAATTCTTGCAGTAGAAGATTTGACTTGCTCTGGTTTATCCAAATATTTTTCTTCTGCTCTATTGTACTGATGTTGACTTCCTCTTTTTCATAATGCTGAATTAAGAGCCAATTTATATATAGAAAATTGTGAGTGATTGACATCACCTACATCTGCCTCAGATGCTACTTAAATATGCAGTCACTCAGACTTCGTACATCTCAGCATAATTTTTGGGAAGCACCTCTAAGATCACCCTCAGCAAATTCCTGTTTAAATGGACATGAGAAAATTTTACATGCAGCTTGAGATTCTTCATTAGTCAGTTATAAACTGTAAAAAGAAGTGATTTTTTTCTCTTCTCACTTGAGCTCATGCAGTCAGCCAAGCACAATATTTTAGCTGCTAAAATATTCATTTTTTGCTGTTTGTTTTCTGCTAAAGAACTCAATTTACATTTTTAGCTTTACAATGATGAGGCTGATCTCTCAGCAGTAGTACATAGCTCTTGAATTCTCAGCATCATTCAATCGTTGTAGGGCATGTGCAAAAGAAAGGAGTTGTAGGTCCACGTAAACAAAGGGAGATGAGATGAGATGGGATGAGATGGGATGAGATTGCCATCTGTTTGAATCTCACCCCAAATCCTATGGAAAACAGGATTTGCTCAGGTGAAGCCTCCCATGTCTATGCAGAGCTGGCTATGGTATATAAGATCTAGGGCAGAACAAAGCAGCAGCACAAGATTCCAGCAGACTCTCAGAAGCCATCCCTTGGTCATGCATTTCTGAAAATCTCTTTTTACCTGGAATCACCATCTCCAGTCTTGCAGTCAGTAGAAATATGACATTTGGTCTACATTATCAAAAATTTTCTGAACCACATTATGAATAATGTCTATTCTTTGTCTGTAAAGACACACATTTGTGAAGCATCACAAGTTCATTATCGAATAGCTATGTTAGCTATGGAAAATCAGTACAGTGAGCTAGAAAACAGAATTCTGTCTCTTGTATATTTGTTTATAAGCGGAAAACTTCTAAATACAGGGAGAATAGAACAATTACATATTCCAGAATAATTCAGATCAGAAAAGAACTTGAGCTAGGAAAACCACTTTCAGGATTTTCATTCTTCTCTGCAAAGTATTGGTATTTCAGAAAACCTAGGGTAAAATCTTCAGCGTTGTTCCATTCATAACAGAACAGGAGGTTGGGGTGAAGTATCCATTCCATAAAAAGCATAAAGAGGACTGTGTAAGGTTAGGCAAGCTTGCTCTGTATGTCCTCAGTGTGGGAACAAGCCTCATTTCTTTCGGTGTCCATATTTGCCATACCTCAGTACTCTGATCCATGCAAGAATTCTCTCCTTGGAAAAAGATACAATTTATAAACTAGGAGTGAGATCAAACCATTTAATGTTAATGATATTAGAAATGGGGATGGAATGTGGCTAAATCAGAGCAGTCTGAACATTTATCAGGTGTTCTAGTTACCAGTGGATTAATTTATAAAAGAATCTGCTGGCTAGAACAATGCAAGCAGATAGGCAAAAGCAATTGTTGCACACGAGGCTTCTGAAAATTGCTTTCTAAATAAAAGTGTTAGCAATCATTAAAAATAAGTATATAAATAAAAATGCATAGTAAAACATTGATACAGGCTATAAGACTTTCCAAAACCAAATCTCTTGGTACTGCTCACAAATGTGTCAAAATGGAAATTGTTTGGCAAGCATAAGGACAGAGCGTAAAAGTGTGATGATGCAGCAGAATTGCCTTATCTTCTTAGTGCAATTTCAAGTTACTCCACCTATCCTTTAGGATCTGATACTGGAACAGGGATTTTTTTCCTACAAGGGCTGTGTGTGACAAAATCTTTGCACCCCTATGTGAGAAGTATCTGTTAGATTTTAACAGAAAGTGAGTACATTGAAAAGCCACATCTCAAAATGTCTTCAAGGGAAAACTTCTCTCTTTTCAATCTAATTCTGTTCATTCCACTCTGCCTTCTTTCCCTTCTCATTTTCACCTTTTTATTCTCTTCTGCATTTTCTCTGAACCAAAATTTTATTTTGTCTATGAGTAGCTAGAAAATTTTTACCTCTTACAAGGGCTGGTTCACAGAAAATCCTTCTTTTGGGAATTATTTCTATGACAGTAACACTTCTCTTTTGCTCCTTTCTATTTTGAAGGCCCAAAAGAAGAATTGATGTCATGTAGTTTATCAGTAAATCACATCAGCATCCTACACTTCTATCAAAAAACAGAATTAGTCTCAGGTAAAGGATAATTAAGCATTACCGTTGATGATGGTGACTGGATTGTCTAGTTCTTCGTCAAAGTGATATCACAGTCATATTAAAGCACATTTTTGGGCAGAAAAACTATCTATAATGGGACATATATCCTTTAACTTCAGGGCAGTGTTAGATTCATTATTCTGCAGTCATGGTAATGTTGGTTGATTTTTTTTCATAAGCTAATGTACTGTTAATAAGGTGTCAATTACTAATGCAAGCAAACAGGGCAAAGAATAATGTTTCTAATTGCTGTAGTTATCAACTAAGTGTAATTATCTACTATTGCTGAAATAAATCAATTTGGGATTCACAGCTATCTTTACAACATTCACATTTAACTTTTTTTGCCAATTATTATTATCATACCTGCCTTTTAAAATACTTCATCATTTTTCTTTTCCTGTATTTTTTAAAAACATCACTGAGTTAGAAAAAAGCTAGTCACCTTCATTAGTGAACAGAGAGAACTCAATATGCACTCAATTATAGTGTAGGTATCCATAGGTCTTAAGTAAACTATTAAAAATCTCCATTGTCTTTCCCTACTTTTGCTTCAGTCTACCCTGAAGGCTTCCTGCTGAAAAGACATAATGAATTGTCTATATACCCTATTTTTTAATTTGTTTTATTTTAAACTAATTGAACTGAAACTGCTTTTTCTGCCATCCAATTGTACTTAATAAATACATACTATCATGCAATCAAAGATAATACCAGTTTTAAGAGTTGAACTTCCAGAATTGTCCTGCTTAAAAGCCTTCTGAGATTAAATAGATGAAGGAATAGATCACCGAGGAAACCTCTTCCTCCAAACGTTGAGAAGTTTGGATTAAAATGCAGTTTGTTTGCCAACAAAGAAGCAATCATAAAGGCTGCTAACAAGAGAAAGAACCAGGACAGATTTTGTGGAAGCATATGATTTGTGATCCAAAACACGGTGCCAGAGAAAGGTGCATTTCTGGACTTCATTATCCTCTTCTGACCAAGGCTGTGTTGACAGAGGTCTCCCAATTAGCCTGAAGAAGAGTTAACAAGGTAGTATTCAAGAAGGCAAAGTGTTTCTGAAAGCATCTGGCTGTAAGCTGTAAAGGGCTGCTCATTCCCTGCCTCTAATTGGAGTAGAGCATCCTCCCTATACTGACCACCTTCACTGACAACAGCTGAACCTACAGTGCTCCCTCCATGCTTGTGATGTAAACTCCAACCACTTACAGATGGCAAAAGCTTGTCTTTCAGATCACACTTTTCCCTGACTTCGAGTGTATATCCAACACCCCTGGAAAAGCAAAACCTTCCCAGAATCTGACTATGTCTTTCAAATATATACTGCTGGCACAAGTATCAGTCCCTGGCAGATAATTAACAGAACCAATCCTTTCTTGCCTGCTTCCCCCACATTTTCAGCTTTGCTGCTGCTTTCATTAACTCCTCATTGCATACTCTCAGCATACAAGTTTTTGCAAGGCTAAGAAGGAGAGAGGACTTTTCTAGTTGTGTTCCTTCTGCTTGGTCTACCTGTGTTATATGTGAATACAAAGTGTGGGGAACCAGGAGTAAAATAAGCTTTTTTCACGGAGTAGGGAAAAGATGTCTGAAGAGATGAAAGAAGTTAATTTTTTTCTATGCCTCTCTGTCTTTCCATGTCTTGGATACTTTTCTAAGGAAAGCTTCTTAACTCTTGAAGTGGTCTGTGTCCTTTTTTGACATGATCCCTTTTTGGCTATCTTTCCATAGCTCTACTCACTTCCTAAAATAGATCCATCATCACACAACAGAAAGTGAAACAAAGATATCAAGCAGTGATCTAAGATGCCCAGGCCAACAACAGCATTGGGGAAATCAAGGTTAGAGGCAGTATGCACTAACAGGCATCACTGGTCATATTACAGAAGTTGGTGATTTTCCATTAGTGTTGATTCCTGTAGCAACCATGCTTCAGGGGCGCTTGACACCAATTCTCACAGCTAACTTATAGTTGCATATGCCTCTCATCCAGCCTGGAGATCTTTCTGGTCTTAACCATTTTTTCAGCAGTTTGGTGGAAGCTTCTGCACAAATCAGTCTCCCTAGAAAGTGAAGCAGTATGAGTATGAAGAAGTCATAGAAATCAAAGTCATTAAGTATGTTTGGTGGAAATAAACAAGAGTTATTACATGGATACTTTCTCCCGGGCTCTTAAATAAAAATCAAATTTATTCTTGACCTGATTTTACAAAAACATGTAGTACCAATCTGACAAAAAACCAAATGGTCAAAGTGTTCTCTAAAAGTCTTTGATATAGTATATAAAAAGCTATAGCACAGCCTGGAAAATAACCATTGGACTAAAAATTAGGAGAATTTAATCAAGTAAAATTCATGGAAGGGAAAATGAAGTTGTTGACTTTGGTAGAGAAGATCCTGAGTTGCAGGTTGCCAGAACTTGGATGGCTGTAACACAGAATACACATTTTGTTGTCTTCTTCCCATGACATCCCCCTTGCCATCTTACTGGCACCTGCTGGAAAGTCTCCAGGAGGAGACTTGCCCTGCTGCAGTATGAATATTCTTATATAACCTGAAGCAACCTGACAGGGTAAACAGACTTGATAGAATTCTGTTCATCATGGATGACTTGAAGCCACAAGGTCTGGAATTTAAGGTAGTTTACTGTCATTTGTCATGCTGGGAAAGTGAAAGAAAGCAGACATTTCTACAGATAGCACATTTAGTTGTGTTGAGAACTGAACAAGAGAGGTTGCATTTTCTTGTGGAAATACTGAAGTCTGCGGTTCTGATATTTTCTAAAATGAAATATTTAAAGGGCTAGAAACAATTGGACTGTGTATAAGAAATATAGAACATCACTGAAAAAGAAACCATCATGGATAGTTCTTTCTTCATGTTAAATGAATGGACATGAAATGGAAATGAATGTAAATGAATGGATATACGGCCCAAATAGATGTGTTACTATTCCATAAAAGTTATTTTTCTTTGAAATTAATTGAAAAGTGAAGTCACCTGGCACTGAAGCAGAACAAAATAGCAGTTATTTAACAGGTTAAAACAACTCACATTGATAGCAAGCTTTCAAGCATACTGACATTGTAATGGATTTCTTTTGGTGGGGTGGCTATGGGATGAAAAGAAAGCAAAAAAAATCAGGAAGAAATTGAATTCAAGGTTAACTGGTACAACTTTTTCAGTGAAATTTGGGGAAAAAAATGTAAAAAGTTCATTTTACATCAATTTAAAATAAATTTATTAAAAAGATAAAATCTTTGTTACTTCCAAGATATTTGAAACATTTTTACTGGCAATGATTATGGTGAAGTTTATCTGAGAAAAGGAACTCGATTTACTGCCTGTGATAAAACCTGCAAATTAACACTTGGGGCCCCAAGTTCTGCAGCAGGAGCTGGTGCAACAGGACAAGAGTTTCCTTCTCTTCACATCAGGAGGCAAATCGGGAGGTAGGATTAAGACTCAAATGGCATGGCAGCCCCCTGTGTGGTACTGGTACTGCCTTGTGGGGAAAGGGCGGTTCGGGCACCATCGCTCGGCATGAGCGCAGGGCAACACAGCACACCAAGGAGGCCATCTGATGCTTCTTTTTCCCTTCTGAACTGCAGGGGAAAGATATCAGTGGCCCCATGGATGAAGCAAATTTGAGAAGGCTCCTGATGAAAAATGTAGAGCTTTCCATTAGAGGGAGACATTATTCAGTCAGAAATAGAATCATAGGATCATTTAAGTTGGAAAAGACCTCTAAGAACATCAAGTCCAACCAAATAAAAAATGCTCTGCCATGCCTGCTCCTAAGCCATGTCCCTAAGTGACACATCTACATACTTTTACATCTTTTAAATACCTCCAGGGATGGTGTCTCAAACTTTTCCCTAGGCAGCCTATTTCAGTGCTTGAAAACCCTTTCCATGAATAAATGTTTCCTAGTGTTCAATCTAACCCCCGCCATCCCCGGTGTAACTTGAGGCCATTTCCTCTTGTCTTATTGCTTATTATTCGGAAGAAAAACTGTGATCAGAAGGCTCAGTCAAATAGGAGCCAGACTCAAGATTTCAGATGATGCAGGGCTAAGGCTCAGAGGCCCTGCAAAGCTTGACTTCTTTTACTGCATCACTGTGTCCTCTAACATAATCTGCCAGCCAAAAAAAAATTAACCTTTAGGTCAATCTCACAGACTGTCACAGCAGAATTGGCTGTGAAATCTGCTTGGCAGCACGAGTTTTCAAGGAGAACAGTGTTTCTTACTCAGTTAGGTCCTTCATGAGTTATTTCTTTATTTACATTGATGGAAAATATACAAATGTGACATTTTGAATTAACACAAAGTCATTTTCTACAGATTAGAGCTAAGGGACTTGTGGGTATTCTTCTTGCCATGTTAGTGAGAAGGATAAATAAGGCCATGCACACCTTACAGCAGTACCCCAGCAGGGTGGAACCTTAAACAAGACTAAGACACTCATCAAGGAAATAGCACCATGACCAGAGATGTTTTTTTTGCAATGCAAATATAAAAATTTATCAGTATCCAATGGGAAAAAAAATATTACTGATGAGACAGTTATATTAACCATCTATTGTTGTTGTTAGGCTTTTAATTTACCTTATAATCTACATCTACTCTATTAATTAGATGAATAAAAATTGATTGTGTTATGCATTAGAGAACAATCTAGTTTTAGCTAGAATAGGCATGCTGTTTTCTAGATGGTTTATTATTATGTTTTGGACTGGTTGAAGATTTGTTGTTGTACTCCTATTGGAAAATGCCATTCTCTAACAAAAAAGAAATTAAATATTGGCATGAAGATTAATTATGACCACTGAATGCTAAGCTGATAAGGACTTTCAGAAGCTATTTCAGCAGTAGAAATCAGGCGATGACTCATTAAATACAAAGACTTTAGAAGTAATATGGTGGCATAATCGCTTTACAATTCCCACGTTAATTAAAATTTTGCTTTTTATGCATTGTATGAAGTTACTTTCAGAAGTACAGTAGCACACTCCACATTAGAACTATTGCAACTTTCAAAACAATGAGTCCTTTTCAATTGTTCATATCTTACACTGAGACTCCCCTTTTTTTGCAATCTATTGGTTTGCACAGCTTCTTCAGAGCCTATGTAAAGCAGTATACTTCTGTGTCTGGACCTCAAATTAGTATGATCAAATGCACCTCTAAAGAGATCTGCTTCTGATGGAACCAACCGTTTTTTCCATTATCAAAAAAACAGGGATTGTGAAAAATCACAGGCTTGCCAGTATTATGACTGTTTTTGTGTGCTGCACAACTCGAGCTGAATTATACCACTTAATTCACTGATAAAGCATTAGATCAGAAATTTAAGTGTTCCCAAATAGCAGTGAAACAGTGAACTGATACTGTTTTGCAATACCTTCTTTTATGAAATGCAATATATTCATGTACATACATATTAATTTCTAGATGGCTACCCTAAAGAGGAAATGATTTACAGATGGAGGAAAAATTCAGTGGAGGCTGCTGACCAGAAATCTTGGAGACTCTATCAATTTGACTTTATGGGTCTCAGAAATACTTCAGAAATTGTGAAAACCTCTGCAGGTAAGAATTGAACAAATGGTAGAGCTTTTTCTGGAAATCATATTATTTAAAAATATTTATTCCAATTTTTCTTTCATTTGAATGCAAATTGATTTCAATGTGTACCAATGTTCATATTAAAATCTGTAAAGTGCAGACTTCAAAAACATTGACTTTATCTAGATTTTTTATAACTTCTTCTCTACTCTAGTAGTAATTTCACAAACTAAGGAATAAATACTAAGTTGATATGGCTGTTGGTTATATACTTGAAATTACAATATGATTCTCATTCCTCATCTAAGTTTATTTGCATTGAATGCATTTTCACCATAAATTAAAGAGAAAGATAAAATGGTAGGTTAGTGAAATTAGATTCTTTAAACACTAGTTAACCATTCAGCCACAGGTTTAATATTTCTCTTAATATTTCAAAGGCACTCTTTATTTTTTCAGTTGGTAAATGCCCTTGCTAGTGACTCTGCCAACTGACTGTAATTAAAATCCAGTCATGTAATTTTATTTCTTCAGAAATCTTGCTGTTTCTTATAATAGCACCAATATATACATATATATAAAGATATTTAAATAGAATACATTACATGAACTGGATAAATTCTCATAAAATTCACACAATATCTAAACTGTATACGTGACTCTGCAGTCATCTCTGTGATTACAGTTTGGTAATTCTCACAGCTGCTGAGGGAACCTGCTAGAAGTGACCTTCTGCTTAACTGGTGGTAAATTTTTGAAAAATCCCATATATATTTTTTTTTCAAAATGTAAACAAAACTAAGCTATTATTTTGGAAACACTGTGAATAATATTAATGATAAAAAATTATAAATCTTTGAAACTCCTGCTGTTGGGTCATGGACCACCGACTAACATCGGCAATGTATTCTCAGGATTGGATAGCAATTTTTATAATGAAGAGTCATTAAAGCTTTAGTGAATATTTTGAGCTGGTGGTTTACCAGAACAAAATGTTGCAAACAGCACATATGTAAAAGTTCTGTTATGGACACAAAGTCTTGTAGTCTTTAAGTTTCTCAGGAATGCAAATTTCCCATAAATTAAATCAGGTGTTGGCAGATAACAGTCACGTACAAAATACCATTAAAGTGTCTGCGTATGTGGTTTAACCCCAGTGGCATCTCAGCTCCATGCAGCCACTCACTCACCTTCTATGGTGGGATGGGGAAGAGATTTGGAAGAGTGAGAAAACTCATGCTTTGAGATAAGGACAGTTTAATAGGCAAAGCAAAAGCTGTGCACAAAAGCAAAGCAAAACAAGGAGTTCATTCACTGCTTCCTATGGTCAGGCAGGTGTTCAGCCATCTCAAGGACAGCCGGGCTCCCTCACAAGCAACAGTGACTTGAGAAGACAAACACCATCACTAGGAATATCCCCCTGCTTCCTCCTTTTCCCCCCAGCTTTATATGCCAAGCATGATTCCATACGGTCTAGGACATCCCTGCGGCGAGTTGGGGTCAGATGTTCTGGCTGTGTCCCCTCCCAAATCCTTGTTCCCCCCTTCCCACCCCACCCCCCCCCCCCGCCTCCTCGCTGATGGGGTGGGGGTTAGGAGCAGAAAAGGTCTTGAGTCTGTGCAAGCACTGCTCAGCAATAAAGCAAACACCCCTGTATTACCAACACTATTTCCAGCACAAACCCAAAACACAGCCCCTGTAAGGTCCATATAATAAAGTCCTGTCAATTGCTGTGTGTTTTTCTCCACTCCTGAAACCTCTCCCATCCCAAATCTTGTTCCTTCACAACCACCCCTTTGCAGACTCAGGACAGAAAGGAAGAGCAGCATTGTTCAGAGTGCTGCACAGGGGCTCATTTGGACTAATGAGATGGAGTTAGGAAAAGGGAAGCAGGCAGGATACCAAAAGCAGCTTTCTGACAAAGAGAGGCACTAAACATCATCTCTTCCTCCCAAGGGAAATTATGAAAACTGCTATTAGAGAGGGCATTTAAAAGCAGACTGGGCAAAGCCTGAGAAAATGTACTGCAGGGAGCAGTCCTGCAGTAACAGGAGATGGATTCAAAACCCTAACTTCTTTTTTGGCTTCTGACTTACACCTTTCTGCTCGTTTATGACAGTATTATTTCTCACTAAATTAGATGTTCATCTACATAATGTGAGAGCTGCTGCAGTGCTACCTTCCTGTATCTAGTTTGTGGATCTCTATTTCAGCCTCTCTTCAGCCATGTTCTGGCTATAATAAAGAGGTCACGCTGGCCACATGGCAACACGCTGCTGCTCTTCCAGCATTTGCTTCAAGTCCTTTCTTAGTAGTCGTTTTCACTGCAGAATTACTAGATTTAGTGCTCATCAGAGTTCTGCTATTTGACAGTTTTTCAGTCTTTCCAAACCTTTTTCAGACATCTAAATAACCTTTCTGCCAATCTATGACAATTTCAGTGGTACGTAAGTAGCAAGCCGTCTGGTACAGAGTGTATTTCTGAAATAAGCAAGATGAGAAAGATTGTCATGTCTTGTGTTGAACCAGCAATGGCTTAAAGCATTCCCACAGTGGTGTGCTTCATGCTTGCAAGACTAACATTTTTTACAATAATCTGCCAATGAGGAGAAGTCTTCACTGCTGTCTGTACGAGGTATACAGTTTCTTTCCTGAGGATTTTTTTAAAATTTCATTCTAGGATACAAACACAACAAAATAAGTACCTACTGCATATGGTGATTACATGGAATAAACAGCAAAATCACTGTGCTGGTGCTGTGGTCATGAACCTTTATCTTACATCCTAAGTAAGCCTTCACTGTCAGGTAATACCAAATAATTCACAAGTACTGAAAAATTCCCCTGTTGGCAAGATACTCAGATACCATAGCAAGACCACTTCTCTTGCTAAAATGTCAAAAAAGGCTGACAAAGATAGTTAAAGTAGAGGGAATACTAAGCCACCTGGCATTCAGCCGTGAAAAAAGGACAAACTGCATGTAAGGAGGAAATTCTCAGATTTTAAAACTGCAAATCAGCCAAAGGAAAGGTGACCTTGGCAACAGGAGAGAGAGGGAGAACATCATCCTTAAAAGCATTCTGTGTGTGTTTCAGGTTTCTGAGTCCTAACCTTCCAAATAAACTTGAGGGGGAAACAAAAGCAAAGACAAGAAAAAAAACAAAAAGAAGGTCAACACACTCTCAGAGATTTATACAGAGATCACTTATCTGTAGATGCAGAGAGCCCACAAGAAGTACCCACACAAGATGAACCAGACTGACCAGTCCCAGTCCAGGGCTAGTCAGCAGTCCAGTCATCACCCAATAGGTCCATGTCCATGGAGCAGGATCACCACTCAGCCCAGCCATCAGACTGCCAAGGCAAGGTCAGGGTTGGCAGCAGGCAGCTGAGCCCCTCAGCTTGAGGAAGGGTTGCAGGAGGAGTGGCAGAGCAGAATGGTCACAGGCTGATCAGAGCAACTGGAACCTGTTGGTGCTCTCATGGTCTTGACGATGAGTGGGAAAAAATGCACAAATCCCAATGTGCTGAATGTGGTTGTGTCTGTGCATATTTGTTTTTAATGATCTGATTCAGTCACACTCTCTCATGTACCAGCTAACTCATCTGAAGACATTTATTTAATGAATATTTATAAAACGTTTGGGTTTTAAAGTCATTGATATTTTTAACATCCCTCTGAGTCCTGATGACACATCACAGAGTGCTTGTCATCTGTGTGTTCTTCTCAGGACAAATGAGAATTTGGGGAATTTTTTTCTCAAATGTTTAATTCATTGGGATCCAGTATACACTACCTCAGCTGACTGTGCTGCACAGACTGTCTTTAACCAGGTGGCATCCTCAAGCAGATGGATGGAGACTCAGAAAAATGCAACGTGTCGTTTGAAAATGGTGTCTTATTTTCACTTGCCTGGCATTGCAGGAGCTTTGCCTCTTCACCCAGGGTATCATATAATCTCAATTGCTTTGATGGTTAGGCTTTGGTTTACAGCCCTCAGCAGATATCTGCTCTGGGTTCCTGTGATTTCAGATGGTGTCCCCTCCTCTTCCAAATACTGTCCCCACCTCTCTTTATCCTGTCATGCCTGACTCCTAATGTGAGTGCAGAAGAGAAGAAGAAGAATCTGCCCTTTTTTTTCTTAACCTGGCACAAGTGGAGTGGCAGCTGAATTCCAGCATCTCTAAACCTGCTTTCCCCTGGTGCTAGACAATATTCTTCTGTGTTTGTTAGCTGAGTGTGGAAAAAGTCTATTTAACACTCCCCAAAGAGGTAGAACAGAAAATGCTTTTGTTAGGGGAATTCACCATTACTCTACTCTCCATCTCTTCAGCTCACACCTCCCCTGGCCTTTAGAGACTTCCAGATATAACTCATTCTCATGGTTGTTTTAATTCCTTTGTATCAGGTCAATGAAAGTATCCTTGTAGCTTTCTTTGGGTTCTTGAAATTTGTGATCTGAATTTTAGATCTTGCAAGTTCACTAACTGTGCTTGCATTTGTTCCCAAGGTTCATTAAATCAGGTTCGTGCTTTCAAAAATCTGTTTCTGTCATTTAGAAAACAATTCTAAGAAGTTAGAAATGCAGTTAAAATCCTGTGTTGCTTAAATCCTGTGTTGAGTCTTGAGACTGAGTATAAGTTTATTTTCATAGGTAGTAGACAGAACCATACAGGGACAGTTGATGTCTGACATGTCACCTTTCACCAGAGTTTGCTGTCCCCATCACACTCCTTTCTGCTTTCTCCCCTTTCCTACACAAACACATGCATACAACTTCTCAGAGTCCTTGTGCATCTTCTACTCCCATGGGCTCCCATTCCCAGCAGCTCCAGCATTGTCAAACTAGCAGGTACCAGGAATGCACCCTTCTTGACCAACTCTCTAGCTGCAAAGATGAAGATAACTCTTCTGGCTACCATTACACAGGCAAACAAGCACACCATACAGCACTCATAACTTCGTTTTCATTCAACTTTTCTTTCTTATCTGCAGCTTTCTCCACATTTTTTTTTCCATAATGAAATCCATCATATCCAGTACAAGATCATAAAATCTCATTTAGGACTTCAAATAGGTTGAAAACACTACTCAGTAGTTGAAAATAATGCCTAGTACTGACCCACAGAACTGACTCGTAACATATATAATGAATTCATATTTTCCCCGTTCATTTTTCATAGTTCATTGTGAAATATAACTCCAATAACACCTTTAAATTCAGAAGGTTTCTACTGTTTAAAAATACTTTGCGTGCAGCACCTATACACATATACACAGCCTGGATATGAATTGACTCTCTCATTCTTTGGCTTCTTTCAGAAGAACAGAATAATACTGTAGGTTCTTTGCCTCTGCAGTCATCTATGGAATGATGGAATAGTGTAGGACTTATTTTTTGACAGTAAATACCAATTTATGTGAAAACATAAAATTAGCCTGTTTATGAGAAGATTTACCAATAATCTTTTTGTTGACAGAGTTTTATCTCTGATACAGTATTTGGAAAAAACCAAATCCCATTTTAGCAGAAAAATCAACAGTATTGACTTCTGAAAGATATTCACATGTCAAATAGCAATTTATCAGAATGCATATTTTGAAAAACTCACAACTTTTCTAAGAGAAATTTCAATTTTTAGTTTTAACAGCAATTCGTATAACAGAGTCGGATAACTTTGTCTTTAGCCACTCAGGTAAGAAATGTAACAAATTAATAGACCATTACTAATAGTATTTCTGGTCTGTTACAGTATTTTCCTATATTGGTTGCAAGTTTGACTGACATTTATGGGAATCAAAACTTTTATATTGCCCTGCAAAGCCAGCAGTTGCTCATCGTGTTACAAAAGTGCCTCACAAAGCTCATCGTAAGACAGCTTCTGAAGAGAGTGATTTATAACTTCAATAGCCTACTGAAGTTAATAGAACATTTCCCTAGTGCTGGCCTGGGATCAAATACTGAAGTGTAGAAGCCTGAACTCTTTAGTTAATGTGAGTAACTCTTTAGTCACTAGAAAGTAGAGAAAGCTCAGTTTAATTATAAATGAGTCAGATAACTGAAATGTGCTCTAAAAACACCTTCCTTCTTCTGTTCACAAATAGTACAAAAGATAACTAGAATAAGAGGAGTGGAGAGAATATGATTCCTCTCCATACTTTGTAAGTTGAGCAGAACTGCATATATAACTGGTTTCATTCTTATGCTTTGCCTTGCAGATACAGATGCTTAGTGTCCTTTGTATAGGTACTTACTGCTGCAAATGGTGATAGAGATAAATGAAGTAATTTTACTTAGTGTTAAAGGCAAGAGTAGAAAAAAAAGACACTGGAGACTTGGAGGCAGGTCTTCACCTGCACTTTTTTCTTCTGGGAAAATTTCAGTAGGAAGTGATTTTTCCCTAAAAAAAATATCCAGTTGTCCTCATTAAAGGCCCTCAAGTTTTCAGTTTTAAAGATTTTCATATTGTATGGAAAAAACCCACACTGACTTTTTTCCATTATGTTTTTCTTCAGCTGATATTTATATCTGATGGTTTCATATTTTGGAAGATTTTTATGTGTCTGACTTTAAGAGGTTCCTGAATTAATGTCCTTATTCACTCATCCAGTGACAACACTGTATTTGTCACTCCTCTTTGTACATGGAGTCCTGATCTTCTGCTCCTTTCTGCTGAAGCTACATCATTTTCCATTCTAGGATAAGTCATCAGGACAGGAGGACAACAAGGTTGATTCTGTTCTCTAGTAACCATAACCCAGACCCTGGGATTTTTACCTGAGCTGTCTTCTGAGATTGAAAGAGTGATTGAATATTTAATAGCAATATGAAGAACTAGATAACCCCTCTCAGAATTTAACACAAAGTCTTGCCAAATCACTCATTCGAGAGCTGGGGACTTTGGTCACACGTGTCCTGGTGCTTTTACCAGTAGATCACAAGGTAAAAAACAAGAGGCTGGAATTGCTTCCATATTTTTCTAGGAAAAAGATTTTGGTTCCTTACTTCTAAAGAACAGAGATGTGAATTCTTCATAGCAACAGAGGCCTTTCTAGCAGTCACTTCATCTCATCTGCACCTTCATCTGCTGTGGTAAACTGGTAGCTTTTAGGGATTCATTCTGAGATTCCCAGCTCCTTCACTTGTTGCAAAAAGTTTGCTTTGCCACGGCAAAATTAGGTCTGTGAGGATAATTGTGTAGCCAGGCTTTGCCAAGTGAGTAGCCACATCGCCATGTATATGATACCCAGGCCTTTAGAATAAAACCTTGGTCTGCTGGGCTATGTTTATAAAGGCAGTAACATGCTGTCGTGGTGACTAAAGCAGTAGGGAGAGAGGTAAGTATTTCCACAGAAAAGACACCATTCTGGAGTCAGAATGGCTTTACAAGTTTCTCCAATACATAAAATACAAAACCAAATTGGATCAATAAGTTGTATTGACTTCTAATTATGTGCACAATGTGGACAGAATATTTTGACTCACATTGTGAAACATATCTTGAGATATTCTGACCTGCAGTGCAGATTGACAATACAATTTCTGTTATTAATACCACCATAATGGGGGTGGAAAGGCATGTTACATATGAACTGTGAGCCTGTTTGCATTCACTCAGCTGAGAACAACTTTCTAGACTTGCTGTTCCAGCACCTCTGGCTTTTACTCCCCACAGTATTGGGGATTTATGGTTGGTTCAATCAAAAGTTTTATATTAATGCAAATTGTGAAGGTTTGGCCTTTGCCCTGGGTCACTACAATGTTATCTAAAAGTCTTTTATAAGCGGCAATTGTACTTAATTTAAACTTCACAGTATTGCACAGGATATTTTATGTTTTATTCGCTTCTGAGTCTGAAGTCTTAATGAAAATTTTAAGATATAGAAAGAATGGGACAGCTATTCACATGCTGCAGCAAGTTGCTACGTGTCTTTTTAGATTTTAATTCCCATAACTTAAGAAAAAGTGCAGCACAGACTAGTCACTTGCTAGCAAGATACCTCTAAATTTAGCCTTTACTCCTTCATATCAGGGTCATGTTTCCAGAATTCTTCCATTTGGTTGTGGAAGTTCTTTGCCACTAGGACCTTTTTCTGCAGCTAAAATCCACAACATTCGGGTCTTGTTCATAATAATAACAGCTCAGGTTCAGTGAACACCTTCTGCTTTGTAATTATACTGGCAAGAACCAAAATGTCTTTTATGATTATTTACCTGATGCTGGATTCATCCACTGCCCACTGGAGCCAATATGCATCTTACTTTAATCTACCAGAGAATCTGGCACGTGAGCTACGCTGTCAGATAGCAAAGGAAATGGCACAGTACAAGAGTAAGTGTTTAGAAAGTTTCCAAGCCTTCTAGCAAATACAACCAAAGAGTGATATGAGACAACATGGGAGCATTCTAGAAATGTACGTAAGCCTGCTGTGAAAGGGACTGCCACAGCATCCCACAGAAAATCAGAGGTGAATCATTGGCACTCGCATGTGTCAGTATGAGTGTGAGAGAAATCTTGTCTGGCAGCAGACCATGATGCATTGCAGTGTTTACAAAATAATTTTGGCAGAAGACTATTGCTTATTACATCGGAGGGAGTTAATCATAGTCAGCTTGAGACAAACTCAAGATGTGGAATGAACTTGCATTGTAGTAAAATACATAATCTCAAGGTACAGCAAGGTGACATTAGGTCAAGGATTTCAAAATACTCAAGTGACCTCTACTAAGTTCTGCCAGTACCCTTGTGCTTCTGAAAATTTAAATCTGCCTTCTTGAATGAGCCTTGTAAGTGAATATATTTAGTCTTTTAGACTTTGTTCTATAAAACAGTGATGAACTATAATAGTAGACAATATCCTTATACAGCATAAATCTGCATGATAGTGGGGTATTTTCTTGTCAGGATTTCTTTCCAAAGCTTTTGGTCTTTCTCAGAAATTACGATCTTGTATTTATCCTCAGCAAAGATGAAAATTAAAATTTGCATTCTGACGTGACCCATAAAGGCTGGCATTTGAAAGATTACGTATAGTTATCTTGCAGATCTCTAGGCTGGTCCCCAATGCAAGCTATTTAGAACACATTATCTTTCTTTAGCAGAAACAAGCCACAGCTAGCCCTCTTCTAATTGTTGTAAGTGTATGCAACTGCAGTAAGTTCCCTTTGGCTTGTACAAATCTTTCAAGTCTGTCTTGGACCTGAGGACACCCTTCTCTAGCACACCTTCCCCTCCTTACCCCCAAACAAAACAGTGCATCTTTTTGTGCCAAAGGAGAACAGTTTATTTTTAGGTAAGTATAAAATAGAGACTTTCATCTAACACCCACACCTACATTCTGATTCAAATCTGTATCAAAGTTAATTGCAAACCTCCTACAAGTAGGAGCAGTTAGAGTGAAAAAAATATATGGAGCATTTTCTGCTCTTCATATCCACAGGCTCAGGCATACTATAAACAGAGTGCCAAATTATCCTTTCAGCAATATCGGTTCAAAACAGAAATTGTTCTACAATAATGAAGTATGAGTGTCATAGAAGAATTACAAAGTAATTTGAAGAGAAAAAAGAATATGCATCTAATACATTCTTCACTGGATGCAAGTTACTATTAAACACATGAAGATGCTAAAGGTGTATTGAAATTCCCATGCATCTTCCTGCTGTAGCTGGACATTTTTCAGAATAATACAAATCTTTAGGCAAAGCTGAAGCAAAGCATGCAGATCATAGTTTTAACATATCTCTTGGTACATTTTAGTTTGAATTTCTTTCTGTCTAGTCAATTTTTTTTATAAGGATACATCCCATACAAAAACCAAACAAACTGTTAAATATATGTCTGTTAATATAAAATATTAAAATGTCTGTTTCTAGTGCCACCAATTTACACACTCTTATTCCAAACTCTCTATTTTATCCTTATTCTTCCATTCCTCCACTAAGAGGGAACATGTCTGTCAGTTTTTCAAAATGCTTCCTTTGAAAGGAGGAAGACTTTGCAAATGTTGCCTGTGTTAACATAATAAAGACAGAAGCACATTCAAATGTAAAAAAAAAAAAATCTTGTTGCAGCTTGCTTTTATTTAAATGAATAGAGAGAGTTATTGGTAAGGACACATCCTGAGTATCATATCTGAAAAAAAGCAAGTCCTTGAACAGGTTTCCACAGGACCTGCAAGAATCATCTCAGCAAAAGCTGAACTTCGAGTCATCTCTGGTTTACACTCATAGAATTAATTAATGTTTTTTTAACTCAAGCTGCCTCCAGGATGTGTCTGCTCTTGGGACAGGCATCATCAAAAACCTTCAAGGAGCAAACCCGGACTGTCTTTAATGCTTGAAGTCACAAGAAACAGTGAGGTAGGGAAACTGTATTGTGTGGTAGGAACATCCCTTTTGCCATGAAGTACATCCTTGAAGGGTACTCTCAATACTAAACTGAAGAAAGCTCCCTCCATCACCCTTAGGGAGCACTAGCAAGGGTGCAGAGCTGACCTTTAGCATCTTCTAGCAGCAAATAAAATAGCCAGAAAGTGTTTAAGTCTTGACTTTCTAGTGTCACTTGCAGGTGTAGAAAGTTTGGGTTTAGCCATGGCATCTAAGATAACAAAAGCCCCTTTAACTCAGCAGTAGCCTCAGAACTCATCTCAGGTCAAAGCCCATTTCAAATGGTGCTTAATCTCATCTTCTAATATGTGTTTAAAAATTAGATCCATGGTAAGATGTGCAGAGAACAAGATTACAGGATGTTAATAAACATCCTATCATCTAGGAATGGCTTATTTCTTAAAACATAAGTAATTTCAGACTAGAATTAATTAAGAAAATGAAAACAATAAGGTTGAAGGCTTTTTTCATTGCATTCATATTTTTGATTAACACAGTTCATAAATCTTTGAATACATTAAAACTCAGGTTAATATTTTTTGTTTCTTTGTTTTTGCTTTGTTCTGAAAGTCATTTGTTATTCTCCTATTGAGGAAAACTGTAAACCAGTTAAAGCACAGACAGTGCAGTTGTGGTTGACACATCATAAAAGAAGTTTTTTATAATTGCATTGTTAAAGTATTTATTGAAGGTATTCAACAAATACCAACAAATAACAGCAAAATCATTTGGCAATACTCAAGGTAATTTTTGGAAAGGTACAATAATCAAATAGGGGATGAAGTGCTCCTTAGTGCATCACATTTCTTAACTACAAACTTAAACTTTTTATCATAGGATGGGGTTCAACAAGAATACAATTTGTGGCTCCTGGTATTGGATCTAAACCACCACAGACTCACTGTAAATAGAATCAATCAGTTGTAATCTCACTATGCTTGTTTAGATGTGTCAAAAATCTCTGCTTTGACCCGTTTTATGCCAACTCCATTCCAACATGACAAAGACAGCCTTCCTTTCCACACTTAGTCTTCAGGTCTCTTTGCTTGTTTCTTTTTTTCCTTCCCACTTCTTTGTTCCAAAAACTATTTTCTCTCAGCACTTTTGTCCTTCCATTCATGCCAGTTTAGGGCTTTGCTTTTATTATCATTTGAACACATGCTGGAATAAGACCACCTTTGATATATTGCCACAGATCTTTTGCCTTGTTCTTGGCTATTGTGCACTTTTTTTCAGCACAGATCTTGCCATTCTTTCCCTACCCAAAGGCATGACACCATCATCTAACAAGGGTCATGCTGCACTAGACCCGTGCACATTCTCCTGATTCTAACCACCACCCTTCAAACTGGACAAGGACAGGGGCAGTGGGTTTGACTGAGCTCTAGAGTGTTCAGTATCCCTCACTGGCAACACATGAGTATTGCTGTATTGCAACTTTTCCATACAAACAGTTGCACATGGAGATCCAAGGAGCAGAAGCAATACAGAACCGGGAAGGTCTCAAAGAAAGATCATTATTGAACTATTATTGAAATATTCCCAACATTACTGTTTGGAATGAGCAGCCATATGAGGATGAGAAAATAATTCCGAAATGCAACAGAAATAAATCTAGGATTCCCTTTTATAAAAACCTAATTCTACTACTCTAAGGGGCAAGAGGGATTCATGGATCATTAGCAGATAGTTGTGAGAGCAGGGACAGTGCCCAGTAATCAGGTCCCTATAAAGATCAACTCATTTCAATATTTCAGGAGCAGCAGGATCAGCAGACTGCCCTCTCCTTTATGTCTATCATCCACATGGTACTGCCAACCAAGAACTCAGGAATAACCGATGTCACCTTTTTAATCACATAGCTCATCTTTTTGAATCACACAGGTGGCTGTTGTCTTTCCAGATATGGTCTGATTGCACTCTGCAGTCAGCAGAGTGACGGTGGTTAAGCATTACCAGCTTCAAACTCAGCAATGCGGATCTCTTTCCATACTTGATAGTATGTTCTCCTTAGCTATCTGCTACAATAAATAGGGGTTAAGGTCAGCATGGATCTTCATGAATGTTACCTTTTCCTGCCTGAATTTCCTCCTGCTCTGATAGTTGTTCTTCCCACATATTGCACTTCTTTCCTTCTAGACTGACTCTCACATCCACCAAATTCCCAGCCCTGTGTGCATTGGACCCTGATGTGCTCGCTTCTTGTGTCATATGTGGGCCATACAGAAATGTGAAACATTTTTATCAACACTTCAACTGCAAACATGAGTAACATTGCTTATGATTGCATTATATGTACATGCAGTGCAGGAAATAAAGAGTGTTACTACTGCAGTGGCAGCTTCACCTGGTAGGGGCATGGCATAAGGCAGTCTATAAGACTGTTTCTGTTTTGAAGTCACAGCCTCAAGACTGTCTCTTCTGCTTTTCTCCCTCCACCTGTGGCTGATTCCACAGTGCAGAAAGATGTTATTGTAATGATTTAGCAAGCCACAGTACAAAGAAAATCTTAGGCCCACTTTTATCTAAAGAAAAACAGCACAGTGGCTTTTGCACTGGGAAATGCAAAATTACAGGATTGTGTTAACTCTAAAAGGATTTATGGGCATGGACAAAGAAATTCAATAAACCTGATTCCCTCTACCTTAGAGAGAGTTTGTGCTGTAGAAGGAAAAGACAGGCAAAAGAGGAACAAAGTAAATTTCTCACATGATGATGAAATGTTCAACTAAGTGAGAAGCAAAGGTGAAATGAGTTGCCCATAAATGCAAGTATTCACCAAAGCTGGAAACTGACTCTAGCATGATCCCTATTTTTGTACCAGGTTTCTCCTGAAAGCAATCAGAAGACATCTTCTTGAGGAGTTGAGATTCAAGGTGGTATTATGCATCATGAAAGGCTTTTTCTTTTTATTTACCTTACCTCTCCCCAGTCATCTTCTGCTGGGGGACTGTGATCATGGGTTTACCTCTGAATCAGAACTGACTCAAACTACTCACATTTTGACAACAGATAAAAATAATATTTCAACTGGATTCACTTTTTCAGGGTACTTTGTTTTTCTCCTTGCCTTCCTTGTTCCCCACTTAATATTAGGAGACCTCCAGTTAACAACACTGAGTATTCAAATCACTTTCTACCAAAAAGAGAAAATCAAACTGAACTTTTAAAGGTTCTTCTCTTTTTGCGTGTGTGTGTATGGGTTTTTTGTTTGTTTATTTGTTTGTTCTTTCACTGTTGGTGGTTGGTTTTTGCTTTGCTTTTTTTTTTCTTTCTTCTGACACTAGTAAATTTTCATGATGTAAAATCAGTTTGGCAAACTGCTTAAAGGGTAGATTGTCTTCTTTGTTCATGCTACTTTTAGGGACCTTCATGGAATGTAATCTATGGATTAGATATATGTCATAGGAAGACCACTAGAATCAGGAAACTAAGAAGAAATAGAGGACATGTTCTGTCTTCCCTTGAATCTAGTGTGGTAAACTACATCAATTTAAGAGGGATGCAAACATAACAGCCAATTGGTATGTAATATTTAAAATTATTTTACCGAAATTTACATGATTGATAAAAAGGCAAGAGAACATATTAATTATGTAGGATGTAAAAATAATGATTTCCTACTAGACATGTATTTATGCATTTTTTTTACTGTGAATGAAGAAACAGGGAGAGGAAGGATTTACTTGTTCAGCTGCAATATAAAAACTTTGATATTTGCATTTAGTTCTAGTTAAATATACTTAAAGAAAAGAGAAAAAAGTCAGAAAAACCTATTTATCACAGCAGCTGTGGAATTAAACATGTACTGTTTTCATTTATGATAAAACAGTTTTCTCCCTCTGCAATTCCATGTGCATGCAGCCTCGAGCAGCAGCATTACAGAATCTCTGATGATTTCCAGCACTACGAATAAAAGGCAGCAGCTTTGTTAATCAAACATGTTGAGCCACCCAAATATCATTAAAACTTGATATAATTTAGAGTGCAAATGCTTAAGCACTTGGAAATATTTTCATGAAACACTGATTTAACAGTAAATGAAGTGTCAAGAAGATATCTAGCCCTCTACTCCTTTTTTCTTTTACTATGTGTTCCAGTACTGTAAATCATAAACAGGCCCTCCCTGACTTTCATAAGACTATGGTCCAGTTTTCCGCCCATCCATTTAAGTAGCTAAATTCTAAGCAGTTTTGTTCAGTTAAGAACTTGGTTTAATTTTTTCATTGCTTCTTGTTCAGAATGTATGACCAATGGAAGAAATTATGTTTCCAAAAGATTTCAGTCCATAAGTAAACCAAGAAAGATATGAAGTAATCACGAATTGTGGAAATAGATTTACATTGAAATAAAATTGTGAGGAAGAGGGCTATTTAAGTTTAAAGTGTTCTTGTTCCACCTGTGTGAAGTTAAGGCACACAAGGAAGAGCTTGCACCTTAGAATTAATAAATCCAGAGCAAGGGCTTTCCAGGGAAAATACCTTGTCTCATTCCATGTTTGAAGAGTTTGTGGTCCTAGTCCAGGCTCCCTCTGGTCAAGAGATCACACTGAAGGAGAAATGTAAAAATGTCCTGTAGGTCCAGGAGGAAAGAAATCCTCTCTTCCAGGTCATCTTTTAATTGACTAAAAACATGCCTCATTTGGTGACTTTGCCTCATTATTGTTCACAGGTCATTAAAAAACTCATTAAATGATCTTAAAAGTTTCAAAAAGACAGAGCTGGGAAGTGATGAGAAACTGGAAGCTCAGATCAGGGGCCTGAGACTGGTTGCACAAGGACACTAACACCCAGGGAGAGGCAAGCAGCTCATGAAAAGAGGAAAGTGAAAAACAGAGGAATTTGGGGAAGGCTGGACAAGAAAACTTCTGTCGTAGGAAATGAAGCTATGCAGTGTAGGAAAGACTGAGATGCAGGTGAGAAGGGAGATGACAGGTATGAGTGGGCTGGGAATAGAATGAGAAGCTGGTGAACTGGTGCTGGAGCCGTTTGCACAAAACAGCTAGAAAGTTGGAGCTGTGAATGAGAAAAGGCTTCAGACAGAGGCAGAGTATATTAAGCTTGGTGAAAAGACTACATTGCTATTCAGAGCCTGGAAGGGATTCCATGACTCTCAGATCTCACCAATACTGCACTGTCAACAAAGAGTTTATGAATACATGGTAAAATGTCTGTTTTGTCTGTTTCTAGAATTAGGTGCTAAATGATCATAGACAGTATCGGTCACTGAGCTCAGGTATCAGTAGGGCTGCAGGATGGTAAAGGAACAAATATGTTCAGGAGAACCTTTTGTTCAATCAGGAAGTGGATAGATTCAATAAAGGTCATTTAATCTAGCAAAACATTTGATGAAAATCAAGAAACAAAATGAACAAACAAACAACTTCCTAAATGCAAGAACCACAAAGCTTTGACCATTCTGGCTTTTTCAGTCATTGCTATCTGGAAGGAACTGCTGAAAATATAATATTCCCTGTTGGCAGGGCTTCAAGCTTTGTGAAACTTGATAGGCTCCTGCAGGGAAAATCGAGGCAATCTGCATTAACAACATACTGCTCTGTACTAAAAGACCCTTGCAGAACACGGGGAACAAAAAAGAAGGTTTCAGCTCTTAACATTGTAGTCTGCTGGTTTTGACATGAACCTGTTTAAAGAATTACCCTTTACAATCACAACAAGAGACAACCTGATAAGAGAATGGCACTTTTCTTCAAGAAAAGTCTTTGAAGGAAAAAGACATACAGATGACAACTGGAAAGAGACAATGTAAAATTTAGTTTTAGATTTATATTTATAGCTGCTCTTGCTTATAGCTACCCAAGCCTTTTATTATATTAGAAATATCACAGGTAGATTAGAAGGTAGGTAGATTAGAATTGATTAGTCCAGATTAGAACAGATTAGAACAGATTAGTAGTTAGATTAGTCCAGATCCTGGACTGTCTGTAGGAAGGAATAATCCTGACTGTCTTGACCTCCACCCCATCTTTCTTTTTCCTAAAAATCTGTATTATTATGGGGCTACGTAGAAAACTATTCAAAGATGGAGTGGACATATAATCATGAAGTAAGAATATTGGTTATTGATGACTTCAAAGTTGAGAGGACGGGAGGGCAAGGAACAATATAAATATATATATATACCAAGTTTAACCAAACCATAATCTTACAGTCTTGAGCTACTAACTTCATATATTGCTTCAGTCCTAATAGTTATCTTTTAAGTTTATGTATTTTCACATCTATGGAACTGTATCAGAAATGTTTTTATAATATTGTCTACAACATTAAATCATCCAGGCCTTGATTAAAACCATTTAAAATTAGAAATTCATGGATAGTATCATATGAGTTATCACAGGAACAGGAACATATTTCTGGGAACTAATTATATTTACCATTTCTGGTGGAGATATATATGTATGTTATCTTGCAAGAGTATAGGTCACTCTGCCTGGTATTTAAATGACAACATTATTCATTGGTCCCATTGGCTTCATCAAAAAACTGTGTTTAATGATTGTTTTAAAGGAAAAATTGCATTTTCTGACATTAAAATTCAATGTACAGAAAACTTGTGAAGTGACAATTTCCAAAGCAATTCGTAAGCTAAGAGGGAGTATGATAGAGCTAAAAAACCCTGTGTGATAGGCTGACCTGGAGCAAAATTGCAACTCTCTCTTTGCTCAAAGTAGGAAAATAATCATAATAAGGAAATAATGAAACAGAATGAAAACTGCCTGAGGATAGGTAGCTCCAACTGAAATAAACCTGGTAGAAGAATGTTTATTCAAGGAGAAAATCAAGGAGGAACTGGTTAGAGGCTTCATAATTGAACTGTTTTTGGAATAAGAAGGGATTTGGTTTGTGGTTAATTACAGGTGCTCTTTCTAAAATAGCCAAAGCAATTACTTTATATCAAACTTGCCAAAAATAAGAATTTAATTAAACCAGGTTACAAACTGTACTAAGAAATCTTTGACAGGGGAATAACTTTCTTTCTAAATTTCTCCAAGTAAAAAGCCCTAAGCCTGTAGTATTGTTGGACAAAATAATTTCTTTAGCAGATGGCCCATGCATCCCTAAAATCTCTGGCAAATGCTGATGAAACACAGTTCCACATAAAAAAGTAATAAAAATTCAGAGCAGTGCTTATAGATGATCTGTCATTTTCAATTTGATATATGTCAATAATGTGGTCCTTGTCCTAAAAATACACTTAAATATTAATGGAAAAGCAACCTATTTGCAATACAGGTGTTCTTTCAGGCTCTTCCAAGCACTTCAGTTTTAACCGTCTCTCCTATTTATTTTCTGACAATTTAAGGAGGTTACACCTGCCATTATCAGCTCATTAACATTATATTTATGTACAAAGACACAAAGTTTACCATAACTGATCAGCAGTGCCATAGAAACCTAATTCCAGGGGCTAAACCACCTAGGGGCTTAGTACAATAGCCTCTTACCCAAGCAGGGCATTAGTGTATTTATTCATATTATTCCTACTGCAAATCTACAGCCTGGTACAATTTGGGGACAATGTCTAGAAAGGGTCCAGGTGTAGAACAAAATTACTGGTGAACAAGGCTCAATATATGTAGTCACAGAAAGAATACACCAAGGGAAAACAGATCCTGTTATAAAAAACCCCAAAGAAATAGACTAAAACAAAACAAAAAACCCTCAACCAAACCAAAACAAACACACACACACACACAAAAAGCTTTTTTTCCCCAAAACACTTTTTATTGGAGCAAATACTCACAACAAAATTTACTTCTTGTTGACAGGTACTCCTTGAGCATCTACTTGCACAGTTTCAATCTCTACCCTGGGCTAATCTAATGCCCTTCTTAAGTGTTTTATATGTTGCAAATCACTGAAATGTCAAGAGCTAGTGTTTGGTAAGCAGGTGCTGTCAACACAGATTCAGCCAGAGCACTTGGTTACTGCACCCTCCCAGAGTGAAACTTGAGACTAGTCTTCTTCCTTAAACTGACTCTTCCCCTCAGGTTGATGCATACTAAACACCATGAATACTGTCTTGCTGAGAATTGTGACCAACTTGCATAAATAACGTACTTTGTTCTCCAATCTGCCTGGTGGTTTCTAAAATAGTACTCTTATTGGGGAGATATATGAAAAACTTATTTATGCTTCTTTCTCAAAGTAGACCATTGCTCAGGCAGCTCTTAGGCAAAGTAGGTCTGAGATGTGATGGCTGTTGTGTATGTGGTCAGGTGTCAAAGGTGTGTATGCTATTTAAACAAGACCCTAACCGTTCATTTCCTGAGTTTCCTTCTCACAAGACTGAATCATGTCTCCCAAGATAGTTATTTTTAAACTGCTACCATTTTTTGTGTGTCGTATTTTCTCCCCATGTTGCATTCAGATTCATCTGTGGAAGCAAAGCTCAGGACAAGACTTCTGGCCGGTGAGAAAATAATATATAAATCAGAGGCTTAAATTTAGACTGCCAATGAAATTTTTTGGCTACCCTTCACGTACTGCATTAAAAACTTCGTTTTTTGCAATTCCAAACCCTTCAGAAACTGAAACATTTCTACACTTTCTTCTTTAGAAGACTTAATTTGAGTGAAATATAGAATGTAAGCCCCATGCTTTCTTCCTTAGTTGACCAGTACTGACAGATCCTGTTTACATATTTAAAACTAAAGTTTGTAGGAGAAAACTCTCCAAAATGCCTGTTGGTCAATCTGTGGAGTGCAGAAAGTCATGGGGGAACTTGAAAGCTGTGGATGCACAGTAGCAGTAGCCCCAAAGTGATCCCAGTAAGACTGGAAATCCATCAGTACTAACAAGGCATTCCTATAGCTGCAATGTGGGCTGGTGCCAGAGCACGCTATGCTTAAAGGCTCTCTCATGCTCATCCAATTACCTGCTAAATACATGGAATAGGTGACTTTGAAACCTGTACCTCATTGATTTACAATACTGCAAAGTGCTTTTGAAAGTGCTACCACTAATATTTAAGCTGACATCAGCAGAAGATGGCTGGAGGTCACATCCTGTTGCTTAATGAGGGCAGGGCATGGTTACAAGTCCCAGGCCTGCAAAACACAGCAAGGAAGGCTGAAAACAAGCAGTTCAGCCAGAGCTATGCAGCAGTTATGAACTGTCAGCCTCCAGCCTTTCCATAGCCATTCCACCAATGTAGCTTTGCAAATTTTTAACTCAGTCCTTTCAGATGGATGAACCAGACTTGGCCCTTCAATCAAAAATGCATGAAAATGTAATCTTTTACAGACTCCCCTAGGTGAGCAGCTCTGGTGCAGCGATGTTCTGCAGTGCAGCAGGGGATCTCAGTACACAGCAGGGGATTTCCTGAGTCAGGGAAACCCCATGGGGCTCCTGAGACTGACCAGGAGCTGGCAGCTCATGGAAGAGTGGATAATGAGGTGTGGGCAGGGCCAGGAGAGATGTGACAACCCTCCACTCCTACAAGGGTCTGCATGATTTATCCCTGTGGTGACTGACGCCTCACCCAGACAGGGCTGCTGAGGGGGAGGGATAGCAGTGTGGACCTCACACTCGGACTGGGAAGTGCCTGGACCATTCTCCTGAGGCAGGGATAGGTGGAAGACCTGTGTAACATCAGGAAGGCTGAGAAGCAGTTAGATAGCTGGCTCCAAGCACAGTCTGCAGTGGACACACAGCCCACAGACAAGCAGCCAAAAACTCTTCCACCAGCACAAACAGAAGGGAGGGGGGCAATAATGCAGAAGAATGGATGCTTACAACAGCAAGGATCTGTAGCAGGCAGAGACTTTTCCCAAAGCCTGAGGTGCCCTCACTGAACCACTTCACTGCTCTGCAGACTGAAGAGGAAAGAGGAGAGGAAGAGTCCTGGGAGGGGCTGATAAAAGGACTGGAGCACCTCTCCTATCAAGACAGACTGGAGACCATATAGCACCGTCCAGTATCTAAAGAGGCTAAAAGAGAGAGCTGGAGAAGAACTTTGTACAGGGGCATGCAGTGATAGGATTAGTGGGAGTGGCTTCAAACTGAAAAAGTGTAGATTTAGGTTAGATATTAGGAAGAAATTCTTTACTGTGAGGATGGTGAGGCACTGGAATAGTTTATCCAGAGAAGTTGTGGATGCCTCATCCCTGGAAGTGTTCAAAGCCAGGCTGGATGGGACTTTGACCTAGTGGAAGGTGGTCTTTAAGATCCCTTCCAATCCAAACCATTCTAAGATTCGACAATTTGGGAAAAAAAAAAAATTTTAAATCATACGATCTGTTCTTTTCTTCTGTCTTCTGACTGGAGCTTTAGCCACTACAGCAGCACAGACATTAGATAGCTAAAAAACCAATCCCATATTTAGCCATTCCCAAATGTTTCTCCTCTTATAAACAGTTGGTTGAAGTTGCTGAATTTTCAAAGATTTTCTAATGTTACAGTCAGTTAGAATTCATCCCATGTTCTCTTTTAATTTGCACGTATCTGGCACACAGTCCTCTTCAACCAGGCCCATGTGAATAAGCACTTAGTGGTGATTCATCCATTGAAGTACAGCAGGCCACTCCACTCCCCCTCAAAACTCATGCATTTTTAGTAATTACATGAGTATCTGTAGTTGAGGAAAACTGGAATCTATGAATCAAACACATTACCATATGCTCTTCAAAAAGTTAATATTGTTGAAAAAGAAATCCATGATTTGGTCTGACTTCACTAAACAGAATGCCTTTTGGTTTTGTGTCCCAAAAACTAACTTCTGGCATCAATGGATATTGATATCAGCCTGCACTATAGTTGCTCTATTCTACAATTAACTATGAATTATGAATGAAGCATCACCTTTGTGTCACTGAACCGTTTATCTTCCTCATCCCCTTCTTTAGAATTTTTCTCCTCTTTGCAGTTCTTTGTGGTCACTCTTCCTTTTCCAGATCACACAGAGATAATGTAGAAAGTTACGTTACTCATAAATAGAGATGAACAGATGAGAAGTAGCTGGATTTGGATGAGATTTAGTCTGTGTCATTCCTCACAAAAGAACTCAAAAGTACCAAACAGACTGACTAGACAGTCCAGGAGGACAGTACACTAAAGAAAAACAGCTTGGAGAAACAGGAAAAAAGGAAATGTTTTTAATCACAAAATTAATTTATTAATAACAGATCATGACAAAGGCACTAGGGAGTGTGAAGGAAAAAAACCCATTCTGTTAATACCAGAGGTACAAGCTGGGGAAATTAATAAAGGCAGTACTTATAGCCTGATTATGAATATATATTTGAAAAGATGATATCAATCAAATCTAAAGAGACAAAACAGTCATTGATTGGAATGTAAGAAAGTATGATAATATTCCAGTTAGAAAGGCTTAAGTAGGCAAAGAAAGAGCTAAAATAACAGTCAGAAGTAGAATTACCTTTCTCCACCTGTCAAAGGTCTTGGAAGTAAATAAGTGTGACTGCATATGGATCAATATTATTCCTCATTCTACCAGATAAAACAGCACTCAGAATGGAACCTTGCATCTGTTACAGACTGCCAAATGCCTTTGTAGGAAAACCAAACTTATTTACCTGTAATGAGGAGTGGGAAATAATTTCACCAGATGGCTTTAATCTGATAGATTATGCTAGAAAGCTCCCTCTGCAAATACTAGTATTCCTTGGAATTTCTCTTTACAATTCCTTAACAAAAGGAATTGTCTTCAGCATGCATGAATTTGATGTGAGATGGAAAGTTAGAGTATAAAAGATAAACCAAGTCTTCCAGTTTTTTTGAATGCAAGTAATCACTTACTGACTGTGGAAAAGAGAGAACATGATTTAACATGGATGTGAAAGTCCTTGAATGCACTCAGAGGATGGCAACAAAAGTGGTGAAAGGACTGGAAGACATGTCCTGAGAGGAGCAGCAGAGAACTTTGGGTTGTTCCAGTTTGGAGAAAAGGAGGTGGAGGGGTCACCTCACCGCACTCTGCAGCTTCCTGAGGAGCAGAAGTGGAAATGGATGTGCTAAGCTCTTCTCCCTGGTGTTTAGTGAGAGGACACATGGAAATATCTGTATATGTTATGTTTATGCAGCTGCTATTAAATTAAGACCTAATTCTGATGGCTTCACTTCAAGAATTATTTCGAAGAGTTGTGGAGTGAGTGAAAGAGAGAGATTTCTCAGAGACTGGAAATAATTCCTCATGTTAAGAGACCATAAGTGTGTCTTGAAGGATAAAGGGTAGTTTATTACCACCTCTAAGTACCTGTATGAGAAAAAGAAAAAGGGTTCAACAGTTTAGCAAAGATGAATTAAGGCTCAAGGTCTGAGTTGGTGCTAGATGACTGCAAACTAAGAAAAACCCACCTGTTTTTCCCAGTGAGAACAACTAGGTATTGAAGGAATTCAAGGTTTATAGTGCAACTCTATTGCTGAAATTTTTTAAAATAATGATAGGATACCTCTCTAAAAGGTGTTCTATTTTATCAATAACTCTTGGTTTGCAGCAGTGCTTACTTCAGAAAAATCTCATACCATTCAGAAAATGCAACTAGATAATCACCATAGTCTCTTTCTGAATGGAACATGACCCATAGGAAAGGGCTTCCAGCAGTAAGATAGTATTTAAAGCTTTCAAAAGATTGAAAGGGAAACTAATCTACAAGAGTGCATGTTAGGAACAGGTGAGGTGGACTAGATGTTAGTATGGATAGAAAGAAACAGGTTACACCATTCCACGATTATATAAAATAATATAGCACAGTCACAATGATTGTAGATGAGGACAAACTCAGGAATATTTTGGTTAAGTAAAAAGAATATCAGGTCAAGCAAAATACTTTTTTGGTTTGGGGCTTTTCTTTTTTTAATGTGTAAAATTAAATTCTGAGGAAAAAAGAGAAAGCATTTTATTTGAAAATGTTAACATGGGATTTTTTGATAGCTAATTGAAAACTATGTCAACTGGTTTGTGAATTATAAACTCACCAAATCCAGTTCTGTGGGACTTGGTAACAAACTGCAGCACAAATGGGCCTCCTCCCACAAAGAACAGCTCCTGGGAGTAAGAAATTCAGTCGAAGAAATAAATGAGAAGTGATTGGCATTGACAGGTGATATAAACCTGGGGGTTCTCAGTGCTTTTTAAGAGCAAAGTGAATGCAAGAGTCATTAAAGTTATGTATCCTCAGATATCCTATGGCATTTGGTGCTGTGGAGCGTGAAAAATGTTCTGTTCGAAAAGCATTGCACAGCTCATCAATAAAACTCTCTTAGGAAAAGGTTCCTACATAAAAGAAATTAATTTACACTCCAATCCTGCATCTACTTTCACTGACATAGGCAGCTATGGCAATTTATTATTGTTTTTACTTCATCTGTTATTGTTCACTTTTGTTCTTCAAACATAAAAGAAAACCTATCTGTGCAAAATAGCAAAGACTTCTTTGGAATGGTGAGTAATGGATCATGCCATGCTACACCATATTTGTGTATTGATTTTCTCTCAGGTTGATACATGAATGCAAATGGAGATTATGTGTGTAACTTTCTACCGTTAAGGCAGAAATTGAACTGGACTGGTAATCATGAATCGAAGTCTGCTTATGGTATTATCCATTTTATTCCCATTATGTGGCTTGATGAAACTGCATTTTTGGGAATTTTCCAATATTACTTGTACCTTACAACAGACAAATTAAAATTCCATTGTTTTCATTAGTTCCATATTTCAGATAATATATGAAATGATAATTCTTGTTGCAAAATGAAAATGTCATTATATCTAAAGATAATAGACCTGAATATCCTGAGAGCAGTTCTGATGCTCATAATACCTCATAGACAAACAACATGCTACAATTTCACATGGCTTTTGTGGGAGGAGAGCATTATATACAGTAGTACAACTGGGAAGAAAGAATAGGTGTATTTTGCATACATAATATAGCTTAAATAATATATAAACATGTAAGTATACAAATAAACAAAACATTCTCGATCATGCCACCAAGCTCTAAAATATTTTTTTTTCAAAACCTTTTTTTTTTGAATTAGTTTTGTAGGTAAATTGTTTTCATGGACCTTCGTTCACCTCCAGAGTACATTTAAAGTACTCCAGGGATACACTGAAATTATTGCAGCTGAATCAAAAGTAACTGTCTTTAAAACTGTCAGTATGGAATATAAAGAATTGACATGGGCACAAGAAATATGGGCTAGTAGGTTTCAAATGACTGCATGACACAATGAATTTAAAAGTCTTAAAAATGGGTCTTTTAATTATTTAATTTCAGTTCTTCATGAAAAGTTCTAGTATACAACCTATGTATGCTAGTGATACTGGCAAAAAAAGTTCAATACAAAGAAGTTAGACCTTTGAACAAATTTGGTGGTTTTCCACATTCAATACTAAATGCCAAAATCAGAGGATGAAATAAATGTATGTGCTGGAAACATAGTTATTAATTTTTAAAAAACAGGTAATAGTTCATTTAACAAAAATGTCATTTTACAAAAATATTTTGAAAGTGCCGCTTGCTCCAAAGAAAACAAAAGTTCAGTATCCAAGGAAGAACCAACAAAATATGTAAATTATTTTATAGTGATGAAAAAGATTGATGGCTTCAAGTAAAAATGTGTTTCTCAATATTATCTTCCTGCTATTATACAAGGAAACAAACCCAGCTTAATGTCTTGCAGTTCTGCCTAGGTGGGAAGAAGTCTTTGTCTGACTTGACTTTAAAAAAGATCTTGCCTTCGACAACGTGGGATCTAGTCTTTGTTTTTAACACTCTAATCTGTCAATATTTGATTTTTATTATGCATGCTTATGCATATATATACTTATAATTGAACATGATTCCTACAGGCACAAACAATGCTGTTGGCGTTAGTTGTTTTTTTTTTCCCCCCACTGTTTACTGATATAGCAATTTGTCTATGATAACGGGAAACTTTAGCACTCATGGTGTGAATGCATGCCTGCAAAATTTGCTTTTCAGCTGTAAGAGCTGAAAGCCAAATCTGGGCTACACTGCTCTTGTACATCCATACACACACACAGTCACACATCCTGATAATGTCAAAGGCAATTATGAACGCAAATGCAGAGATCTTTGGGACACAGAAAGATATTTTGATCTCTGTGTCTATCGCTTAAGACCCTTGCCTGTGACTAGACATCTAGTCACACAGTTGCTATGGCAATACATGTAAAAATTACTCCTCCAAAGACCTGTATTTTTTGTGTAGTTAAACTTTCAGCTTAAGCAGAAATGCATATAATCAGTGCCTGTTACCCCTCCCAAGAACACTTATTTGAGGTGAGGTGTGAACACCTTTCTCTGCTGTACACATGCTCCCATCCAAACACAGCATCTAGGAATCACTGTGAAAATACCTAAATGCCAAAGCAGTGTAGGGAAATTTAAGACCAGCCCTTAAGTGACAGCATTTCTTCAATCATTTTGTTCTTCTTTTTGGCTTGGAAGCATTTGTTCTAGACTCCTATGGAGCAAAGATTGTTCTTGGAAATGAAAACTGCTGTTGTATGCTGCATGACACATTTTAGAGGAATAAGAATAAGCCTGCCATTAAGTCCTCAGCATTTCTTCATTATTTATATAGATGCTGAAGAAGATAAAGGCATTTTTAATGATACTTTCATGAGTCTCATTCCCTGTACATTTTTCTTCAAAAGAACTGCAAAACCCTTTTTTCCCCTTGTCTTTTTTTATTTTAATAGTAGCTCCTTTTGGAGTCATAATCACCTGTGAAGACATTAAGCTATTTCTTCTACCATTTTACTGAGTTTTTGGGTCCTCCAAAGCTGAAACTTCCTCCATACCTGGCTGGAGACATGTTAGGAGGGGATACCAGCTCTGAAGACCGACTGGTTGCTGAAGCATTAATAGTAGGCAGTGTACTTTAGGTAAACAGACATTGTCCTGGATGACTGATCAGTGGCAGCCAAACAGGTAGAAAATTTTCAGCTTACTAAGAAAGAAGGAAAACCTAGTTCTGGAAATAAAAAAACTGAGCTTTGGGAAGCAAATGTCTGAAAACTAAAAAAAAAAAAAAAGCACTGAAGATTAGAAACTTAGTTGACTTATTATTATGTAAATTTGATTTATTAAGATAAGGAGGAAGATGGCTCAGTGTAGTCTCTGTGGTCTCACTTGTCAACGAAGAAATACTTGTGACACACAGTGTGAGTCCTTGATCTCATGACTAGGGCTTTCTTCTGTTATCAAACTCTCATAACTACATGGATAAACCTCCCACTCCTCATTAGTCTACATTTCCAGTGATGGACAATTAGCGTGTTACCTCCACCCACGTGCTGAAGCTGCTCTGTTGTATCTGTGTATATGTCTTTGTAAAGTCATTCTTTGTTTAGCTTTTTTCTAAGGTAATTTGGATTGTAGAACTCATTAACCTCAGAGTAATGGGAGGATAAATGAAAATGTGACATAAGATAGTGTAGTGTAGTCTGAGTAAATAAATTATATTATATTTTAAATTTATTTATATTTTATTATATTTAAAATTTATTTATATTTTGTAAAATAACCATTTGCATTCTGCTAAAACATTTTACCTTTAAGGGAACTGTTCTTCATACAACATAGGCAAAATTCTGGCAATTCAGGCAACCACATCCTTAGTCTTCAAAACAAAAAGGAAATAGGCTATAGTTTAACACGGTCCATCAAATTCTACAGCAGTTCTTACATTAAAAATTGTAATTGTTCTAAATAGTGTCCTACTTTGAAACTAGAAACTTAGGCTAACATAAGTCCTATGGGTCACAGGCAGCAGTCATCTTGGTTTCATGGGAAGCATTGCTACACTATTTCTATTACTCCAGATTTGTTGCCTCAAGGTGCATGTTTTGCTCTCACTACAGAAAACTGATCATGCCCTGTTTTGCCTCAAGATATTTTTCATTATTTCAGTGAATTGATGGTCTGATCATTCAATTAAAAGTTAGTTTGCCTTCCTAGGAATATTATTTAAGTTGTTAAAAGGTAGAATTCCTCTTTGGGTTTCAAAATGAAGTTTTTGGGTATTAGGTATTCCAGTGGTCCTCCCCTAGGCAATCACTGTGTGATTACTTTTATACCAAGTACACTGGCTTAATGATATGCCATTTGGAAGGAGATTGTATCCCAGGTCTTTCAGAAGAGAGGAGAGTTTCTTTGTACAAATTATTTTGTTTGTATAAAGGAAGTCAGAAATACATGTACCATGGCTACTTCTGTTTTATCTGTAGGCAAGTCTTTTCAGATATACAGAGAATAATTACTTCTAGAAGGAATAATTTGAATAATAGTCTAGTAGTATTAGTAATTATAATAATAACAACAACAACAATAATAATGCAGTTTGGAGTAGTGCAATGAAGAAAGTAGCCATAGCACATACATACTGGTTTTTCTGTGTGGAAAGAGAGAATCCAGGAATCTCAACAGCAAGTGACTTGGCTGAGGATAGAACTGAAGTGGTAATTTAATTAAAATTGTAATTTACAATCTCTATTAAAAAAAATCATTCACCATATGTTGTACAGGAACAGGCTTGCCTCTGAGAGAAGCCACAACACTGGTGCTTTCAGCCGGGGCTCTGAATTTCAACAGTGGTGATTTCCTCTTCCCATGAATATTGTCAGCAGCATTCATTGTCTCAGAGCTACATTCTCTCTAAGCATGGTTTGAGTACTGTAGGAGTACCACCAAATTCTCCTCTTACATCCACTTTGTATCACTATTACCACAGAATCAAATTGCTTGGTATTTTATCTATCAGTGTGTTCCCATAAATTAGAGGGCAGCACAGAGGGTACAGTACATAAGTAAATATGCACAGCTGCTGCCTGTATGACTGGGTCTGCCTTCTTCATTGTGAGAATTTCTGTGGGTCTCAGACAAGAAAATAGGTTAGTGGCTAAATGAATGTAGGATTTCGTCTTCATTGGGTGCTTGTTATACATCTGTGGGTCCTTGTTGGATACCTGGGAATTTGCAGCTTTTTGTAAAATTTTACCAAGTCACAGTTCCTTTGTTTATCCAGCTGGAAGGATGCCCTGCAGAAAAGGTGAAAAGTTCTGTTGCAATAAGCATTGGGAAAGGAAAAAAGGAAGGAAGGAAAGAAGGAAGGAAGGTGGAGGAGAACAGAGGAACAAGCAGAGAAGGAGTTGTGCATATCCTAAAGGATAAGGACATCAACTTTAACTGTGAAACCAAGGAGGAAAATAACTAAAATACCCTTTAAAAGGTTAAGAAAGTTATTATATTTAAGAAAAATAATCTTAGTACCCTCACAGAAGTTGCACAATTTAGCTCTCATCATGGAATCAAGGGTTGTGATAAACTCCCTGGATGATCTGCAAGTGTCTACAATGGTTTTGTCCACATCTGAGCCACTCACTCTCATTTTTTAATCATGGGAGAGAAGGGGAAATATTTTGGATACATTTACCTTCTAAAATTTACCTCTAAAACAGACAAGAAAAAGCATACATTGAAAGTACCAATTTCTTTCCATTGAATATAGAAAAGAGGTTACAGTGTGCAGTCATCTGTAGAATTTCCCTTCCAGATATCTAAAATCACAGGAAATGAATTCTGCCTGAAAGACACTAAATCATTTAGTGACTAAATGTGGTGATGGACTCTCTACATCATGCAGTTTTCTCCCACTCTCAGTTTATCAGGTTTATTTTAGTTGAAGACCTTGGAAGCAGTGACTCTGCCTTACTCTCCCAGTACTCTCAATTGCTGTGCTGGGTATCAGGATCACACTATTGAGTGGAGTAGTGACCTGTGTGGGTACTGGAATTGTGTGTATCATATATCATTGTATACAATGAGAAGTCTGCAGATTGCTTGATTTTATACCATTTTCATGCAGTTTTTATACAGTAACTAAATAAGGGAAATGTAAAGGCTTGGCATATTTCCTATAGAGTCTTTGATTTCATTTTTTGCTCATCCTTCTACCTTAGCAGACTATGTATGAAACACTAACATTTTCTTGAAATTTTTCAGTTGGTTCATGTCAGTAGAAGCACTGGTTTACACTGTACCTGATTCCTTACACCTGTTTCTATGAAATGATCTCAGTTGCTGTGGTGTTTCTTCAGTGCAGCAAAGCAGTCTAATAATAAGCCATCAGAACCTGTGGTTACTAAACCGCAGCAATTCCCTGGTGCCATTCCCTGCGTGGAGAAAAGTGCTGGGAATTAGTGGAATGAAAACAACCCTTAGCCTGTAGAATAACCCACAAGGCTTACTATGTCGTGATGTACTGCAATACTTCCTGCTTGTAACAGCAGTGAGCTCTATTATTAAAGCTCTGTCTCATAATGCCAAATACACAAGACTTCTGAAATGACTGTCCAGCTTCTTGGGGTCACACACTTTTCAAAATGTACACATTCATCTAACAAAGGCATTATGGAAACACAGGGTTATCAAACTCTTCCAAATATATCTCTCAAACTGATGTACTCAACACATAGGAACTTTTCCTTTTGAGACATTGTTTTAAGTTTCTTTCTCCAGTTCCCACAATCAGATTTTTATTTACCTTTAACTTTGTAGTTTATGATAATTCATTGATTTTACAGTGCTTTCAGAAATGCTTTGGATGGAAGTTATTCTTACTGAATGAATTTCTTTTCTGTGTAATATTTAGCTATAGTCAAATTATCCACTGTATTAAATACATTTGTTTATATACTCTCTGTTACTGGAAGATTAAGCTTTAATTTGCCTCAACTAATAAACCCATTATCCCTCTACTTGGGCGAGTTTATGTACATTCCTTGGGGGATTAATCAGTATGTGCTACCAATTTCTTCATTCCCATGGTTTGCTGTAACAGGATGTAGTCAGTTAGCTATAGTCACTTAGCTATTGCAAATGATGCCTTCTGTAATATCATATTCTAGAAAGTTAAAGTTTATAATAAGAAGCCATATAATTTATTAGGCCAAGTCTGATGTAGTCAGACAAAACCCCGTAAAAATTCTCTATCTCTTCTTCACATCTGAAATGAAGCAACATACTTCAAACAAAGTACAGAAATTGGTCACAGTTTAGTTTTGTTACTGTTAATCACTGTGACTGAGAGAGAAGGATAGCCAACATCTATGGAGCTGAGGGAGTTGTTAGTAAGGACAGAGGTGATAAGGTTAGTACCCTCTAGTGAGGAGAGAGAGAGGCACAGATTATTATTCCCTGTGGTGTCACAAGGGTTAGCAGAAGAGATACTGCAAAAAAAATCATATAATGTGAGATAAACTAGCCTTCTTACTGAGCTCTTGATTTTACGGTTTTTACTATCCAGCAGAATAATAAACTTTATATCCAGACTGCCCTACTGAAGATTTACAGTTATCAAAAAAGGCCACAACTGTTTCAAAATGAAGGAATGCTGACAAAAAGAGAGTCTATCATCAGCATTGAGGCTCTAGTGTCTCTAAATGACTTCTTATTAAGGGCATATTCATGTGCATGTTAGACTTGCCATAAAGACCCCTACTTTCTGATTCATATCTCAAAAGAAGATAACAGATGTCACTCAAACCTGAAATTAGGGCATGGAAGACAAAGTCCGCAAAAGGAAGGATTTTGTGTGCCTTGGTTACAGAATCTGGTGAATGATAATATCTTCATGTTTGTGGTCATAAAGCAACCCAGAAATATCAAGTCTGGAAATTCAAGATGCCTTTCAAAACTTTACTCATCCAAAATGATTACTAACAGGTAATTTCTACAGAGAGCTAAAACTTAAGGAAATTAAAATAACATAGTTTACTTAAATTTCACGTGAACAATACTGCACAGATGCTGTTGAAACACTGAAAAATATTTCATATGAGTGTTTTTATAAAGTTTAAAATATTAGCAGATCAGTGAATAACTGTCTGTATCACACCACAATGTCAATTTATTTTCTGTGTTATTATTGCAGGTGATTATGTAGTCATGACTATATACTTCGACTTAAGTAGAAGAATGGGATACTTTACTATTCAAACCTACATTCCCTGTATATTAACAGTTGTTCTTTCCTGGGTATCCTTTTGGATCAAAAAAGATGCTACACCAGCAAGAACAGCATTAGGTAAGTTTTTAATATTACCCTTTTCTTCTGTCTTTGTGATGTTCCTATACTACCATTTGAAAATGTAAGCTTCCTTTCAAAGAGGCCACTGTACACTTTGGATTATTGCTACTATGTCTTGCAGACCCAGATCTACTTATCACTGAAACCTCTGGTTCTCTTCCTGTAACAGGAAGAAATTAAAGAATTAAGAGTATACCAGTCTGACCCTTTGGATGACACTGCCACCTATTTTGCATAAATCTCTTGAATTAATATCTATCTCCTTGTTCTCACTATGACATCTTAGTGACATTTTTGAAGAATTAATTACTTGCACTGCTGGTTCCGTCCCTTCTGAAACTCTTCACCACAGGGAATTGTGTCTTATATATGCCCAGAAAACTGTGGGATATAATAGCATTAACTTATAAAAAGTGTTTTAGATTGTATACTTGAAGATAGGTTTCACACTGGGTATATTCATATTTTTCATAGATTGTGGAGATTTATGGTGGTTTAGGTTTTCCAGAAGCTCATTTATGTCAGGACCAGCCTGTGCATTTTGGCAATGTGCTTTAGAAATGTTGACTTAGACACTTGGAAATTTATTCTTGTATCTAAGGAAAACCTGCAGGTTTTGCAAGCATTAAGAATACAAGGCTATATAACTGCCAATTATAGGTGTACATCAGAACCAAAGGAAAAACAACATCTTAGTTCAGGTTGTGGTTGCCAGGTCTGCCTATAGAAACTGATTCAGAAATCTACCAGTCTAGGAAAAAAGTAGAGGCTATGTCAAGGTTTGCATGTCTGTTTTCAAGGATAGAGGTTACCATTCCCAGCTACAGATTGCATCATTCTGCTGGAGTTTGTTATGAGGTGGATCCATTTTTCTGGAGTTATTTTAAAAGAAAGGAGTATTCAGTCCTCACTTCTTTCATGTGAGTGCCAAAGTGCTGTTAAACCTTGGCTCCAGCAACATGACGGACCCTTAGATTGACAGTTACTCTGTGACATCCAGGACAGCAAAAAGACCACAGAGCAGCTGCACAACTGCCTGTTTCTGGCTGTGTAGACTTGCTTCTGATAGCCAGAAAATTGAGCAATAGGTCTTTAGTGTACTTCTTTGCTGAACGCCTTTCTTCTTAATTTGCCATAAGCACTGTTCATATCCTGTTCCTGATGGTGGTTCCCCACATCACACAGCTCAGTTTTCCAATTAATTAGACAGAGAAGTGGGTTAGATCACTAATCACTACAGTGTGACTCTCCCTGCTTCACTCTCTCAGCCAGCAAGAAGTTCAGACAAAAATGTATTCAGCTGTAGTCATGAATTTGGAGTAAGAACATAAAACTGAGATGTTCCAAGGCTGTATTCAATGGATATCATGACTCACTGCTAAAACTCCAATGGAGAACTAAATTTATAGGCTAAAATACAACTTTTCTATAAATGAAGTCAAATAAAAAATAAATAATATATACATGTGTCACTTTTTGTGCACAGAGTCAAATTGTTTCCAAATTAGCAATGGCCTGTTGATTCTTCAGATGCAGTAAGTGGTTGTTCCTATTTTACTGTAGGCCTGCTTATATAATGCAATTTAGAAATCTGTCTGAGCAACAACACACATTCACATTTGGATAGTGGCACATGGTGAAATTGTGAGTAATACAGCCAAAGGCAAATTGCTAAAATTTTCCTACTAATTAGTTGAAATTAATTGTTGACTCTGTGCACCAAACCATATCCAAGTATAGCTGCATTAATGTAAAGGGCTAGCATTAGGGAAATATTTCACTCTCTGAAATTAATGAATAATTTCCTAAGCTATTAGCAACTACTCACGGTTATATGAAGGACAGGTTTTACTTTCTGAATAATGTTAAGTAATAAACTACTTCTGTGCTAGGGAAAAAAATTAATTGGTCTATGGGACCGTAAGTATCCTTTTAGCAGTACTGTCCATAGGCATCAAAGTGCTCTTTAAAAGCTTGGCATCATAGTCCCCTTTTCACATACACTTTGAGGGACCAAGGTCCAGAGTGGCAATGAGACTAACTCCAGGCCACCTGAAGATTCAGTGGGAAAATGAAAGTAAAATTTGAGCTTTGGATGAGAACTGTGTTTTGTGATCCCAGGTTATTCTGGTCTTCATTCAAAGACAGAGGAAAAAAAGGGTCTCTTCAATATCTACTTGTCTCTAGTAATCAGAATGATCTCACGAAGTTCATAGTGAAGAACAGCCAGCAAGTGCCTGAAAAAAAGTTATGAATTGGAAAAGAATATGTTGTTTTCCTTGAGGATGAAGGGAATTAAATTAAACTGAAGCTTTCATCCCAGTTTCCCCCTACTTTTCAAATTGGGTATAATGTGTAATAGGACCGGGAAGTTACTACAGAGCAACTTCAAACTGCAGTTTAAAAATGTTTTCATGCATTTCATTCATATATACCTGCATCATTTGACATCCCAGACAGTAGTTTTTGTTTTATCAAATAGCATCTTTGGTATGGAATTTACTCAGAGAATATAATGTACTCAGAGAACAAACTTGTATATTCATACTTACACTTTCTACCTGAAAATTCTGAAGTCAGGTTACTTCAAAGCTGTCCTTGGATGATATTAAAATTCTGTTGGAATAAACAGTTCATGAGCACTGTGAATTTCAGTAACAGATGCAAAGCTCACTTGGCGATACGTGACTCCACAAAGTGAGAGACTTACCAATTTCATCTGGCAAGACTTATTGCATTTGAAATTACTCAACAAACTGAATTTTCTTAGCATGAGACATAAAATGAGCTAAAATGAATCTAGATATTATATTTGGAAATAATGATGTTCCATTTTATTCATACATACATATCTATATTCTGACTTGTAAATGCATAGGTATATGAAACTGTATCGTCTGGTGCACCTTCTTGCCCTTTCTTCTCTGTATGTAACCCCAGAAACTCATTTTAGTACTTTAAGATTTGTGCTGGTGTACTAGATATGAAATTGATACACTAGATAGAATTTTCATTATTTCAAAAACTTAATGTTTTTTAATGATGTGAGTTGGAATCCAGTCTTGAGCATGATTTGAGCTGGTGTTTCATTCAGGTTTAAGGCATGGATATAGGATGCAGGCTGAGTTGAGGACTTAAATACTTAAGCACAGAGGCTCATGGTAATTATTTTTTCACTTCTCTGCCTTCCTGTCCATGGTCAGTTTGGAAGCTAGTCATAATTACAGATACCTGCACAGATAATGCAGTTATACCTCCATTTCAGTAAAAATTGAAGAAAAATATTCCACTGTCAATACAACATTCAGAAATATTGCAGACTTTTCAAAAATGCTTTTGAGCACTGCAAGGTTTTTTCTCCCTTTTTTTCTCTTTCTAGCCTTTTAATAAAAACTGTCCTATCACTGGAGGAGTGAGAAATAAAAACTTTTATTTGAGTCCAAGTAAACAGGACACTGTATATTGTACTGGAAGAACTCTATAGGTTTTGAGGAATTTTTTAAAGGTAGCAAAATACCTGAAGACAGGTGCATGTACATGTGGCTCTGAAAAGGACAAATTTGTGTTAAAAATCTAAATGTGAGTTAGAAATTCTTTAAGAAGTTCATTTTATGTTGTAGAGTATGTCATAGTCTGGATGCAGTTCTTTCGAAGTTAGTGACTCCCAAGGTCATACAGAAAGACTAATAGCCTGTAGCTAATAAGGACCAAATCAAGGCCAGAGAGTCAACACCTTTTGCAGTTGGACATCTTTCCAGTTGCCTACCATGATGAATGCCTAAGCACGGTCTTTGGCTCTGGAGCTTTTTCAGAGCATCAGCTAGCTACAGAACTGATGTTGAGGGGTCTGGAGAGGTTGCTGGATCATGGCAGCCACGTCTGCTGATTTTGGGAGGTGGCACAGATGTCAGGAAATGGAAATATTTTCCCAATAGCTTGTAGATGTCCAAGGTACACACAGTCCATACTTCCCACTTCCTGTCAGCATTGCTTTAATCTTGATTATTGACTTGTGGGTTTTTTTCAGAAACTTTTTGTTATTTTGATTCTAGGTAAGGGATATTTAAGGAATTCAATTACTTATTAATCATTGTAGATGAAGGTTGAGACCTGGGCAGTAATTTCCCTTCTGGCTTTTCCAGGGAATTTCTGTTGGTTTAAATGGAGAGGGTTATTCTTGTGAATCATTGTAGCTTCTATCAAACGTTACAAATCAGAGAGGGACAAACCTTCATAAAGAGAAAGTACTCAAAAGTAATCCACAGGTACTTCTTTCTTTCTAGAGTGCTCTTTGTGAGAAGTAATTTTACTATAAGGCATAATTTCATTCAGCCCTTGACATTTCAAACACTGTGAACCATTGTGAAGTATCACTTTAACTATAAAAAAGAAAGATTACCTTATGGTTATGTTGTTTGTAAAGCAGATTCTCTCTTGAGATGTACTTGAGTGAGAGCTTTATATTTTTTCCCAAGCCATTGAGAAGTTTTATTTTTTTTCTATCAGAAGACTTACAGTTCACAACAAATGATTAAAAGTATCAGTCCAAGCTGGGAATGAAAAGACTTCTGTTCCTCAGGAATGAAGAGAAAATATATGAATCACTGGCACTTACATGACTGACATGACATAGATTTAATTCTAGGACTAGTTTTATTGTTTTAGATATTTCACACTAATTAATTCCCATTATATTCATTATTACTAAATCAATCTAAGAAGTGATGCTTTGTGTGAATTAAAAAGGCTCTTTCCATTAATGTTACATCTGAACATTATGTATGAGAGTCTTAGACTGAGCAAGTGACATTGAGTTCCCTTACTCAGAAGGAAAATAGCGGTGGAGGTCTCCCAAGGAAGCAGTGGTGTGAAAACATACTTTCAGAATTCATGGTCAGAACTTTGCAGCAAAATTTCTTTTCTTTTCTCCCTCCACCTCTTTTTCTTTTTTGAGTACAAGATTTTTCATGAGAGCAATATTACTGCAGAACAGATTTCCTTCATTGTTTTCTAGATTTCTTATTTTTTTTATTTTTCTGGGTTTAGTATCTTTTCTGTTTTATACTTTTCTTGAAAAAGTTCATTCTCTCCTTCTCCCTCACCCCACCTCCAATCTCACTGGGATCAGGAAAAGCACAAGATGAAGAAGAGCATATTGAGAGGTGTGGGAATGTCACTTTTGCAAAGATGAAAATAAACTAAGAAAATCTTTGTTTACAAAATAATATTGGCTCTACTGCTGTTATTTTCTCTTATTTTTTAATTCTACTAAAGGAAATTAATTAATTACTTGGGTACATTCTGGATTTGTTTAGTATGTTTATTTCCAAAGATTGTTCTGTGATACGGATAAATGGTGTTGCATACAATTAAATCAAGTTTCTCTCTGCAGGCATCACTACAGTATTGACCATGACAACTTTGAGTACCATTGCAAGAAAGTCATTACCCCGTGTCTCCTATGTCACCGCTATGGATTTGTTTGTGACTGTATGCTTTCTATTTGTCTTTGCTGCTCTGATGGAGTATGCCACACTCAACTACTACTCAAGTTGCCGGAAACCAAGCTGTACTAAGAAGAAAAAGTCGGTAAGATGGGAGCATTTAAATTTCTTTTCATATGCAGCTCAGAGGGCGGACAATCATTCAGTGATAGCCTGTAATGCCATGACAGTCCACTCCTCCAAGATTTTCCCAGTTTCCGGTGTGATCTGCCCTGAAAGCAGATGGAAGAGTTACCTGCAATAACAGTAGAAGCAGTTATGTGCCTTCTCAGTGAGGTCTGTTCCTAATAGAAGCAGCCTGCTGACCATGAAGCAGCAACCCTACCTACTTGTCTTTTGTCCTCCATTTACTGTGCTGGTAATCATAAAGGGCTCCCACTGAAACAGATTGCATAGCTTGTTATACAAATATATGCACATCAATATATATTCAATGCATTGCTATTTCATGGCTTAACAGGTCTAGAAATATTTATGAACTTCACAAACAGAATTTCCATGCCTCTACTGGGAACCAGCACTTTTTGTAGCCCTGTGCACAAAGGTACATGTTCAAAAAAAAAAAAAGGAGGTCACTATACACGGCTGCATTTTTGGCCAAAAAACTACTTCCAAGTGTAATACCCAGAAACATACAAAAGCTGTTCATTTACAATCAATTAAAACAATCATGCAAGAAGAATTGCCTGGTATACTTCATAACTGACTATGAGAATGAGAGGGGGCAGTTTAACAGAGACAAAAACCTCAGTGTAAACACAGGGAAGGGGGTTCTCCTCTCAGGATCAGTGAACACATCTTATGTGTTCAAAATCAGTAATTGAAGATTTTGGATGCTATTGTACATAATGGAGGAAATAAGGACATTTGAAATCAGAAATCTAAGCCAAATAGGAAAAGTGTGAAGGAGGAAGAGACAGAAGGCTAAATTTAGGGAATAATAGGTCATGAGATAAAAAGGGATTGAATGAAGTGCTATAGAAAATGATTGAATGAAGAACTAATGAAGGAAAAGCTGAAACAAATATGGTATTAGAAAAAGCTGAGAAAGCCACAGACTTAGTCAATGAAAACTCCATTAAACCTATAATAGCTTTTTGTAAAATGTGTTGCACACAAGAAGCAAGAGTGTTACCAAAGGAAAAGTATGAGACAATCAAAATGAACTTGCTAATGATCAGACTAAACTTGCCATCCTTTAGAAAGACTGAATTAGAAACTCATATCTTTGTTAGTAGGATGTATTTCCAGACATGAATGAAGATGAGGGAAAGCATGCAGAATTGATTGGATTTAAATTAATACCTGAACAAATTCTCACTTAGTTATTGTTTGATAGATAAACAAATGTAATGATTTGAGTAAAAATTTTAACTATATGGAAACTAGGTGCACATTCTGCTGAGCTTTCAAGTTTTCAAGTGTACAGATTATTATGCTGAATATACAGAACACAATTATGAAGTCTTTTATGAACAAATGCACTGGTTCAAGGAATGCTATTGAACTTAGATGCGTATGAAGCAATAAGTATGTTTTCTTCTGAATAATTCTTTTGCTATCTTTCTTTAAGCTACCTGATGTAAGTTTTGGTCATGTGATGGTAAGTAAACTACATTATTCAGTGAGAGCATTGGGGGTATGAATGTGTGGTTGACATTTACTTGAACTAATTCCCGAGGAATCTGTATTGCTATGTTATGCTTTACCCTGACTTCACTATAAATATTGTTTTGCTTTTTTGGTAAAAGGTCAGTGTGTTTTCAGCTGTGGCAGAGGAACATAGCTGCCTCTTTCTATAAGAACTTACCAAGTGATTTGGGAGGGAGAAGGGTCAAGTGTAGAACACTGTGTGTTATTTTTACATCAGGAATTTTGTGTATCTGCTTTATATAACACTGCAGCTTCTTATTACATTTTATAAAAAAGTAATAAGCTCAAGTTATGCCATAAACTTATATGGAGTTTTAACTAAAATAGTTCATTTATGCATATATGCAAAATCTTTAGCAAACTTGCAGCTGGATTTTCAAATAATTCAGGCACACAAGTTAAATACAGTTAGTTGTACTATATCTAGAAATGGAATCTGTACAGCAGCAATAAAGTTGAAACAGAGCACAAAATAAGTGTCTGTAAGTTGTATGAAATCTGAAACTGGAATGTATGCTGTAGTACATACAAATATAAAGCATACAGAAACATACAGAAGGTGAAGTTAATTAGCTGGTTGAATGTTATCAGATAAGAACAGAGTCAGAACTGAAACACTGTTTTCTGCATTTCTTGGTTGGGATATGATGAAGTTTATAATTTACAACTGCTAGCTCCGTGTTACTAGCCTATCTTTTACAAATAACATTATACAACTTCTTTTTTTAATTTGAGTTTTCTGATGTATTTGAAGACCTTGTACAGCTTTGAAAGTCTGCTCATTGAAAATTAATGTTTTCCAGAAATCATTGCATTTATACACTCTCTACTGATGTCATTCCTTTGACAGAGTTTTCTGAAAGATGAAGTTAAAAAGTCACATTGAATGGGTAGTGGCACTTTACTTTTTCCAATTAAAAATGATGAGGAAAAGATACACGATTAAAATTACATTAGGGTTTAACAACCTAGGGTTTAACTAGTCAGTCTGATTTGCTTGGAAATTATCTCCAGCATTTTCAAGTTTCTTACTCACTCTTCTTTTTTTCATCATGACAGATATTGAACAGGGCCTTTTTTTTATACATAAACAACTTCTCTGTTCAAATTATAGCTTAAATTGCTAGAAGAAGCAGTGTCTCTGGCTCTTAAGACATCGTTTTATCTTTTCCATCCTTGTAATGATGATACTTGAAAGATGAAATTTACTAATCTTAGTAAATCCGTGTTCAGGTAATCCCACCTCTTTTTTTTCCTCCCGGAGAACACATTTATATCTTGTCTGAAATAATGGTATTAAGCATGTTTAACACTGCATCTGAACTGCCTTGTCCAAGGTAGACCACCAGGGTGGGACTAGGCTGATGCCCACTCTGCATGCACTACTCTCCTACCAACCTAGCTCAGCTGGATACCCAGAACACAGCGGGGACTATCCACCTTCTCCTGGTATCTTGTCACTTCAAGACACTTCCTAGCTGACAGAGATTCAAACAACCAGATTAGTCTCTCTGTATTATCAGGGCATTTATTTTATCTTCTGTCATGAGGAGATAGTTGATATAAGAAAACAACAACAAAAATCCCAAGGCTACTGACAGACGAAAAAGTTTCCTTTGCAGAGCCAGAGCACTTATTTATCTTAATTTATCAAAATCTAACTTAGCCTTTCTTCTTTTTGACATAAATATTTTAGCCAGGCATGGAAAATTTCAGCCCCTGAGTAGGAAATTTTCATAAGACTTGCAATAAATTTACAATATGTGACCCAGGGGTATAGCAGAATTCCACGTATACTCTAGTAATAATTTTTTTCTCCTCGAAGTGCTACAGCCAAAAAAAGATTGCTTGTGCAATAATCTTTTTCACCTGGCTCCTGCTTTTTATATGGCAGGGGTTGAACTTTCTAGAAGAAGAGGTGGAACTTGGTAGGAGCATGTAAAATAGAGCTATGTAGGGTAGAACATGGGACAGGCTTAAACATATAAGGGAACATGGGACATTTAAGGAAACTACTGCATTGCAGCAGTATTTAACCAATGGGGAAACAGGATTTTAAGTAAATAGGGAACAATACAAAAATAGGGAAAATACAATAAACTCTCAAAATGGGGAAACCCGATGTTGCAACTATTATAAAACAGTCCAGAAAATGTCAAACAGAGGTTTCAGGAACTTCATCTTCATCTCCGTCTTCCACTCTCAAGTTATCTCTCCATTTCTGATAATCTCCCTCAGACTCATCTCGCACATGGCAACACATTGTAAGACTCTGAAATCATCCACCCGGAACTTTACAAATGAGAGGACCATAAGGGTGTAATTTCTGTCATCTAATCTGAGAGATTCAGTTATTCACAACAATTTGCAATAATTTGCTCCTAAACTTCAATCTCCTTGCAGTCCATAGCAAAATGCACCTGAGAGATTTTAGCCATTTACTTACGATGAAATGAATTGTGTCCACAAGTAATTGACTGGATTCCATAGGGCAGTTGTTCAGATGTAGTTATCTATGTTGATGCCAACCCATAAGCAGAGAGGTGCCACATCAAGTTCTTAGCTCAGGGACCAGGATTTTTAGTGAGATGGGTAATATTACCATGTGCCAAACCCAAAGAAAGAAAATGAAGTCAATAGAAAAATAAAAATTTCCACTGAGGCACGTCAGTCATATCATCGATGTTTTTCATATCTGGCATGAAAATTTTCAGATACATACGAACACTGTCAACAGAAAATGCTGAGTAATTTGTATAATAAGTGTGGAGGCAAGGACCTAGAGCATCCTCCTGAATGCAAGCAAGTGTGACTTCTTAGTGCATAGCCAGCATGCTCCTGCAGGCAAAGCTCGGCACAGTCACAGAGAGAGGAAGGGCCCCTTAGGTAGAGAAAACTGTGCTGACAGGGCTGGTGTCTGCTTTGCCAGGGCGGTGCAGACAGGCAGCAAAGCTGATGGGACCTTTTCTAGTGATGTCAGTGGAGGAGGTGACATTTGTGAAGATGGAATGGATAGCTTAATGAGAAGGGAGACTATTGTGAGAAAGCATCCTTCCTGAAAAGAAAATTATGTGACAGAAAAGCTGACAAAGTGTAAATAGGGAGTACATTGAAGAAGGAGAGGTCTAGGAGCGAATGGTACTGTGAGGATGCATTATTAACAAAGTGTCTTGTTTCTGAGCATGGCTAGTGTGATAAGCACTAAAGGGACATGCCTAGGGATGACATTTTGAAATCCTGTACTGAAATGATCACTATTTGTTGCTGACCGTATCTGGTTTTATAAATCATGATAAAGTTAAGAGGCAGTGAATGCATCTATGCTAAGTGAAGGTGATTTTATAATTAAAAGGAGAAGGAGGATATTTCCTTATTTTTCAGAATCCATTCTTAAATGTAGTGGCTGCAAATGTTTAAAACAACTTGCAAATAATATTCTGACAGGTAAGTGAACTCATAAGTGTGAAGAAAATTATTACTGGGAAATATATTCTTAAGTTACCCAAGTAGGAAATACACCTAGAATTATTTAACTTGCCACTCCACAATATCTTTACAGAAATTCATCTGAAAAGGCATCTTTTGAGGGAAAGAAAGATGCTCCTTAAATCTAGAATTCTTAAATATTGACCACTTATTCTCAGCTCCTGTGATTTTTCCCGTGATTATTAATTTGATCTTCATCATCCATGAAAGCTTATCAAACTGTTGTGGTTTTTTTTGTCTCTTCAGAATTATTCTGTACTTGATATGAGACCACCAGCTACGGTCATCACATTGAACAATGCCATGTATTGGCAAGAATTTGAAGATGCCTGTGTCTATGAATGTCTGGATGGGAAAGACTGTCAGAGCTTTTTCTGTTGTTATGAAGAGTGCAAATCAGGCTCATGGAGGAGAGGACGAATTCACATAGACATCTTAGAACTGGACTCTTACTCCAGGGTCTTTTTTCCTACATCCTTCCTGCTGTTTAACCTGGTCTACTGGGTTGGATACCTCTATCTTTAAATGTTGCCTGTAGCGGTGAAGACTGCTGTGTTTTCTCACTGTGGATGGATGGTGAAAGTGCAGACAAAGTGAAGGACACGGTCAGTTTCATCTCAAGTTATAAAGACCACATTAACCTTCACCTTCTTCATCACCATCACAGAGCCTGATGAATAATTTTAGTATGTATCTTCCTGAAAAGGAAAAACATGGAAGAATTCTCTCCTAACTGCTATTCGTTTTAAGGAAAAAATTCTTACAAAATTCAGCTGAATTTGTAGTGTAAGTGATGTTTATGAACAATTATTGTATATTAGAATCTCTACTATTCTGCCTTGGCATAGCAGCTATTCACAATTCAGGCAAAGATTAAATGTCATTTTTATTTTTCATTCCCATACTTTCTTCAAAATGCTGTCATATCTCTGAGGCTCAGAGCAATGTACACTGGCATTGGCAAATAAGCCAAAGTCAACAAAACTCATTTTTATTTAAATTTACTTGAGCTTTATCCCACAAGTTTAGGGAAATATTTCATTAGTGATCTCCTTGATACAGAGTAATCACCAAAAGACAGTAGAGAAATGTCTCTGGTGGGATCAAAACATGAACGTTACTTTCTGCAAAGGTCTGGGATTTGTGGAATTAGCCACTTACCTACATATATTGATTTTAACCTAAAGGTGAAAAGGCAGAGTGAAAAGAAAGCTATTATTTTGATATAAATAACACTTGCCTATCTCTGAGGCAGCTGTAGGAATAACTTCTACAGTTTTTCAAGCTTTTAACTGTCTTTTTTATGACTGGTTAAACATAGGATCGTCACTGATTTCTAAAGTACTCTACTTGAAGCAGGACAAGATTCCTGCTTGTTTGTGTCATTGTAGCAGGTCACATTTGATGTGTTATATATATGTATATATATAATAGCACCAGGAATATGTGACTTTCTTTGGATTTCAATTTACTAAAAAGTGCACCCATGCATTCTTATTTTTTCTCTCAAAGTTGTTTTACAAAACTGAAAAGTGCGTGCCAAAGGATTTTTTTTGTTTATTTAATAAAGTTAAACACTGCAGTATTTACTCATGGCAGTTGTTCCCTGGGCCTGAGATGAAGACTGAATACCTTTGACTTGAATAGTGCATTACAGGAACTCAATTGTAACACTTGGATTAAACATGGAATAGTTACCATGCATAGAAAGAAGTTGCTTTCATTCTTCTCCTAAATTTTCAACTATATTTTACTGTAAAAAGCAATTTTGTATTTTTCAAGCTTTTGACCATTAAATTCTTGTTACCCATTCTTTCAAAAACTAGTTTTACAGTGTTAAGCTAGATGACATCTTTCACAGACTGTCTATGTAATTGTTATTAAGCAAACAAAACAGATTCAGAATTAAATAGAAATAGTTTTTCACTACTTTTGGATGACAAGTGGTTACAAAAGATTGAGATTGAAATATGCCTAAAACCATAATTCTATTTCTTTTTTCTCCTGGAGAAATTTTTTTTTATAATTATCAAAAAATGTCTGTCTCTTCCACACAGTATTTGAAAAAAAAATGAATGGTGGATGTGATTGAAGAGGAGTTCCTTTTTTTCCTCATAAGCAAAATCCTGCAAACAAGCAAAAGCTAATGCAGTGGTAATTCTAAGGGAACAGAAATGCTTTCATGTTCTTTAAAACATCACTGTCTGTCATTGCTGTTGCTCTGTTCTTCCAGTGAGTTTTTAATTGAAGAAAGTCTAACACAAAAGTTAACTATGGTTACTCAAAATCTTCTGGTTTTCACTTGTCTGAAATATCAGAGATATAGCTGGGTTTAGGCTAGGGAGGGGGATCACTTCTGTAAGGACTGACAAAATTCATATTAGAAGCACAGAGAAGAAATATTTGGAGACAGGATCTAAACCTTATTTTTAAAAAAATCTGCCCATTCAGATGTCTTCTAAGCCAATGATAACCTCCTCGTTTCAAAACATATGTTGAAGATTTTGCTAACTCTCATTAGCAAATTACTCTGTAAAATCTATTGCTCTATAAACCTCTGTGTTCTGCATTTGGAAGTATGGATTTTATTTAAGAATGACAGTGATATTTTAAGCCATGCAAGAAGATGATTGAATTGGAGTTGAATATACTGATCTCTAATTATGAATTAATCTACTCTAATAGTCACCTTCAGCCATATTTTGAAAGAATATTAGAAATATTCCGAGCCTAAATAAAAAAATAGAAAGAGTTTTCCTTTAGGGAGATGATCCTGTAAGCCCTCTGCACAATCAATTGTTTTTGGTGTTAGCATTGAGAAAAATGACACACAATAAGGTGCCTTCCAGCATTAGATCTTGGACAGTTAAAGTGAGGTTTATTTAACAATTACATATTTGAGTGAATGCCCCAAAAGTAAGTGTGTAAGTGGACTCTTCCCATTTTAGATGATAAGCATATGTTTTTCTTACACTTCTGCTCATGGCTGCCCATGAGTGCTACTGAAAGCACGTTGGAAGACTGATTCTGCTAAGTCCAGTCATGTTGCCTCTGTTTTCTGAGTTTTCATAAACAGAAGTTGGAAGCATATAATTCCACTTTTTTTCCACTGTCCTGACAAGAAAGAATCTGCAGACACTTCTGGCTTCTGCTCTTGTACTGAAAGCAGGAGATATATTTTACTGTGTAATTTCTTCTACTTTGGGGTTATGTGCAAAAAATTGATTTATATGCAAGCTGGGTGGCTGCAGGCTGGCAGGTTCCTGAATGCATTCCTCTGCTCATTCCTAGTTACTTGGTTTACTCTCACTGCCTTACTGCTCTGTGTTTTGACAGCCACTAATTAACCTTAGAGGTCAGGGAAGACAATCTTTCTAGGCTCTGAATCTTTCAAAATGCAAGTATTCTAGAGACCTAGATAATGTGGTCTGCATATATCTATATGCTATATCCTTCTCTAGTAGTAAGAATGTCCTCATTAACCTTCAGGTATTCTTTTGCTTCTTTCACAAATTGAAAAAACCCCAAACATTTTTCTGCACTGTCCCATATGAAATGCAATAACTGCATTTTAGAACATTTTCTTAGTGCATAATTTTGTATTCAAGACTTGCATTTACTCAACTACTTTTTTTGTTGTTGTTTACTTCTTATTTTTATCCTTCCAAGGAAGGAAATGGAGGAAGGCAAAAACAAATGAGCAGTGAAATGAACGCATTTGGATATATATGTAAAATCACAAACCCAAGTATCTTCACATTACAGTCCTTCCTTGTTGAAGTTACAGAAAAGATTGTGAGGATTTTTTTCCCAGTAGGAACTAAAGTCAATCCTCTTATTCTCCCCCTTCAATTAAAAGTTGTTGGACAGTATTTTCCTGCATTGAGGGCAGCATTTTCAAGGCAGTTAAGAATGTATAAAGATACTGGTCTGCTTAATTCAATCTTCACAGTTCTTCTGGCCCTTTTACTAGCATTCTAACAGCTCTATCTTTTATTCTCCCAAGAATAAGGGTATAAAAACTTGTAGCCAGTTTATGCTGTCTCCCTGTCCAGCAGTAATGTGGAACTGAAGTGCACCACACACCATGAAATTTTAATGTAACTTTCTAGTCAAGAAATACGGATGCAGTTTAAAACATAGGCACTTTGGTAACCTTTCTTCTCTTTCAGATGCTAATGTTCTACTTAATCAACTCTTAACTGTATATTGGTATATTGTGCATACCAATAAAAATGATAAAAATTACAATACCCAGAATTGTCTTCATGGAGACGGTGATGAGTCGTGAAGCTAAAAAAAGAGAAATAAATTATTTTTTATTGCTGTGCAGTTCTTATCTGTCACAGTCCTTTTATTCAAATCAATTCACAGCTAATTCCAAATCATCCACCTGGAGGTTTGCACATTCATCAGCTGGAACAGCAATGACACATGAGCCTTTAGTTGATAGCAAATTATATTTTTGGAACTCGAGGCATCCTGCCAAATAACTCAGATAGCTATCTCAAACACTTCTGCAGCCTTAATGTGTCTCAGTGTCTAGCATCTCATGTTGCTGCATGAATTTATCACAGCTCACCTTACTTGGTCATTCCATGAAAGGAAGATTGTTTGCCTCCTTTTAACACCAATTTTTTCCATACATCTAGAAAAATTACGGTCCTGCCCACACACCAAGCAATCAGGTGCAAGGGAACTCTAGAGCTGCTGACTTTGTGGGAAGGGAGACTCAATATTTTAAGACAGACAAATTTCATTAGCCTCACAGTCTGGAGGGTTGGTGTTACCTTCTAAGCTGTAAAACAAAGCACCCACTGAAAGCTGTGAAGGTTGTCCATAACAGACTGTACTCTTCCCATTGACTGCTCTTTCCCAGTTTTGATATGATACACTAAGAAAAGGCAAGCCATATCCCATAATCTTAGCTGCCTACACAATCAGATGATTTTTTTTCAAGGTGTCTGCTTCTTCTTTCTCACAGTGAAATCTTTGTGCCTCTCACATCAGTGCCTTTATCATTTCTTAATATTAAAGGATATACTATTCCTCATCTGAGAGTTAGAAAGAGGGACAGTGACCTTACCGAAGTTCTTCTCGAGCACCACAGTGTGTGGCCAATATTCTAAACGTCTTCAACCTACGGACTGAGCATTTGCCTACTTTTTCTTTATTTTTCTAAGCAGTCTGTAGGTTTCTTATTTCCTAAATATTAGGAAAACTGCAGTAGGATTTCAGCAATTTAGAAGAATCTTTCCTTCTTCACTCAGCAACTTCGTTCCACCAAGAGATATAGAGCATAAACTCAAGGCTGATGTTTACTTCATCCATATAAGTTTCCAGAAGACTATTTAAAAAAAGAAATAAAGCAGACTATTCATTGGGAATGCAGTTCTACAGCTGAAAGGTGAGATTCTTTTTCCTTTAGATGTTTTTCTGAGTTAATTTTAGATCCTTCCTCCCTCCACCTATACAAATGGCAAGCACAAAATTAGTTCAATTTACAGTTACATACTGAAAAAAAGTCTGGTTTCATTATTCTTATACTATATATTTTACATATAGTCTAGGAAAATTCATTATGAAGTTCAGTGCATCAGAGTTGGACATCTCTACTTTCTATCAAAATATGCATTTTGATCTTCTAATCATTTGTTATTTATGAAGGACAAGCAGAAGATGTGGTTATGTTTATTCATATGTCTAGGAGTAGGCTTTCTCAAGGACTGAACCAGGCAAATAAGGCACTGATACAGTCAGTTACTTGCCAGGTATTCTTGATCTAGGTAATGAATGGCACTAGTCAGAGAAGACACAACAGTCTCTTTGGTGTCATAAAAGCACCCATGTGACTTTACTTGGAGCCCTAAGACAGCCTGTAGAGTCTTTTATAGGGGAACCCAGGTGCTCTCCTTAGTGTTTAATACAGCACTTAATATTCTCCTAATGTCTTGCAGCCTGTGAAAGTGTTTGGGAGAGATGAAGCTGTCCTGACCCAATATATGCTAAAATACAATGAATGAGATACCCACAGTGAAGCAGATGATGGCTTGTTACTGAGACTGTGTTATGAGAACAAGTGTCAAAGAAAAGACCACTAGATCTAAGTCAAAACCTTACACATTAATGAAGACCATTGACCAGAACATGGGTTTAAGTTCAAATATTCTTACAAGCAAATAGGAAGACCATTGGATCATATTCTGGAGGGCTTGATTATCCATTGATTGGCTTCAAAACTTAAGTAGACTGGATCTGTAACTTAAGTACTTAAAGTGAGATTTGTGATTTACATACTTAAAGTGAGGACTAAGAGAGGTAAATGATAAAATTTCTAAATTGCACATTAATATAAAAAGGATGAAGTGAATAATATTGATGGCATATTTTTAAAAAAACTACTGACAAATGAGTATGGAACAGATCATGCTATTGAATCCATCCCATGCTTACAGACCACCTGGGATTCTTAAAATGAGAGTGACAACTGAACTCGTGGAAAGCTGATAAAATAATTCCATCTGACAGTATTACACGAGCAACCCAGGGATGTATGCCTCTGCCAGACAGGGTGCTCCAAAGGAAAAAAATTCAGAATAAGCTTCCACAAAACAGTGTTCAACTGAACAACAGTCAGAAACCTTGTGCAGAGGGATTACAGTATCAGTCTGCCATATTCTCTTTTGCAGTCATTAAGGAGTCCCGTGACTTTATTGTTATCCACCCTCACATGCAATACCGACCTTAAATCATGGACCAACCTGTGACTGTCACAAGTTGGAACACTAGCCTGGAGGGAATCTGAGACCAGTTTGTGGCTATCACAGGCTGCCATCAAACCCCTCATAAAATCCTGTTCTAAACTCTCAGTATACTGCTCTCAAAACATTTTTTCTCACCATGACAACACATGAATTTTTTTTTAGAGTGCAGTTTTAGGAATCACATAAATACTGCCAACTATGTGCCAAATTGAACTTTCTTATAGAACACAGACAAAATTTTAGATTTCTAATTATCTTTCCTTCCTAAGTTTTTCTTAGGGGTGTGTGATTTCGTTGCTAGCAGTGCAGTTTGTGATGTCATAGTGAAATGAAAGTACAATTATGTGCCCAATGTGCCTTGAATAATACAGGTAGCACTAGCACCAGTATGTCATTCTAAGTTAGATAGCCATCCTAGTGATCCCCCAGACTGATTTAATCAGAAAAGTCAAACACCCATGTGCTTCATTTCCTCAAGTTCACAGATGACTTTCCCTTCTTGATCACATCCATTCCAGTTTACTTTGTGTTAAGGAGTAGGGTTGTGCGTCTAGAATACTATTTATATTCGTATTTTGATCCCAACATTTGTATTTCTGGATACAAATAAATACACATTATCAGAAAATGCAAGTATTGCGTGCATGTATTGGTGGTTGTATTTTCTTATAGAAGTTGAGGTCTTAAGAAAACAGAAATAGATATCTGAAAATTTGCTTAAGAGAAAAGGCATAGTGTGTTACCTTTCCAATAGGGTATTCTTGAAAGGAATTTCAGGAGTCCTCAAAAGTATTTTCAACAGTGAGCATGAGCTCACTGAACTCAAAGATTTGAGATTGCAGTTTATCCATGGGGCTAACATAAAATGGGAAGAATAACCTACAGAATCCAAACGGAAATCCAGAAATAAGCTGTGTCTTTTGCATAAACTGCTTGTATGCAAAGAATCTGTAATTTAAAACTTGTAATCAAATTTGGTTTCAAAACTTTCCCAATCCCAACTTTTTCAGTACACAATGAAATTTCCTGGTAAAACTATAGTCTGTATTTTCACAAGACTGTCTTCTTGATTTAGCTCTTTGAATGCAATTTAATTCCTGCCTCTGTACATTCATGAACACAGAATTGTCAGTCTCAACCCACTATGACTGTGAAATGCCTACTTCATTTCAGGATTCCAGTCCATAGAAACACTGGAGGTGACATCTGGGCCACAGACAATGCAGAAACTTCCCAGATTTCTCATGTTCCAACATATTTTCTTATCTGAGTTTGTAATATTTTCTGTATGTTCCTAACAATAAGGTATGTTTTCCCAAAAGACATTTTATTTCACAAAACCCAATTACTAGTACTGACTTGTCTACTCAAAAATAAACATAGATTATGGACTTCCCTAACAGCAGCTGACATTTGTTATAACAGTGCTAGAAATGCAGTAAACAAGTAGATGTGATTATGCCTCACTCCCCAGGATAACTAGTAAGCATAATCGTTGCCATGACTATTTTCCTTCTACACATTAGTCATTAACAGATGCCATTGTCACAGTGTGAACACAATGCCAGCTCTTCTCCCTTGCAAAACTTGGCCTGGAACACCAGCTATATTCTTGCAATTCATTCACATCAGCCCTTCCAGAGGTTTAAGGTGCTCATCCTGCCAAATTCAGAAGGCTGTGACACATCTTCCAATTTAATAACATTTCCTGCCCGCTAGGCTTGACTGCGCAATAAAGTATGATGATGAATCGTGCCAATAAGTTCTGCCTTTCTATGTTACCCTCTGTCTCACCACCACAAATCTAGTTAAGAACTGAATTACTGCTTGACAGTTTCAGTTAAAGTAAACTCAGTTTTTGAAATGGAAAATGAGCAAAGCTGAACATCAGGGAGCTATCCAGAAAATAAGGAATAAATGGAATAGACATTTTCCTACTGACTGATGTTAGAAGACCACTGTCACTTAATAGCCATAGCTAAAAAAACTCACATTTTTAAAGTTGGTTTATACATGGGAAGCACCAGTGTTAGCAATGTGAAATACTTGATATATGCTAAAGCTTCACATGCAGCAATGGGTGCCAGGATTTCTTTTTATTTATTAGCTTGCATGTTTTCTTATTTTTGTTGTAATTTAAATTCCTGTAGAATGTAACAGAACTGGTCTTAAAAAAAGAATTTTTCATGTAAAGTAAAATCTGGGCCAATGGGAATTTCAACATCCTCTAGTTTTGGGCAACCAATGCATATCATAGACATACATTTTTACATCCTATAGTGTCTTTAGATTCTAGATTGTCAGAAGATAGACCATATTTATAGAGCAAGTCTTAGTAACAGTGTCACAGATCATGACAGAGCTGAAAAGATACCCCTTGATAAGGTGCAGCTAGTCTTCTGCTATCTTGCTGTTGTCAAGCAGGAGTCAAAGGTCCACCAGACGATAAAAATAAGGCAAATCAAGAAAAAACCAAACTTTAACCCTTCTTAGGTAAACAAAGAAGTTCTTGCTATCCTGTGTGGGATTTTTTACATGTAACATCCACTTTTTTCCCTCCATACCTAAATAGCACTGCTTAAGTCAGGTTAGAACATTGCTGTTAGGTACTGTCACAGCAGTGAGGGCACTGAAGCCTGTGCCACCCCTGGTGCCATGGTCCTGCATGTGTAAGGACCAGGAGGGAAAACAACATTGAGCATTGAGTCCTTTAGAGCTTAGTGTGATGGTCACCTAAAATACATGAAGGAGAAGACCTTAAAACACACAGGAGTGGCGGCTGTGACAGTTCATCCATAAGGCATCCTCAGTGAAAGCAACCATAAATACATTAATGAATGATTAGATTTTATCAGAAAATATGAGATTTTAATACATTTTAACTGTAGGTCAAGGCACTACAGAACTGAGGAGAAACCAAATTGACAAAGTTCATATTCAGTCAAAATTTTGCACCTCCCAAAGCCCAAGACATTCTGTTTCCAATATTTTTTACTAAAAAATACTGTTGTTTTAAAGATACTCATGCATTTTCTACTAGAGAAAAGTTGGTAAATATCAGGTCAAATGCTTTGACCATTTTTTTTTGATAGAACTGTCCACTCAAAGCAATGACAACTATAAAAGTTAAATGCAAAATTCCCATTGACTCTCCTTCTTTCTACTGTCCATGTTAACTGAACTATAAATGAGAGCTGTAATGCTTCTTAATTGATTATGCAGAGAATCTATCTCAGAATCACTCATAGGATTCATACTACATGTATGCTGTCATTAGTACACATTGACAGGACAATTAACAACTGAGTATCTTCAAATTCAGTGAACTATAAACCACCTCATGGTCTACTCCTAGCACTTATGCTGAGGATTAAACAGGGAGAGGAGAAACCTCATGGAGTTCAGTAAGAGAGCAGACAAACCCCATGCTTCAACACAGGTTGGTAATCAGCCCGCGGAGCAACACGAGAAGCCGGTGGGGAGTGCAGCAATTGCCAGGCTGAATGCAGGGTAACAATGTGTTCTTATCACAGCTCATGCAACTCTATGATGGGCTGTGCTATGGCTGTACTCCGCAGATCAAAGGAATCTATTATTGCCCCCTGCTCAGCACTGGTGAGTATAGGGCAGTGATAAATACACTGGGTTTGGCAAGTCCACCTTACCCACAAGGTCAAGGGAGATGCTGGGAAACCAGAGGGAACCTGTTAGACAGCTCCTAAGATGGTCAGGGGCCCAGAGCAGATGTACTGTGAGAAGCTGAGGAAACAGAGCTGAGGCTAAGGGATGTTCAACTTGCAAACTACAACTACTTGAAACAGTAACAAAGACATTGAAGCCACACTCTCAGCATTGCTGTAACATAGCAGGGGTCACATTAGGGGGCCGAGGTTGGAGATGCGGAACAGTTTTTTCACTTTGCAGTATTGCAGGAAAGGGGTTGTCTGGGAAAGCTGTGGGAGCTTCCTCCAGAGAGACTTTCAAGACCTGGCTGGATAGAGCCTGGCCTAATATTGGTGGTAGTCCCCTTCAAGCATGAAGTTGAACTAGATGACCTCAAAAAAACCCCCACATTCTAATCAACATATATGGATTTTTAATGTATGCTGCTGCCCCAGTTTTGTCAAATTAAAGAGTAATGTTTATTATGCAGCTTCTTAAAAGAAGCACCTGATACCATCTCAGTCTTATTTTCTCCTTGTAAATTTGCAAATTATACTATTTCTATATTGTGTTGTACAAAGGAAAAACCCTAGCTGCTTTTATTGGCAACCTACAGGCTACATCTACACAAATCCAGACTGCAATAGGCAAAAGTATTAACCTTGAACATTGAAATGCATGAATGAGTAACAAGTTAAGTGTTACAGAGGTTCTAGGTGTGGTTCACTGTGTCAATAATGTGGGAAGATACTTCGGTGTATGAAAAAACAAACTAAAACCCAACATCTCTCACAAAAAATTAGTGTAATTTCTAGCCCTTACGGTAATGTAGGGTGTACTAGATCTTCCAAAGTCATTTCATCAACTAGTGTACAACAGATATTTTTTTTTAACCTCTTTTTATGTTACATATACAAATAAAAATAAAATAACCTCTATCTGCCTATGTTTTGCAACTAATGTGGTTGCATTTATATCCAAAAGGGTGGAAAAATGGGTTCTCTACAAAGTTCTTGTACGTGCCTTCCCTTCTGACCATGTACAATACCAGCAATTCACAAGTGGGAGACTGTATGGGTAGATGAACATAAAAACTTAGCAGGAGGTTAAGGCATTGAATTAATGAGCACATTTCTAGCACATATCTTTGGTTCAAAGGTTGCCACTGTACCTGTGTTGTGTGTGTAGACACATTTGCTTAATAGAGGCATTGAACTCACTAGTTCTACATGTGTGAAACAAAGTTAGATTGAAACTGATGACCATATGAAGACGGTTCCAGTACAAGTATTAACTACACACATTTGTGGATAAACCTACTGAAACAGCCACACTTAGCTTTGTGCAAATTAGATCACAGTGCCATCTGCTTTGCAGCTGATTCTAGGAAGGGGTTGGTTTACACAGTTCACTGCAGAGGTACTGGAAATATCAGGGAGGAAGGTTTTTGGCAGTAGGACATCATCACATGGCCCTGTGTCTCAGGTGAGGCAGTGAATGGTGGCTTCTGCACAAATAGGCTGGAGTAGAATATGTCCTAAGGGGAGTTTAATTCACAGCATGGGTTCATCTACACTGAGTCTATTTAAGATGCTGAAATGCAGCTCAGTCACACAGTGCATTCCAGTGCTTACACAAGACAACACTCCCAGAAAAGCAAAAGCCAGGAAGAACTCAATCTATAGGCAGTAGGCACTTGGGTGATCTGTGAAGTGCTGTATGCCTTCCATGTCTCCATGCAGGACAGGAGACTGCTGCTTGCTGCAGCACTATGTAGGCAACTGGGTGTGCATTTCTCTCACACTGCCCTGTACCAGGTAAAGACAGCAATGCACCACAGGCAGAAAGCAGGGCCTGCAGGTTTATACATGTTGCGTATATAAGACATTGATAATTCTGGGAGGTAATCTACATATTCACTTTGGCTCCCTATTCTATAGTCCCACAGGTATTATTATCACTTCAGCCCTCCCGCATCAAAAATTGAAACACCATAACTTTTTACATGTGTGAGAGGAGATCTGTAAGAACAGGAAAAGAAAGGACCCTTCCAAGCAATGTGTTGCAGTTACCTATCCAGGAAAAAAAATCACTATTTCTACATTGCAAGATCCCAGTCAAATCAAATCTTAAAGGAAAAAAAAAATCACAACACAAAATGAAGTTCATCTGTCCAATTATAGGTATAAATATTATTGACTCTGTCACTGGACTTACTAATCTAAATTCTCTTTACAGCTGATGGAGAGGCACAGACAGTTCTGGAACACAAATAATCTTTTTTTGAAGTAGACCTCTGAAATTGGAATCATATAAACTACACTTAGACTATTTTTCACCATTTATAAAGGGAGTCTAATGGAGTCTAGCCCAGTCATAAACATTTACAATTAAGGAAGATTAATCCCACCTATGCTATCCCTTAAACATCAGAAACATGGAACACTGAGGAACACAGAACAAAAATAGCATAAGAAAGATATGTAAGCAACAGTGCAGCTACAAGGAGCAGAGCTAGATGTGGGGATTTCCCTGTTCTTTCCAGGACTAAGGGAAAAAAATACAGTATCTGCTATATTATACTGACACACTCTGCACCTGCAGTATCACAGTGTGGATGTCTTGCATTAGCCCAAGTACAAAGAGAGTTTTTGCTCTGCTAGCATGGAGTGGTACATGAGATCACTCACTGTGAAGGGAGCTCTGGGCTAAAGAACTCTTTCTTCAGTTCAAGCCATCTGAAAAAAAATCAGCTCAAATATTTCTAGATTTCACCACAACATGCAGCAGTTTAATACCCAAAGGTACCTATATAAAGAAGTATATGGCACAGTGGTCTCGAAAAGTCCTAGTCAGTTCCCTGTAACACAGGAATGAAGTGTCCCAACTTATTTTCCAGTTATGTTCTAAATGATCTCAAGCTTTTTCTACACAGATTGAGGATCAAAACAAGAAGGAAAATGAGATGATGTGGAACAGGAAATACCCATATTCTGAAGAAAATTCACAGCCTTGTGCTTTTGACGTTACTACTACTGGACTTGTAATGAGCTCTTCCGCATGAGGAACACTCCAGTAGGGTGAAGTGCTGCATATTATACAGCATACCTAAGTACATATGAGACCTCAGAGGAACAGCTTCACAGTTTCTGTCACTTTCCTATTGTCATTTTGAAGTTCCATCATCAATCATTTCATATTGTGCTCTGCTAAATGCTGTCATAAATGTTTTTTCTTCTATCAAGACTACCCTGAGCTATACAGTCACATTGAAGTGTTCCTGTCACAGTTATTTGTGTTAAAATAACTGCTAAGAATATAGACAAAGTAGGTTATGATGCAGTATTTTAAATATCTCATTGAAATATTGTTTGTGTATTACAAAAACATTAGCAGAAATATGCTGAGAACCTCGTGTATGGGTATGCAGCAGCATCCCTCTTGTCTGTTCTTCACTCATGCCATCAAGATCTTACATTTTTACCAAAATGAAGCTGAAGATCTTATTGCCACAAAATAATTATATACTGTCCCTGCAGCATTAAACAGTGTGCATTTCTCAAATCCCTGCATAGAGTCTCCCCTCCCATTGAATAACTAACCATCACATTTTTCCAGGAAGATATTCTCAGTGGATAACAGGCTATGTCTGTGTGTTGTGAATATACTGTGTGAATATACTGTTGTGAATATAATAAGAAAACACTTGCTGAGAAGTATGGGGTCAAAATGACCAGCATGCACAGCCACAAAACCTGTATTCTCACATCCATACGGTCTATAGCAAGAGATAAGCTATCCCTCCTTTCTGACTTGCATTTTATCCTGTGTTTGGCACAATATGAAGAATAACTCCAAGCTGGCAGAGCCATATGAATGTGAATCCTAGCTGGAATAGTTTTTTGTACTTCTCTCACAGACCATCCAATAGTCTTTTGACAGACAGTGGCCTCCATTCACAAATGGGGATGTGTCCATTATTGGCATAACAGGGAGTATGGCTGCACTTCTGTCCGGACATAATTGCTGCAGAAATTTGTATGAGACAGACAATGAATGTTGCTTCTTAAATACTGGTTCAGTGTGACTCACCAGAGGCAACTTGCTGTTTCCATTAATCCTGTTAAAGCTTACTTGCCAAAAGGGTGAACCTGACATGCCTGTTCTCCAGCTCCAGTGTAACTGTTCCCTGACCTAGCTGCTGTAGAGCTGTTTTCTACTTTTGTTTGCCTCCTTTTCATAATATGAGAAGACCATGGCACTTAATTTGACAGTCCTCTGGAGTAAACAGAATAGAAGCTACATCCCTTTCTTTGGAAAATAGTAACACCCCTTGTTTAAGTAGTGGTCCTCTAGGATTAATTAAAATAGTTTTCAAGCATTTCCTAGAGGGATTAAATTTCCCTTCCCTTCCCTACCCTTCTCTTCCCTTCCCATCATTACTATTTGTCCACTTGCTACATGAAATTAACCTAGTAGACAAAGGTGAGTGAGTGTAAGTACTTGTTTCTGTGAGCTGACAGGTAGGTAGCAGCATCAGTGACGTGCTGCTTGGCTGAGACAAGAAAGATACCCAGGATTCCTACCCTTCTGCTTTGGTTCTCAAATGAAACTTGAACTACATGGTTAGAGCTATATGGAGCTTTTTCACTATTGTTCCTCGGGCCTATTAATGGTAAATACAAATCCAACACTTTAGTAATATCAAAATTCACTTGAAAAGAATATACTCAAAGACACAGTGGCTACTTCTCACATAAACTGTACAAAAACTGGAGGTACTTCCACACGTGGGAATATTTTTCAAACCAACACATGTACATTTAAGTGAGAATGTTTCTGGAAGTCAAGGGTTGTAACAGTATTGAGAGTGCCTCTCCATTCTCTTTGATAATTTCAGATTTTATTAGTCAATAGTGTAATTTCATTATGCTGTAAAGTATTGGACCCATTGTTCAGATGAAGTGCTAAACTGAAAGGTGTTTTTCCTTCCTTCCTTGTTCTGAGACTATGAGGTTTTTAAATGTTACATTAAGACCAGAAAAATTATTCTAGCCCTGTCATTAATCCCACAGAACATTTAAATTATTGAAGTATTTTGCATATTAATAAGTATTTAAGTGTTTCTTTAGTGCTGCATACATTATTACAGATTTAGTCATGTTTTATAACCCTGTTGTTTTAATATATAAAAAGAAAAAAAAAATATATGTAACAAAGGTTCATATTACATCTAAAAGCGCATCACAGTTAATGACATAACAATATTACATATATTGCTTACCAGTAAGTTTCATCAGGTTTTTGTTAATTTTAAACACTTTGTTTTTTCATTGTGCTACATACTGAGATTGACTTACAAAACATCTATGTGCTTCAGTATTCCCAGAACAGGAAGCACTTGCAGCAGGAGTTATCTGACATTTTTAAAAAAATTGTTACTTTCAACCTAACTCTGCAATAAAACCTCTCATACCTAGGGTGGGATTGCTCTCAGTTTCAGGCAGCTAAATCTTATCTAGAAATCTAACTCCCTTCATAATTAATGAAAATAAGTAAGAACAAGCTACTTTTAAAGGTTCTACTCTTTTGCATGGGTATAGCATACACATCCTTTGCTCACATGCAAGCACCCTGTACCAATATGGGCCTTGCCTCAGCTGCCTCAAGATAGGCACAATAGAACCTGTGTTATATCTGTCAGACCCAAGAAAACCCTAAATAACCCAGGGAGTCTCAAGTGACATTAGCTACGTATGTATGAGCAACATTCACATTGTAATGAAATGCCCTACCTTCTTCTGTCACCACATATAAGTGGAAACAAGACAACTAGAGCTAGATTCAGTGCCCAGAGAGCCCACGTTGCTGACAGACATGATGCAGGACGTCGGAGATGCCTGTGTCCACTGAAGTAAAAGCTGCAATGAACCATGTTATTCTGTGGCATCTCCTATACCTCAGAAAAACAATTTTTTTAGAGCTCTTGACTGAGACCATCAAGAGAAGCTAGTGATTTGGGCACAGTAAAGGGTTTCAGTTGCTATGTTCCAGTTTCACAGCATGGTCTTTGTCCCTGAAGAGCAAAGCTGAAGGTACAGGCTTCTTGTAGGTTGGCCCACGTGCCATGGAGACCAACTCAGGCGCAAAAGCCTTTCCTAATTACCATATAAGGACCTTGACACCCAAGTCACTGTGTGAATAGTATTTCAAGTGGGCTTTTAGACCTCTGTATTATTCAATTACTTGTGGAATTGGGGCCATCACGCTGCAAACCTGTGAATTTAGCAAATTTTTTTTAACTTATCATACACGAAATGAAAATAATGCCATTTCCTTAACTCAAAAGCACTGCAAGAAATAGTACAATAAAAAGTGGGAGAAAATATGGTAACAAGGCTCTTCTAAGTAACACAGATGAAAACTGCTTTTGTTTCTTCTGGATGCTAAAGAAGTCCATACCATCACACATTTAATTCATCATGTTAACCAGAGACTGCAATAAAAAGAAGTTAAATCTAGCACTGTTTCTTTAGTCCTAAACAATCTGTGAACGTAATAATGTTTATTTGCAAACAAAAGTAATTTATATGGGGGAACTGGTAGACAGCTATTTAGATGTAAATGATTTTCAGACTTGAACTGCATTGGTTTTGCTCTGTGATTCATTTAAACAAAAGTGTCCTATGCACTGTAAGTATCTTGAGACACACTTCAAACAATTTCATAGCACATGCAGTTTTTCCTCTAAAGTGCTTGGTACAATGGAAATTAATACCAAAAAACACCTATAAAAATATAATTCCACCTTCTTAGACAAACCAAATTTTGAACCTTTATTGTGATGTAAATTTGAGTAACATTGTAAGTAGTTCTGAGAAATGTCAGCCTTAGTGTATCAAAATTGTTTAATACTGAGCAGTCTTCTATTTACACATTTCATCTTTCTTATTCTATCTATAATTGTCTCTAGGACTGTTGCAAGATTTCTGGTTGATGGCTAAGGGATCAAAATTATCTACTTACCTACTGAAATGTGGTCAAAAGGCTAATGAAATCTTTGGATAGTTTAGCAGGGGAGCAATGGTAAAGAAGCTATAGCAGTGTTACGTGTGTCAGAGGACAGTCTTTACAAGAATAAGCCACAGGTCAGGGAGACACTTTCTTGATCATGGTCAAATTTATTACAGTGAACCACATCATCCTTATCCATCTCTGAAGTCAGTCATGATCCATTTCAAAACTCAGTAATTTCCCCTTTATACTGTTGGAAGCTGGTTACAGAGGATCACTGATTGGGTATTTTCTTCCAGAACCCTCTCCAATTCACTGAAGACCACTCAACCATTTGGTCTGAAAATGATCAAATTCCATTTCTGTATAAAATTCTATTGCTCACAATTCAAGACAATGCATAAACATTGAAAAAAAAAAACCCCAATGAGATTGGCTAAAGGATTTAAATATGTTTTAGAGTGGGATGATTGCAAAAATATCCCACATGGCCAGGTCAGTTGCAGACACAGTTTTGTAGATAACGAAGTTTCACTACATAAATAATGGAGATTAATCTTTTTAACTTATCAGTGACAAGTGAGGTGAAGGCTGTGTGAGGAAGAAAGTTTGAAAGGGCAGATTGTGCTATCCAGCATCAGTCCAGCAAGTCAGGGACAGAGCAAGCCCTCGAAAAGGTGAACACTATCCCAGGCCACATGAGTTCCACGAGTCTCAGGAACTTCAGAGAGAGTCCACTAAGGTGGATCTGCAGGATGTGAGGTACCAGTGCCCAGATGCCTGCCCCTCTCCTGGAGGTTTGGGGCAGGCCTTGGGGGTCCTAAACATATCTCTGAAAGAGCAGGCTGCTGTACTCTTTTTGGCACCACAATACTGCTCCTGGCAGCACTGTTCCACCACACAAGGAACATGCTTGCTCTGCCCTCCAGTGATCCCTCCAAACGTTCTCCCAAAGCCAGGTCCAGGAAATGAAGGGCTCATTTGTGTTGCCTTTCCCCTACTGTGAATGCTGGAGAGGAGCCAGAGGCTCTGTCCACAGAAATACCCTGGGAAGCACATTTTCTCTGCTCCCTAGGAGCATGGGACACATTCCTGGCTAACTGCTGGAAAAAAAACTACTACTGCTACTACTACTACTCATACATAAGAAATTAAACTCTGGACCATCAGTCAAGAAGTTGGTTGTAGGTCAGGCTTTTACAGCAGTTTTCATTTTTCCTTCAAACTGCAAGCTTCAAACTCCCTATGCCCATTCTGCCTTCTTTGCCTGCTGCAAGGCCAGGCAGGAATACGAAGAGATCAGGGTACCCTTCTGTCTTCTCCCATCTCAGTCACATGCAGATTTCTGACACATATACATATATATTTACGCCTATGATTAATTCCTGTTCCAAAGGAAATGGGTAGCTAATCAGAGGGTGTTCTGAGCTCATGTGCATATGCTGTGTTCAAAAATCAGCAAAAAACTAACCTCAAAGCAGTGTGAAAACAGGTGGGGGTGGTATTAATGGAACTGGCAGCCTGTGCCTATGCAGGCTTCCTCTTCTGGGTAAATGTATGGCTGGTCCTGCTAGCCAGTCACAGGGCTGCCTGTGAACACTGGGGACATATTGGTGCCAAAAATGTTGGCTCCCTGCTGTAAAAACAGTAACAAACAAAATACTGGTCCTTGTGTATGCAGTGGGAAAGGCCTTCTTGCTCTGATGTCCTTCTGGGAAAAGTGGGAGGGGCAGCTGGCAGCCAGTCATAGGGCTGGCTGAGAGTCTGTGGGGTCTGACATATCACATGGAGAAGACCCCAGGGGCAAAAAGAGGTGGAGTGAGCAGAGCACATGACCAGAAGATGGGAGGGACTCCAGTGGGGAAGGGCTACAGATGAGTTCTGTTGGCCTCCAGATACTCATCACTCTGTTTTCCTCCCTTAGATTTCACACTGACTCAGTCAATCAGACCAGTTGATAAAATGGTGCTATGGTCAGGTCCTCTTCTGCATCAGCAACACCTCTCTGAGTTTGTTTTTCATCATTGACTTTTGCCAAGTTCTACATAGAGGTCAAACATTATCATCTGCAATAGGGGCAATTTCAAGTCTGATTCCTAAGGAATACTCAGTCTTTTCTTTTGTCCTGAAAATTCTGCTTTAGTCAACTCTCCTAACCTTGGATTTTCTTTTGTTGTCACCAAGGGTTTCCTATGAGCAACAGACAAAGTGCTTTATTTAAGCAGAAATGGATTAACCCACTGCATTACCTGTCTTGAAAAATCCGTTATCAATAAAAAGGTATTTGAGCAGCCTAGATGCTCTATCTTTGGTATTAAACATCTTATTACACTCAATATCTGTATCTGTGTTTCTTTTCTTTGAAATCTCTTCCGAGAGTTTGTAAAATACTGGTTCAAAGTAAGACATCTCTATTTCCTTGAATTGCTGACTTCAGTTCCACACTTCTATTGCTACTAGTCTCTAGGTATCAAAATACTCCTGAAATAAAGCATTAGGGGGAAAAAATAGAGGAAAGAAAGACCCAAACATTCATTTTACAATTTCTTTTCTTAACTGTCTTCACAGTCTAGGACAGAGATTAGCAAAACTATCCAGTATTATATGCTTTGTAATGCTACCTGAAGTAAACTTTGCTGTTAACCTTAAACATGATCATTTAAACTATTTTTCTACCTTATTTTTTTCCAAAATTTAGGATTAATTTGAAAGAGGTCACTCTATTTTTTCTTTCTAAGAATATTTTTTAACAATTTTTCTCTCATGAAGCTTGGAAAATTAAATTCTTTCTCATGAGCCCAAATTCTATAAGTTTATTTGCCCTTTTTTTCACACATGTAGTTTTACATCTCTGTCTTTAATTTTCATAGAATCATAGACTGATTTGTGCTGGAAGGAACCTTAAAGACCTTAAAGGAACCTTAAAGATTATTTAATTTCAACCTCCCTGTCATGGACAGGAATACTTTCCACTAGATCAGCTTGTTCAAAGGGCCCATCTCTCCAGGGCTCATCTCTCAAGCTTGTCTAGTCTCTCAGGATGGCATTCCTTCCTTCCAGCGTGTTGACCACATCACACAGGTTGCTGTTGTTGGCAAACTTGCTGAGGTCGCACTCAATCCCAGTGTCCATATCACCGACAAAGATGTTAAACAGCGCTGCTTCCAGTACCTGCCCCTGAGGAATACCACTCCTCACTGGTCTCCATTTGGTCATTAAACAGTTGAACACAACTTTAAATGTCACCATTCTGCCAATTTCTTATCCACCAAGTGGTCTGTTATCTGGCTCAGTCTTTCCTTTTCCTGCATCTCTTGCAGACTCAGTGTATTTTCTCTCCAAAGTTCTGGGTATATGTTGACAATACTTTTTAAATGGTCACAATCTGAGAAGAACTACTCTGAAATGCAATTTAGTTGATTGTTAATAGTAGTCATCAGAATACTTTGTAATTATTCCTATGAGAATACTTCTATAGATTACATGAAGAGATGATTGCAGAGGAAAATAATGGCTGTCTTGAGTGCCTGTTATTTATCTGGAAAGCATTTTTTAATAAAAGAAAAGTTTCTGGCATACATTATGTAAATGTTGCATTGTTTTCAGTCCTTTTTCTTAGCTTCTCTTCTATCCAGTTTTCTAAAATACTTGCCTTTGGTTTTGAGTGCCACTACATCTAGAGATGCAGAATTCTAGCAATTTGTGGCAACTAGTTCTACTGGAGAAAGCACGACCATGTGATCTGGGAACTTGTCACACATATACTATTTGGCTTGTTTCTTACCATAAATTAAATATAAATGAATTTCTTTCATATTTCAGTCTGGCATATTGTTGTGATTTAACCCCAGCCAGTAACCAAGTACTACATAGCTGCTCGCTTGCTCCCCACCAATGGAATCAGGGAGAGAATCAGAAGGGTAAAAGCCAGAAAATTTGTGGGTTGAGATAAAGACACTTTAATAGGGAAAGCAAAAGCTGTGCACACAAACAAAGCAAAACAAGGAATTAATTCCCTGCTTCCCATGGGCAGGCAGGTGTTCAGCCATCTCCAGGAGAGCAGGCCCCCATCACGCATAAGGGTTACTTGGGAAGAAAAACGCCATCATTCTAAACATCCCCACTTCCTCTCCCCACTTCATATACTAAGCGTGATATCCTATGGTATGGAATATCCCTTTGGCCAGTTGTGGTCAACTTCCTGACTGCGTCACCTTCCAGTTACCTACGCACCCTCAGTCTGCTCTCAAGTGTGGCAGTACTAAAAGCAGAAAAGGCTTTGGCTCTGTGTAAGCACTGTTCAGCAATAACAAAAGCATCTCTACATTATGATCACTATATTCAGCACAAATCCATAACACAACCTCGCACTAGCCATTGTCAAGAAAGTTAACTCTACCCCAGCCTAAACAAGCACACATATGAACATTGACATGAGCATTGGATGGCAGAATGGGTCAGTGAGCTAGTACTGAAAGTTTTGAAGTTTTTTTACTTACTCATCCTAAGATCAGAAGATGAAAATATGCATTACCTATTTTGTTCTTGCAACACAACCTAATAATACCTTTTTTTTTCAGAGAAATACTAGTACAATGACATAATCCTTATGGGACTCCATAGTCTGTCAACTCTATTATTATCAGACTAATGGGTAAGCTCTTCAATGACATGTCACACATGTTAAGCCAGTAGGAATTCCTCTGCAATGTTCTGTGTTATTCTTCTATCCAGTTTTCTTTGGCTTGAAGGAAGCTCATCAATGACTCTCTCCTCCTGAACAGAGTTACATGTATTTCTGTCAAATTTTACCAGCTCTTCCTTCCATAACTGATTGCATTGTTGGAAATCAAGAAGGTGAGGCAGAAGACCAGCTTGGCTGAGCAGGGATCTTCTCTCGGAAATAAGGTAAAAAAAGAAATGTGTATACCCATTGGAAGCAAGGTCAAGTGACATGGGAAAAATTCAGAGATTCTGCTTGTTGCTGTAGGAAGGAAATCTGTGTGGTCAAAGCTCAGCTGGAGTTGAAGTTGACCAGAAATGTGGGGGACAATACAAAGAGTTTTTTCAAATACATTAATGGCAATAGGCATTATGGAAATATTGGCCTGTTACAGGGTGAGGTTGGTCACATCACAAACAGGGACAGAGACAAGGCAGAGGTGTTTAAGGCTTTCTTTGCCTCTGTCTTCAACACAGATGATGGACCAGGGGGGGTCTCAGTGCCCTGAGCTGCGGACCATGACTGCAAGAATGATCAACTCCCGGTTGACCCTAAAATTGTGCGGGATCTGCTGCTCCAGTTGGATCCCTACAAATCTATGGGGTCTGATGGGATTCTTCCAAGAATCCACAAAGAGTTAGCTGACATCATTGCAAAACATCTCTTCATGATTTTTGAGGGGTCTTGGGAATCCAGAGAGGTCCCAGTTGACTGGAAGCTGTTGAATGTTGGCCCAATTTTCAAGGAGGGCAAGAAGGAGGACCCCAGAAACTACAGGCCTGTCAGTCTCACTTCAGTGCCTGGAAAAGTTATGGAGAAGATTATTCTGGGAAGTATTGGAAAACAGTTGAAAGACAACACAGTAATTGGTCACAGCCAGCACAGCTTCATGAGAGAATAGTCCTGCTTGTCAAACCTGATTTCCTTTTATAACAAGGTAACCTGTCGCTGGGTATCTGTCGAAGGGGTCCTGGTCCAAGGGGGGAAGAAGACGCACAGCACACATGAGGATCGTGAGACAAAGGGATGTCTGCCTGCTCAGAGCAGCAGGCAGCCTTTTATTAGATTTTCCTACCTCTACTTTCTCACACACATAACACAAACATCTTTCTACAAAAATACTAAGGAATGTGCACCTGCACACAGCTCAAGGCTATGTCCATGGGGATTATCTGGTTGGCTTCACTGCTCCCATGAAAAACGGCCTAACACTCCACAATACTCCAAAGTCCTCAGACTTCAGCTGTGGGGCTGTGACTTCCCCCCACATCGTGCCGTCCAACTCTCAGGACCGCTTCCATGGGAATATGTAGCCACCTCCACCTTTCTCAGGGGAACGGTCTTACTCCCCTCAATGCCTCCAGCTCTTTCGCTTCCAGGGGGCCCAGGGGTTCCATGGGCCTACCATCTCCCCCCACAGTAACCCACCTAGTTGATCAAGAGAAACCAGTGATGTAATCTTTTTGGATTTCAATAAAGCTTTCATTACTGTCTCTCACAGTGTCCTGGACAAAATGTCCAGCTCGCAGATGGATAAACACATCATGTGGTGGGTGGGCAATTGGCTCATGGGTCAAGCACACAGGGTAATAGTGAATGGGGTAACATCAGACTGGCAACCTGTCACTAGTGGGATTGCACAGGGCTCCATCTTGGACCCTGTGCTCTTCAACATCTTCATGAATGACTGGGATACAGGACTGGAAGGGATACTAAGGAAGTTTGGAAATGATATAAAACTGGGAGGAGCTGCTGACTCCCTCAGAGGCAGGGAGACCCTGCAGAGAGACCTCAACAAATTAGAGGACTGGCAATCACCAACCATATGAAGTTCAACAAGGGAAAGTGCCAGATTCTGCATCTGGGATGGGGCAACCCTGGATGTACATACAGACTGGGGAATGAGATGCTGGAAAGCAGTGCTGTGGAAAGGGACCTGGGTATCCTGGTCGATGGCAAGTTGAATGTGAGTCAGCAGTGCCCTGGCAGCCAGGAGGGCCAACCATGTCCGGGGGGGGGCATCAGGCAAAGCATTTTTTTCCTTAAATTCCACTGTCCCCCTATGCTCACTCTGCTGTCTTTGCCTGGTGCAAACCCAGGTAGGAATGAGGAGAGATCATGGTACCCTGTATCTTCTCTTTCCTCACTCAGGCATATGATGATTTCTGACACCTTCCAGTAGCCTGTTAATGCCTGAAGAATAGAGAAACACATTCAGCACTAGCTTGTTCCCCATATAATGGTCTCACAGACAGCTGTAAGCCCCCAGCAGCCATGGACAAAGGGAGCTTCCTCTCCTCAAACTCTGCATGAAACTTTCCTCAAAATACAGTTTCCAATTCATGGGCCCTTTGGTCAGTCCTTTTGGTCCCATCCAGAAACCCTTGTGGGACTTTTTCTGATTGTTCCCAGGCAAACTTTCTTCTGAAGTTGACATTTTGTTTTGGTTTTCAATTTCTTTTTTTTTTTTACCATATAGCTTTTTAGTTGTATGTCGAAGTAGTTCCTTGTGACCAGGAAGATGTCTTTAACCAAGAAAAGACTTGCAAATACACAGAAAAATTTGAGAGATTCTGAGACATGGGATTACAGTTGTTTTTACCATTTCTACTTTTATTTGCTATTTCCTTTTGCAATTTATCCAGTTTGGTAATAGTTGAACCCATGAACCAGATCATAGTACTAGTACATACATCCTAAAATGAAGAGGAAATCACAAAGCAGAAGTCTGACCATGAATCATTTATTTGATATCTGTAACATTTCCTTAACAAAATTTAATTATTTGACAGGTCTAAAATAAATGCATTAATGAATAGGAAGACAGTTGTGGGACTGAGACCATTCTGAACTGGCAATATGTCATGTACCTCATGATGGTTGCAATCTTCTTTCAGTTTGTATACAGTCTGTAATATGAAGAATGCATATTCTCCCCCTATCTGAACTAGAACCTGAAAATCAGCCTGTAACAATATTTAAATAGACCACTGCTAAATTACCTTTTTTTTTTCTTTTGGGTCAAAACTAATTTTCTCAACAGTTTTATGCCTAAGATCTCAAAATAATGAGACACAAGGAAATGGAAAATAATATGTTTGCCTTGAAACTCACAGAATCTTTATTTAAGCCAGGTTTTCTTTTTAATTTTGAGTCATATATTTAATCTACCTCTAAAGTGGGGACTGCAACCACACATTAGTTCAGTACAGCATTACACTTTGAGGAGCTAAAGATCCAAATCCAGCTTGGCATCCCATGTCCATTTCAGAGCTCTTATCAGTGACATTCAGATGAATTAAAATGTTGGCCTTAGTTGATTTTGGCAATGAAACAGCAGTGTTACCTGCTTAGTCATTACCAAATGAATATGATGAGGAATTGCAATCCAAGCAAATCATACAACAGGAATAAACAGGAGAAGAGAAAATAAAGAAGGTGAAAGATATAAGGAGTTTGTTTAGTGATAATGACTGTGAATTGCTGATGTCCATCCAAAAGAGCATACAGCAGTGCTGCAGATTTGTTGGCAATCCAGCAGAGGCAGATAAAAATAAATGAAACTTAAAATAGATAGATGTAAAGTAGTATATTCATGGAGAAAAAATAATTGGCAGAGATAGAAAACTAGAAATTGTTGTTTAGAAAAGCAGCAATGGAGAAAACCAAGCCTAGAGCTATAATAAATATATTAAAAAGAAGCTCACAGTGAATTGTCATAGCAATGTAAATAAATGCCAATCTGTACTGCAAATAATCAAAAAGGATCCCTCCTAAAACAAAAGAAGTAATCATAATTCTGCTCAGTCCATCTCTGACTGGAAGATACTTGTAATAAAGTTTCATTTTATATCTCTCTGTTGGGCCCTTGAGTGTAACATATAAACTAATGGCACTGTTTCTCTTTTTAAAAAGACAGACTAGTGTCTTATATATGCATATGTTTATCCATGTATATACACTCAGTAACATGGCAGAAAAAAAGGCAGTGATAGAATTGCGAGCACTTCTTTGGAAGCATTCACGGATGACTGTTACAAACTGATTTTGAGGGACAGTGATATTTCTTTGCTCTAAAAGTTCCACTAGAACCAGTGTACTAAATCCTTGTTTAACATAAAAGCCTGTAGCAGCCAGTCAAGGAACTAGTGATGTTTAGGGTTTCTATTTAATAGTTCTACTTCAGTGTCGTGATGAACTGAGGAGATTCAGTCAGTCAAAGATACAGTTAGCAGAACACCTTACTATTCAGTTTCCCAGATGTGATTAGAAGGCAAAGAGATATTCACAGTAAGCTCCTCAGATTTCAATTATTCTTCCCTGGTAGTATCTAAGATGGGACTGACAAGCTTCACAATCATGATAAGGATGTCCTGCCAAAAACATTTGTGAGACACATTCCAAAAAAAGTATCCTGAGGTCACAAGATTATTAGACCTTGGATGGGGATCAGTGTGCAGAGTGTGGAGGTTTGCAGATGACGACACAAGGTCTCTTCTCTCTTCTTTCTCTATACTAGCCAGTCCGATCACGAAATGTGTTTGGGATCCATTCCCAGTAGATTTCTTCCCAGGGAAGTTCTTCTTGCCCGGAGAAATAGAGCTACCATCCCCAATATTGACTTTTTCTGGGTTTCTGTGTGCACAGCTGTTCCCTGCTGGTGCTTTGCTTGAAAGCATCAGCAGGGAACACCTCCCTGTCCCCAGAAAAGGGAGTAAGGATGAGTGGAAACTCAACTGTCCCTTACCTTTGTAAGTAAAGTCCTCATGGAGGCAACATTACCTCAAGGGATGGGCATGGGGAGAAGAGAGGGGAAGGAGAGTTGCAGTGCTTAGTGAAGCTCCATCAGGTAGTATGTCACAAGTATGGGAATAGTGGTATTACCAGTAGTGTGAGATACATGAATTCCTATTATCATTTCATGCATTTATAAATATGAGTGTGGAGGGTCATTTAAAAATCAATACCAAAAAACACATAAATTTACTTATATATAAAACTTTTGACAATATACGTAACTAGACTCACCATTCCCTACTGAACCTGGGGGATACAAACCTATTACAGCCCAGGTTTAATTTGCCAGGTCTTGGTTGTTTTTATTCTCTAGTCACAAGCACACTGCTTCAGTTCATGCCACTCATGATTCTCCCATCACTGATTAGACCATATGCTATCTGCAACTATCACAGTAAACCTGTGTCACTTTCTCCCTTCTGTAAGCAATGACAGTGGAATCCCATCCAAAGAGCTTTCCAAAAGCAACATTTGAGTAACTACATCAAACGCTCTGAAATGGGAGTGTTTTGGAGAAAGACATGTTAAAAAAAAGAAATCATACTGTAAAAAGGCGTCCAGGTATCTGCATGCCCATATCTCCTCTCACTGAAGTTCCTATTAAAAGCATAATTTCTATGCTTTGGTTGATCCATTTAGTATCGGTACATAAAAACACTTAGCATGGAGAGCAAAAGAAACCTGCAGTTTAAGAGAGATGAGGCATGAAATACAAAAAACTGGCATTTTCTCCATTGATATAAATATATATATATTTCTGGACGATTTATCTGGATCTTATCATATTGCTCTCCTGCTTGTTCTACCAAAAAAAAATCTATTCAATGAAAGTAAAACAGATATGGAATAAATATTCTTCTAACAGCAGCATGACTATAAAGTCTGTCTCTGTAAAACATGAAATATCAATGCAATGTTAATGTAACTATTAGATAGCCATCTCATGACTCTTACCTCTAAGGTCACTTAATTTTCCAGAAGGCATTTATAATTTTCTATTAATATTTAATGCATTAACTCATAGATTTTCCCCTCTCAACTGACATCTAAAGTTTGAGTTTCTATTTTTTTCCTCACTGGTTTGACTTGCTTCTCTGTGCATTATTTTTTTAGCATAGCAGGTTTGCAATGACAAGCAGATGAAGCACAGGGACAATCTTTGACAAGTGAGGGTTTTTGCTCTTTTTGTATCCTTTTTCTCTGCTGTGAAGTGCAACCATCTGAACACAAATGGTTGCCTCTCACCTTCCTTGCAAACATTTCCAGCAGTGTCTTAAATTACATAAGTAGGCAAAAGCACAGCACTCTTGTCACTAAGATATCAAAGAGGCCAGTGAACTGAGCTCTAAGGTTTCAAAAGAGAGGTGCAGGCAAGGCTTTAACTGAGGTGCAGAGGTCTGACTCCCAAGTGGACATAAGCACTGTTATTCAAGGTCTCAATCAAGTGCCTGAGCTGCAGAAAGAGCAGGAATTAAATGTATCTCAGTCGTTTAGGGTGATGATATTTCAGACTCTTTTCAAGTTAGGTGTGCCCCACATTGTGGCCTTGGTGGGGAACCTCTGGTCATCTTGCTTTAGGCAGATGAGTGCCAGTTGCTCTGAAGTACTCCAGCATATAACTCCCGAGTATTTAAAATGCCTGGGAAGATCCAGGCTCTTTAAAATAACTTTGGTCATCATCACTATCAATGGATGTTTATCACTTCATTTTTACAGATCCTGTTTCCAAAACACCCTTTTAGATGAATTAGTTGTTTCTTTTCCTGCTTATGTTAGTGCTTGTTGTAGTTTTGACATCAGAACTGGGCTAATTGCAGATATGCACAGTGGCAACCTCTTTTAAACTAGTCACCCTGAGATCTCTTTCCAGTCAGTGGTATGAAAAAGGGCCCTGCTGGGGCAGGATTTATCTGCCTTGTTTACATGGCTACTTTAGAAGGAAAGGAATGGCAACCTAATGCCTAGTTTAGGTGGACACACACACATTAGGTCAAATAAATCTCTCTTCACAGTATGTTCCTGGTTACTCTGTACAGAAATAGGCATGACACTGTGACTGCTATTTTATAAATTTAAACTCAGGATAAAAAAAATAATAATTGGTTGTTCTTCCTAAAAGCATGTGCACTTAAGGTATGCTCACATGGCTCCATGACTGAGCTATGTCTCTTTGTGTAGGTGATGGCCTTTCCAGTGTCAGGAGAACATCCATATAAGATTAGAAATGATATGATGTAAATCTGTAATAACTCAAAATTGTGTGAACTTACCCTTTGTTAAGAATTTGCAGAACTGCTATAACAATGCCATATGTTGACTACCAAAATTAGAACTTGCACTTTATTTCTGCTCTTTTCTTCCTCTGTTTTGTGTCCTCATTACAAGAGCATACCTAATGTTTATTCCTTCTTAGAGTGCATTTGACTTATTATTTTATTAGAGGCTAGTTTTTAATCTGTTTTCTTTTTGTCAGATGGCAATTCTTATGCTGACCACAGTAGAATTGATGTGAGCAAACCCTACTCTGTATGTGTAGGTTCCAGAAAGCTAAACATTATATTTATGATTTTATGAATGAAAAATATATCTCTCACTTTCAGAACAGAGAGTTCTTTCCAAAAGAATATGAACATGTGAAAAAGGAAAATGTGTGCACATTACAGAATGAAGCTTTTTCAAGCTTCATTTGCGTTTCAAGCTTTATTGCATTAAGGCATAGAGGTTTTGCATTCTAGACCCATAGGAAACTTTGGATTATTATTTTCAAAATGCTATTCTCTTCTTCCAAATTTAAGTGTCTGTCTGTTATTTCTGTTATGTACAAGGTGATTATTCCACTTTGCAAATAGCACTTGTAACAGCAAATGGAATTTTGAGTGCAGTCATCTCAATTTTGATAGTTCAGAATTTTTTGCTGTATTTACAAAATACAGCAATACTGTGCTGTATCTGTTGGCGTTTCCTTTCTGCAATGTAGAATAATGGAAATACTCTTTTAATAAGATAATTAACTCTGCACTGTAACTGGTTATACTTGAATCAGCTACGTTTCTCAGGATTTTCTGGCCTAACTCTGAATTATTTAGTTTTTAAACTGGTAATACATGTCCCCTTTGGTACACAGAGGAGTCTGATTCTTCTGAGTGAATAATCAGAAATTAGCAAAGAAATAATTTATTTCTAGATATACCAAGGAAGAATTCTTTCCAAACATCTCTAGTAAACTACTCAGCTTTTCTAGTCAGTTTGTAAACCATGTTTGCAATCTGTGAGGTTCTAGAGACTGTGGTGGTTTGAAAAACCTTTTCTCTGAGGTAGTAATGGTTTGCCCCACTGATAATACTGAACCAATCAATAGTCCACGTGCACCCTACGGAAATTACATGCCCACAGAAACGGAAGAGAAGGTGGTGAAGATAGTGGGTAGCCATGATCTGAACCACGAGGAGGCAGGGGGCCAGTGAGCCCCTCTGGGGGCCAAGGGCCCCCAGCCGAGGTTACGGGAGACCCGGTATAGTGTCAAAGCTGGACCAGGTCCCATAATCAAGAGTTGGAAAAGTTTCCTTACTGTCAGCAGCAGCAGAAGACATTGAAAAGCAGCAGCAGAGCAGTCCTGAACAGAGACAGCGATGGCTAAAAGCCAAAAGATAGCCAGTAGCAACGAGATAATGTGAAGCCGGCTGAAAGATGCAGAGATGATCCTGCAGGAGGGAGAGCTGGCAACAAAACAGAGGAAAACTCAACAGAGCTGGTTTGGGGTAAGACTGTATTATTTTCCCAAAAACCAGAGACTCTCTGAAGAGGAGGGGTGGACTTCCAAACCCTTGGGAGTCCCGAAATGCAGCAGCAGCTAGAGAGAGGGAGAAAGGAGCTAAAAAACCCAGAGTTGTCCTGAGAGCTGAGCCAGGACGGAATGCGGAGGAGGTGGCCGTGCCCTCTGCTGCTACTGCCGCTGTTTCTATCACGCTGACGAGCTGAGACAGAGCAGAAGAGCTTTGGTAAGACTGAACTGAAAGCTGCCTTCAATGTTCTAACTGAAGACGAGTGAAGATCTACAAGGAAATCCCCCGAAGGCTCGGGCTCAGGGTTGAAATTTCCACAAAGTAAGAACAAAAATCCTGACTGCCACACTTAAATCTGCTGCCTTGGGAAAAATGAAGGACATTAACCAGTGCCACAAAAAACTGAAATGAAGGAACTGTGACCTGATGAGTGACAGAAAGGCTTTTCTCTTTTTTTCTTGGACTTTTATTGAAGAAAAGGAGAAATTTAATTTAATGTAAATATATATGTGGGTGTAAATAAACCTTTGTAAATATTTTCCCCTTCCCCTAATAACGAATGGTTGTGTTTTGTCTGAAAACTCTCCACATGGGGTGAAAAAGATATCAAGTCCATACCATCACTAAACCCTCTCACAGGGGCAAACTGTGGGAGGGGGGGCTTGAACTTAAAAATTAGATTCTTGGTAGTTTCAAACCACCACAGAGATGCAACCAAGATGTATGATTGGATGTCTTGGTGAGGATAGTTGTTTCTTCACTAGTGCAGAAATTGCAAAGCCAAGATATCTCACAGAATGCAGTTGCTTTAAACTTTTATACTTTCAGAACTCCATGCTGCCCTGCATGTGTATTACCAAGTATCTGATCACTGAAATACATTTGATGTGACCGTCAACTAGATTAATTGTATACACTTGCTAAAAGAAATTATCTTCAGTGTTTCATGTAATTAAGACAGAAAGACACCAGCCTAGGATTTCTGTAATCGCAAACCATTTTTCTGATATTAACTCTGACTCATTTATATTAATCACTACTTCACTCATGTCCTTGAAATTATAAACTTTTTCTATCAGATCCTGCCACTGTCTGTGTATCTATAGATTATGAAGCACTATTTTACCTCTCATCTGCACTGAGATTATTTAATAATAATATTTAACTTCAGCCATCTACGAGCTGGTTGGCCACTTGTTGTAGTTGCTCAGAACCTTTTTGCAATTGGTGGAGAGAGCTGATACCTGCAGGTGGAAGTCTCCTTAGATGCCTATTGAAGTTTGTGAGAAGTTGTTGCCTGAAGGTGCCTGTACTGACTGTGGAAGGAGGCAAAGGCTGACTGAAACTATGTTGAATGCACTGCCCACTAAATTTCATGGGGATTTTGCAGGGAATATAGCCCACTCTTAGGAGCTCACTGCAAATTCAGACCCAGGCTTATTGTTGATCAACAGCAAAGTCAGATACAGAATAGTTTTTCAGCCACTACAGTAAGTTTCTTGATTTCCTAGTGATAATGTCTATACTGCAGATACAGGGGCAGGAAGTCAGGACCCCAGGACCACACCCTTCAGTAGTTACAGGCTACACATAGCATCCAATTTCACTCTGCAAAAAGGCGTAGGTCAGGAGTGAAATATTCTGCAATCCTGTGTTAAACTTTTTACAGGACTCTCTTTACATACTTTGTAGAAAGCTGAGCTTGCACAAACTTCAGGTTGCCTGGGTTGATTGGCTCACACTGGATAAGGGTGTTTTGGATCTCTCCGTTCAATTAGGTCTGAAGCCTGGTTAAAGTCCTTTTTTGGGTTTGCCATTGGCTAGTGGGCAGTCAGATCTACAAACCACTTGCTCACAGCTCTAACACATTGTCTCTCTGTTTCATGTATATCTCTCCGAGCTTTCTTCAGCTGTGGTCCTCTGCTTTATAATTAGCCATCAAGACTGTGGGACTGTCTTATGCACTAAACTATTTGTAGAAATACATAAACATGAAGCTTCATGCAGTTATGATGCTGGGCTTCAGGAAAGTTTCCAACCATATTTTTTTTAACTCCTTTTCCTCCCCACAGTAAGTCAGTTTTCAATCAATTAAGATACTTTTGGTTTCCACTACTACAAGACCAATACTGTTCATATCAATGATTAATCTGTTCTGAATTTCTTGTTTGGTTTTGTTGGTTTTTTTGTTTGTTTGTTTTTTGCTTTACTGCACTTGAAAAAACAGCAAAAAGAAGAGTAGGAGCTAGACACACGAGGATACATATTCTCTCACATGTCCTCTGTCTGCCCCACAGCCTCAGATGAGCCCAAGGGGTCTTCTCATTACCTGGAATCCAGAAAAATTGCTCATGCCTCTGTCCCCCAGAGGACCATATTAAACAGAGCTCAGATTTCACTACTGATGAACATTAGTTCTCCACCTGAGATTTCAGTCACCACTTCAGAAAAGTTTTGTAATTGTTTAACATGAGGAGCAATTACTCATGTAGGGATGGCTAAACTAAGAGAGTGGTATTTGCTAGTGTGTGGTTAAAAACTAGCAAAGCTGAGGAGAAGAAGATGAGTGCAGGTGAAGCAGGAAAAGCAGCTACTGAGGTTAAAAGAGGCATTACTAGACAAAGAAAGAATTGGAAAATTTTTAAGAGCTGACAAGAATGAAAAGCCTGTGGTCACTGTGGACTTCCTAATCCTTTAAACTAAAAGAAGCAGAGTCTGCAGGAGCTTCGATGTACGGCAGGTACCTGAGAGCCCAAAGAAATCTAGTGAAGTTTTGTTTATGAGGACTAAAAATCACTACTTTGTTCTGCACAGTAGTGTATGTATCCAGTGGAGCTTTTCTATTAAAGGACAGGCTTTGTCTCAGCTGCTGACTGCTCAACTGCTCTCTACTCAAATTTATCACTTTGGCAACAGTGTGCAGAGTTACCCAAGCGCTGGTTATGTGCTCATGGTTCCCATTTTCCCTTTCCTCATTTAATTTACAAGAACCACTTGAAATAACTTAGCTCAGCTGGATCATGGTGATTTTTTCTGTCTTTTGGTGTAATGTATAGGCCTAGTCTTTTCATAAAAGTTTCCACAACAAGCACTGGCAGTGCCCCAAGTGCTGTTTAGTATTTAGCCCCTCAGTTCTCAGGATCTATTTTGTCATCACTCAGAGCTTTCAAACAAGTGAACTGAAGTCCATGAGTCATGGTTCAAATATCTGTAGCTTGACTCTCTCCTAAGAAAGGGGTACAGCACAGAGAGAGAGAGTGCTGCATAAAGAATATAGGAGATATTATGATAACATAAATTTTGAGAATAATACAGCTATCTTCCCTCATTCTGCTGAATTGGTATGCAGGGTTCATTGATTAAGAAATATTCTAAGTGGGGCAATCACAACAGGCAGATCATTTTCATATATTGTGGATGTGTTTCTTGATAAAGTAGAAAACTCTGAGAAGCTTCAAACCACTTAGACTGTACATACTTTGTAAGTTGTATTTTTCCCTAATAATGTTCCTTTGTCATATGTCTGAATTAATACATACACTTATTTTTTTCTGTTATATACCTGAGGTGCCACAGAATGTGATACTCCAGCTTCTAACTTACAAGGCAGATTTCAAGTTCAAAGACAATTTGTTGTTCTGGTCCCAACCTGTCACATTTCAAGTAGGCTGTTACCTGAGTTTCCAACTGCAATTTAATATTTTTTTCCCTCAGAGTTCAGAATTTGGGGTCAAATAAACTACAAGTTGCATAGGCTAGAAGTCCTTTGGGATTTTGCTAAGAGTTAGCTTGTGTTATGTTATATGTTATGTTATGGTACATTATGTTATGTAATCTCATGTTATGTTATGCTATGTTATGCTATAGCACCAGTTGGATAACATAGTTCTGCAAAGGCAACCTGTAAGTTTTCTTGATCCATGAGAATGAATTAAAAATAGGCAATAAAATTTCATCCTAGAAGCTAGTACATTGGCACCCTATGCAAAACTCTATGTTCTTACAACATTAAAGTAGGTAAATTCATGGGAATCAATACAGTTTCTTGAGATGTATGCAATTATGTAATTAGCTATTATATTACATCTTTTAATCTTTCAAATACTTTATTTCATTATTCAAGTCAACTTGCATAATAGGAGGAAAATGCTAGTTTTATCCTAGAATTTCATCCTAGAAATTCTGAAGGGAAATAAGAGTGGGATATGTCAGTTGAAAATCAGTTGAGGTGGATATCTGAGCTGGTGACCCTAAGTTCCCATATGAGATGGGGGGAGGGAAGCCTGTAGTGCTCAAGGTGAACCTTTGAACTCAAATGTATATCTCCATAACTACTGTGAAGATTTATGCCACTGAGTATGCAATTTCTCTCTATTGCATATCATAGTGTCTCAGATGTATCGGTTTACAGTGAACCCTACAGTATGTTGGGGCCATGTAGTCACACGTCAGTGAGTTGTAACTCTAGTAGTGTTTTCCTGCTCAGTTTTCCCATGGGAAAACATATCTTTGCCTGCTGATTTTGGATACAATTGGTTTTGAAAACCCTATGTATGTCGAGCTAATTGCTACAGGAGCTACTTGTCTTTGTTGTTCTTATTATTTAAATTTCAGTCAGTTTTTAATTTTTCCTGACAAATGAGTCCAAGTAATAAGCTTAGAAACAAAGTAAGCAACGTCCTTGAAACAAGTTACTGTGAATAAGTAGCAAGTAATACTCTGCCATATTCTGCACATTTGTCTTTGCTGATTTACAGTGTGAGTAACAACCTACTGAGCATTAGAAAAATCTGTGACTCTTAAAACAGAAATATGGATTCCTTCTTGTCATATTGAGCAATATGGAGGAGGATAGAAATTTGACTTATTTTAATTGGGACAGGTTTATATTGTTATTACCTATTTAGATTTTGTATTTTTGGAGTGAAAGAGAAATTTCACAGCTCAATCAAAGATGAAATGTTAACTCTTTTCCCCTTCAATGTTATTTCATTTCTCCCTTGATCTGGCCTTATGTAAACTTTCATTGAAAAAATATTTGTATGGTCCTTTTGGACTTCTCCTGTTTACGAAAAAAGGAAATTGCAGGTCAGCATCATAATTGTTTGAGAATATCTCATTTGCCAAAATCTCATCCAGTCCTGTGAGCTTTCAAACAGTCAGAAGTTACATTTACAGAGCTTAGAATTCACTTTTGGGTAGCATATGAAAAGTGGCTTCACATTCACAGACTTATTTGCAGAACTGGCATTACCCCTGCCTGTCAGGGGTGTGCTCAGCAAACAACAGCCAGGGGTGAACTTTTCCCTCACAGAGGAATATCAAATATGGTGGCAAATAATCCCTATCTGACCATGTAACTGGCTCATTGTTCTAATTTGATAATCCATGGACTCTCCCTCTCCAAAAACATTCACCTGAGTCATAAGAAAGACTCACAGATCAGATTGTAGATCTGTGTGACTGTGACTGAGCTGAGAGGGTTTCACTCTGTACTCCATAAAACCTTTTGCAGTCCTACCACATGAAAGTACTTCATGGAATAATAGGATGTCCAGAATTGGAAAGTACATAGATCTGGAGATCACTTAGTCCCAACTCCTGCCCAAGCAGATGGGATAGTTTTTCCCTAGTCCCTGTCCCAGAAGGGTGAAATCTTGGCTTGGTGCATTGAAACATTGAAGGGTAAGAAAGGCAGAAAGAAATAAAAATATAAAAGCCTAAATTGTTTAAATATATAAAGCTTCAAGTTGAAGATATGGAACAAACACTTAAAGCAATTATGATTCCTTTCAATTCATTGTGGGAAAACACTGAGAGTGGTTGGAAGGGACCACAGTGGATCATCTGGTCCAACCTCCCTTCTCAAGCAGGGTCATCCTAGAGCTGATTTGATGCAGCCCGGGACATGACTGGCTTTCTGGGCTGCGAGTGCACATTGCCAGATCGTGCTGAGCTCCTTATCAAACAAGACACTCAAGTCTGTCTTCTCAGGGCTGCTCTTAATCTATTCTCTGCTCAACCTTTACTTGTGCTTGGGATTGCCCTGACCCACATGCAGGACCCTGCTCTTGGCCTTGTTGAAATTCATGAGGTCTGCACAGACCAACCTCTCAAGCCTCTCATGTGTAGTGCCTGTGTTATTCAGACAAGGTCATCTAATGATACCCTATGGCTTTAACTCTTTATAACTGACACTGAGCTCTTGCTGATTTGAAGTCGTTCATACTGTCATACTCCAGAATTCCCCTGAACTACCAAAACCATCAATCACACCATCTCCTATTCTCCCTTGCCTTGGAGAAAAAAAAAATTGTTCTCTGCATCTCAGAAAGAAAAAAATAATTCAATGGGGAAACAAAGTAGTGAGTAAGAATACCCATACACTGCTAAGTTCTCCCTTGATTGATTCAGACATAAAAGCCTGATTCTATATCCATTGGAATCTCTGATACCACATAAAAGATAGATTTTCAACATTTTTATCATGCATGTATTTGTTACAACAAGAAAGGGTAATAATGACATTATTAGGGGGATATGAAAAAGAAATGCCATGGTATTTTTTTTTTCCTAGTATTTGTTCTAAATTGTCCTCTTAGTTATGCTCTGGCAAATACTGATTAATTCCAGGCAGTTCCTTGCTTCAGTTGTAAGGCATTTACATTAAAGCAAATGAAAAACTTGTATATTCAGTACATAACACATACATGTATATAAACTCAGTCTACAGTGAATTGCTAATGTTTGTATTATATTTCTTAATATACTTCTAGAGCTTTAAAATTTTTGTGTTCTGTTGTTTGTGAGAAATGTTCCATCCAATATGTAGAAAGTCACTAACGCAAATCATCTTTTGTCAACAGCAATATGACTGACAGCCTGCTGTTTTCACATCTACAAAAAATACCAATTTTTATTTATAGAGAGAAAAATTACAATAATGGAAGTTATTTTGCTTCATTTTGCTGTGATGGAGTTGAATCTGAAATATTCAGTAGAGTTTGATAACTGCACCTCTTGAACGAATAATGTTTATTGTCATCCTCTGAACGAAAGAGCTGTATTTGTATCAGATTTATCACCTAATGCTGCAATACAAAAGTATTTTGACAGCCAAGTTCTTACTTCCAAAAAGAGAAATGCCAATAAAGGTGCTTCAAAAGTAGCAATAGAAGGTTAAATCTTCTCCTAATGCAAATAATTGTACATATTCACCCAGAAATTTCCTGTTCCAAGTTTGCTTCTAGTATAATTTCAGTTTGCCTGGACTACCACAAGAAGCATATTATTTGCTGAAATTCACCATCTAAGCACAAAATATTGAAGTGGTACAACTTATTAGTGAACAGCATATGGTCAGATGCTGAAATTTTCACAACATAATCAACATCAGTGATAACGATCTAAGCTGATGGTAGTCTGATCTTTTGCCAGAGGCTGGAAGAACACAATCAAGCTTCTAGGAAGGCTTCTCTTGACATTTAGGAAAAAATAGCATATATTTTACAAAGCACAGTTTGAATTCTATGGACAGTTCATTTATTCCAAAAAGGGTTTGAACAGAGAACTCCCCAAAAATATGATGATAATGGCAGGAACCTTCAGACATATTAATGAGTTAATTAATTAACTGTTCAAAATAGTGCATGTATGCTATGACTGAGCATATGACTCAATAGAAAATCAAGGTCTTGATAAAACAGTGATAACAACAGACTCTTAGAATTTTTTCCTATTCCTTATTATTGTTGTTGCTAATGTCGTTGTTTACAAGAGGTTTTCCAATGAGGACTGGGTGTCAAAAAGCAAAATGTGAAAAGCTGTTCCCAGAAGAGGATTTCCCTATCTGAGGACACAGAGCACTGAGGTTTCCAGGAGGAGCAGGTTCCTGTCCGCTGTCTAGCAGGCAGCGTGGAGGTGCCGGGAACCAAGCAATCCCGGTCAGGAGGCAGCTGAAACTCATGCGATTCTTTTCGTTCAGTGCCACCCAGCAAGGACCTGAATGGAAAGGAAGTCTGCTTTATTCCACAACTACTACTGAAGCCTGCACTGTTGTTGAGGCGTCCAGCTCAGTAGCAATTGAGTGATTGAGCTGGGCACAAACTCCTGAAAAGAACAAGTTTTTCCTGCAGGTAAGTTTGAATTCAGGTGTCAACAAATTCAGAGCCCCCAAGAGTAATGCTTCCCTGCTCCCCATCCCCAAATTTTTCACCTCGTTTTGCTCTTGATCAAGCCATTGAAGTTGCCAGTCAAATGAAGCTTGAGGCAGTTATACTTTTTATCTCATTAGTGACGGAAATTATTGTAATCTTGGGAAAAATCATCAGTCTGAAATGTTGCTTATAAATTTTTTTTCGCCAACAAAATAGATGCTGTAAGCTGCATAAAATTGTCCCTTACTTGTTTAATATAAGTCAGTCATACAGGGATGTATAAAGGAGGCATCTGTTCTTTAACTTCTAGTAGTCTTAGAAGGTGCTAACCTTCATGTGAATGGGCAGAAGTGGTTCATTATGAATATCTGCAGCATGTGACCTAATTTTAACAGGTAAAAAAGGAATTCTGTGTTTTTCAAATATGAATATAACAACAATATTTCTTATCTTTCTGTTATAGATTAGGAAATCAGGGGAATTTTCCTTCCCCCTGCCCCACTCCAAGGGAGAAGAAACGGAGTGAGTGGGGGGAGGGAGGTTATTAGCATTACCAAAGATGTAGCCGGGTTGGGTTAACGACCGATCTTGGAGAAAGATAAGGAAGAGGCATGGAGGCGGGGCTGGTGGAGACTCTGGCTGGGAGGGGAGAGGCAGTGTGGGTGTGTGGCTGGCTCTCTGGGGTGCAGACAGGCATTTTCGTTGGGGAGGGGGACCGGAGGTCTAGCTTGTTTTGGCTGTTAATCCTGGGGGGCTCGCCCTCCCATCCTGCTGGCTTCAACCTGCCTGACTGTCCCGCCCGCCGGAGCTGCTGTGTTTCATCGGAGAGTTTTTTGCTTGCCCGCGGGAGAGGAGGAGGAGTTTTTGGAGACACTACCACCTGAGACTGCAGTGAGTCCTCGCCACTTGAGACAGCGGTGAGTTCCCGTGGGAGTGTGCTGCCTGCCTTCCTTGTCGCCCCCACGGAGGCGAGGACCCCCCTCATCTCCTTCTCGGCTTCCCCTCGTGGTCCGGGACCTCTCTCTCCGGTCCCCTCTTCCCGCGGGTGACTGACGGAGCCCACAGCGCCCCCTGCCGACCGTGACCAGGTACTGCAGGTCCTACAGCTCCATCAGTCCTACAGCGCCCCCTGCCGACCGTGACCAGGTACTGCAGGTCCTACAGCTCCAGCGGCCCAACAGCGCCCCCTGCAGACCGCAATTAGGACTGTGTTAAAGGACAGAGGAGTATTCTTTTAGACTTGTTGTTGTGGTTGTTGTTGCTGGTGTTGTTTTGTTTGGTGTTACTGTTTTTTTTTTTCTTTTTTTTTGCCAACATTCATATATTTCTTAATAAAGGGTTGTTATTTCTTCTGTTTTTCCACATTTTCCTCGAGTAAAGCCCCTTAATTTGACATTACAATTGCAGAGAGAGAGGAGTTTGGTCTACCTCACAACTCACCCTCTTTAGCAAACAGTCTAGTCTCTCTAGACTGAGACATTTTTGGCGCCCAACGTGGGGCCCGAAAGAGGAAAGGTGGAAAAAGAATAACTACCCTTTGTGTGATTGACACGCGTTTTTGAATTTGTAGGCACCATGATGTTAGGGGTTGTTGCTCTCCTCTGGCATATGACCATGCCAAGATACCTGTCCCACCTGTCAACGTGTTTCAGTTCGCATACCTGTCCCACCTGTCAACGTGTTTCAGTTCGCATACTAGTACTTACATTGCAATAAGTACTTTTGAGTTTGTGCATTGGGTATATGACACGGCAAATTCAGCACCTGTGATTTTCATCCGGAACATATCCTCAAGGATACACTACTGCTCTAGCCTAAGCTGCTTCCTCTGGGGTTTTAAGGATAATAGTACCCATTCTTATGGAGACACACAGGGGAATGCACGCGCCCAACCTTTTATTCAGTTCCCTTTTGGATACGATACAATGGCCTCTGGGAAGTTTAAATCATTTTTAGATGTCCGAGACATTTCAATTGTTGGGCTTTTCATCCTAAATTGTGCCACTATAGCATACCTGATATACCAAGCCAAGGCCAAGAATTACCGAGAAGGCGTTCAGGAGCCTGACCCAGGGGTGGAAAACCTCGAGTGGCGTGGGTTATGGGAGGACATGGGTAAATTCCTAGAAAGTTGCTCAGCTCCCATGACATGGAAACTTACCCTTGAACAACTCCTGAACCCTATAAAAATAATGAAAGCTGTGAGGGAGAGGGGTCGTGATGGATCCATGGAGAAGCAGGTGACAGCTGCATGCGGGGTCTTGGCCATTGCCTACAGGAAGTTGCTTGGTATGGTGCAGCATTCCCAGGGGAAAGGAAAAGACGAGGACAAGATGCCTAATATCAAGGTGACTCAGGATAAGGCAAAAACTAAGGGGCAGACTAAACCAACGGAGGTTGCCACTATCCACAGGAAGAAATGTAAAGCCAAATCAGTTCGCCTAGTTGACGATGATGGAGAGGCAGGGTCCTCACAAGCAGCTGCTCCAGAGACAGAAATCATCACTGAGTCTTTATCGTATAATAACCTCCGGAATCTACGGGCAGATGTTGCTCGTCGTCCGAGTGAGCCCGTTCTGGCCTGGATGATCCGAGTTTGGGACTCTACAGGTGATGCAGTAAACCTTGATGGTGGTGAAGCGAGGTTCCTGAGGTCCATTGCCCAAGATGTGGGTATTGAGGAGGTGTTTGTGAGGGAATCGAAGCCCCTGTCTCTCTGGGCACGGCTCGTGGATGGTGTGAGAGAGAGGTTCATTTACAGAGATTCCTTGCAGGCAGATCATTACACCAAGAGCTGGAAGACCATCTGTGGTGGTTTGGGCTAGGCCTTCCTTGGTGACCAGTTTGTAACCAAGGAAGGGTCCAGATTTACCCAGTATTCCCTACGATTTTTACGTAAGCTGGGATATAAGAAGAAAGGAGGAGAGGCTTTCGTTCTCTTTCCTTCCGGCGGCTTGGAGGTGCAGGTTCCCTGCTGTTGAGTCTGCCGTGTTGGGGAGCGAGGCCTGGTTGGGCCTTGTCGACCTTGGGAGACAGAGGTTGCCGGCGATCGTTCCGGAGTGACCCTCGGTTGTCCCAGGAGAGTAGTGAGCTATTTCTTTGTTAACTCTTTTAGTGGATAGATATTGGGCTGCTAATTGGGAATATTATATATATATAATATTTTGGTTTTGTTCCTTTTTTCCCTTCCCCCTTCCCTTTCCTTTTTTTTTTAATTATATATAAGTGTAAATATATTTATATATATCACTTTGGTTGTCTCTCTCTTGTTTCGGGTTTTCTTTCGTTTTTTTCTCCCTCTTCTCCCTGAGGTTTGAGGGGGGGGGGGGAACTCTGGTGGTAAGGTTTGGAGACTTGGCAGGGAGCCAGCTTCAAACCATATCACATTATTTGGTGTTTCTGCCCGGTTTATCTCTGGTTATCTCCAGTTTGTTTTGGTTTTGACACAGTTGTTTAGGAACAAGTCTGGGAAGGGAGCCAAGTTGGTGCAAACACTGCCCATTGTTTGGGAACACTACCGGGAGAGCTGCCAAGAGCCTATTGTTTATATAAATATAGCTTTGTTTGGGAACAAAAAGAGGAAAAATATATAAACATGGCCTTTTTATTCATTTTCTTGGTTATTTTGGCCGTTTTTATATATGCTGCTGGGTATCCAGTGAGAACTAACCCAACAAGCATCTACCAATACCTGCCTTTCCTCAATTATGACATCAAAGGCCTAGTGACTGAGGTCCCTGGGATCAAAATTGTTCCCAATCCTTACCTAAATTGTTTGGCAACGGTTCTACTATTCCTAAAAGCCATGGAAGTGGTGTTTAACATTGGAAAGGTGGTGTGGTACTGCTTTTCTTGTTGCAGGAAACGTCGAAACTCAAAGGGATTTGCTGGAACTTTGGGAAGGGCCTTGAAAAAACCAGTCCCTGGATGGCAAGGAATCTGGGTCAACTTTGGTAAATTGGTAGGGCGTGTGACACCTCCCATTAATTGGGATTTCACACCAGAGCAGGTGTTTGATCCTGATGAGGTGGCACGTCGTCTGGCAGAAGGGTGTTTTTCTTACGAGGACCCAAATATGCAGTTTTTTGCTTTGTACTGGGGCCTGGCGAGTGCCTATCGAGCTGCTGTGGATTATGCTCGGAGGACTAAGGTTGAGGCAGAAACTCAAACCCTGCCACCTGAGATACCACTCGCCCCTGTAGTGAAAAGGAAGTCGTGGGTACCAGCGCCCGACACTTTAAGCCTACGACCAGACGGAGAGCAAAACAGGTCAGGAGATGACGGAGAGGGAACTGATACTGATGCCAGTGCCAGAACTCCACCTCCACGAGCAGCAACACCCCGAAAAATGGAAACTACAGAGTTGCGGTCAATGACCCCATCAGAACTCCGGGACTTACAAAAAGATTACACTCGTCGGCCTGGTGAGCGAATTCTATCGTGGTTGCTCCGATGCCGAGACCGTGGGGCTAGAGGTCACATGTTGTCAACTGCTGAAGCAGAACAACTATATTCCATCTCCGGAGATCGTGAACTTGATCGCTTATTCGCAGAGGAGAAACCCGACCTCAGTCTTTGGGCGCGACTTGTCTTAAGTGTGAGACAAAGGTTTCCATTTAAAGACTATTTACCGTGCCCCGTGAGGAAGTGGACCAAGTTAGAAGACGCCATCCAGTACCTAAGAGAATTGGCATTGTTGGAACTTATGTATGAGGACCCTCAATACGATCCCGTCACTGATGACCCAGAGGTTGCCATTTGCACAATGCCCATGTGGAAGAAGATAATCCAGGGTGCTCCTGCATCATATGTCCATACCTTGACAGGAGTAATGCTTCCAAACATGCCAGAAACACCTGTGAGCATGTTGTGTACGGTTCTGCGACATATGAAAGAAACAATAGAATCTAGGAATGAGTTTTCTAGAGACTATTCTGATCCTAGTTACAGACAAAGACCTGAGAGAGATGAGCCTTACGGGCACTTTGATTATGAAGATGACTACGGAGACCACAGGGACAGACGCTACAGAAATAGATCAGCAGACCGGTCTCAACCACGATCTCGATCTTGGTCCCGGTCCCGCTCGCGATCTCCTTCCGTCACACGCAGAAGGAATGAAAACCCTAAGCGTAGATCTAAGCGCAATGAACTGTGGTCCTATCTGCGTGCCCATGGAGAGAACATGAGGAAGTGGGATGGTGAACCTACTTCTAGACTTGAGGCCAGAGTGAAAGAACTAAAACGCAAGGAAGATGATAAGAAAGTTGTCTATGTAGTAGATGCAGACTTTTTTGAAAAGGAACTGAGATCTCCCAGACGCAGAGGGTCTGGAGTCCGTTTCCAGGACGACAGGAAAGCCTCTGCCAAGCCAAAGCAAAGATCCGACAGTGAATGCTCCGACCAGAGCCAATAGAGGGGCCCTGCCTTCTGCCAGGAGAAGGAGAGGGACGAGAAAGACAACAGGGTTTACTGGACTGTGTGGGTTCGATGGCCTGGCACATCAAATCCTCAGAGATACCAAGCTCTAATAGATACTGGCGCGCAGTGTACATTAATGCCCTCAGGACATAAGAGTATAGAGACTGTTTCAATTTCTGGGGTTACAGGAGGGTCTCAAGAGCTGTCAGTGGTAGAGGCTGAAATAAGCCTGACAGGAGACCAGTGGGAAAAACATTCCATTGTGACAGGGCCAGAAGCCCCTTGCATTCTGGGCATGGATTACCTCAAGAGAGGATACTTCAAAGACCCGAAGGGGTACCGATGGGCTTTTGGTATAGCCGCGGTGATTGAAGAGGAATCCAAACGATTATCTGCCCTGCCTGGCCTCTCAGAAGATCCTTCTGTTGTAGGATTACTGCGAGTCGAGGACCAGCGAGTGCCAACAGCCACTAAGACAGTGCATAGGCGACAGTACCGGACTAATCGAGATGCTGTGATTCCCATACATAAGATGATTCGTAAGCTGGAAAGCCAAGGGGTGGTCAGTAGAACACACTCACCCTTCAATAGCCCCATCTGGCCTGTACGCAAGTCCGATGGCGAATGGAGACTGACGGTGGACTATCGTGGCTTGAATGAAGTCACGCCACCATTGAGTGCTGCTGTACCAGACATGTTGGAGCTCCAATATGAGCTGGAGTCCAAGACCGCGAAGTGGTACGCCACCATCGACATCGCCAATGCATTCTTCTCCATTCCCTTAGCAGCGGAGTGCAGGCCGCAGTTTGCTTTCACGTGGAGAGGTGTGCAGTACACGTGGAACCGACTGCCCCAGGGGTGGAAGCACAGTCCAACAATCTGCCATGGACTGATTCAGGCCACCCTGGAGAAGGGCAAGGCCCCAGAACATATCCAGTACATCGATGACATCATTGTATGGGGGGACACAGCGGAAGAAGTTTTTGAGAAAGGAGAGGAAATCATCCAGATTCTCCTTGATGCCGGTTTCGCCATTAAGAAAAATAAGGTCAAGGGACCCGCCAGAGAGATCCAGTTCCTAGGGGTGAAATGGCAAGATGGACGACGTCAGATACCAACAGATGTCATCAATAAGATTGTAGCCATGGCTCCACCCACCAACAAGAAGGAGACGCAAGCTTTCCTGGGGGCCATAGGCTTCTGGAGAATGCACATCCCTGGGTATAGCCAGATTGTGAGCCCTCTTCACTTTGTGACCCGTAAGAAGAATACCTTTCAATGGGGTCCTGAACAGCAACAGGCATTTAAACAGATCAAACAAGAGATTGCACATGCCGTGGCTCTTGGACCAGTTCGAACGGGACCAGACATAAAGAACGTACTTTACACTACAGCTGGAGATAAAGGTCCCTCCTGGAGCCTCTGGCAAAAGGTGCCTGGTGAGACGCGAGGGCGACCACTTGGCTTCTGGAGCCGAAGCTACAGGGGTTCTGAAGCCAACTACACTCCTGTGGAAAAGGAAATTCTGGCGGCCTATGAAGGCATACAAGCAGCCTCAGAAGTGGTTGGCACGGAAACACAGCTCCTCCTAGCACCCCGACTACCAGTCCTAAATTGGATGTTCAAAGGGAAGGTGCCCCCTACGCATCATGCCACGGATGCTACATGGAGCAAGTGGATAGCCTTGATTACGCAGCGTGTACGATTGGGAAGCTCAAATCGCCCTGGAATTCTGGAGGTTATCACAAATTGGCCTGAAGGTGGGAACTTCAGCCTGGCAGAAGAAGAGGAAGAACCAGTGAGCCGAGCTGAAGAAGCTCCGCCATTTGATCAGCTGCCAGATGAAGAAAGGCGTTATGCCCTTTTCACTGATGGTTCTTGCCGTATCGTAGGAAGGAACCGGAAGTGGAAAGCAGCCGTTTGGAGTCCCACCCGACGAGTGGCAGAAGCTGCTGAGGGTCAAGGCGAGTCAAGTCAATTTGCAGAGCTCAAAGCTGTCCAATTGGCCCTGGACATTGCCGAACGAGAAGGATGGCCAAGGCTCTACCTCTACACTGACTCGTGGATGATAGCCAATGCCCTATGGGGATGGTTGGATCGATGGAAGAAGATGAACTGGAGGCGTGGAGGAAAACCCATCTGGGCTGCTGACTTGTGGCAGGACATCGCTGCCAGAGCAAAGAATCTGAATGTGAGAGTCCACCATGTAGATGCCCACATGCCCAAGAAGCGAGCTAATGAAGAACATAATAACAACAGAGAAGCAGACCGAGCTGCACAGATAGGAGTGTCACAAGTAGACCTAGACTGGCAGCAGAAAGGAGAATTGTTTCTAGCTCGATGGGCCCATGATGCTTCCGGTCATCAGGGCCGAGATGCCACCCACAGATGGGCACAAGACCGAGGGGTGGATTTAAGCATGGATGTAATTTCTGAAGTTATCCATGATTGTGAGACTTGTGCCGCTATTAAGCAGGCAAAAAGACTGAAACCCCTGTGGTATGGTGGACGATGGGATAAGTATAAGTATGGAGAAGCATGGCAGGTTGATTATATCAAACTGCCACAGACCCGCCAAGGTAAGTGCTATGTACTTACCATGGTGGAAGCAACAACCGGATGGCTAGAGACTTTTTCAGTGCCCCACGCAACGGCCCGGAATACCATTCTAGGCCTTGAAAAGCAAGTTTTGTGGAGACATGGGACCCCAGAACGTATTGAGTCGGACAACGGGACTCATTTCAAAAATGAATTAGTCACCACTTGGGCGAAAGAACATGGTATCGAATGGGTGTACCACATTCCTTATCATGCACCAGCTGCTGGGAAGGTTGAGAGATATAACGGACTGTTGAAGACAACTCTAAAGTCACTAGGTGAGGGGACTTATAAAAACTGGGACAAGAACTTAGCCAAGGCTACCTGGCTAGTTAACACCAGGGGTTCTGTCAATCGAGCTGGCCCCGCACAAGCAGAATCCCTTCACATTGTTGATGGAGATAAAGTTCCAGCAATCCATTTGAGGGGAATGCTAGGGAAAGCTGTTTGGGTTACCCCTGCCTCAGGCCAAGACAAACCCATTCGTGGGATTGTCTTTGCTCAAGGGCCAGGAAATACGTGGTGGATAATGAGGAAGGATGGAGTCATCCAGTGTGTGCCTCAAGGAAATTTAGCCTTGGGGAAAAACTAATTGTATGTCCTGAGTTGTGTTTTTACAGGAAGCCAGTCACCAGATGAAAGAGAGAGAGAGACCTGAACTAAGCTGATGCTGGTATCCAGTGATGAGACAGTCCAGTGATGAAACAGCCATAAATCAGAACTGTAATTGTGACTGAGGAGACCAAAGATCTGGACTGAACTGAACTGACATTGGTATTGATTTTCCAACGACGAGACAACTGCGCTGAGAGACCAACAAGGACTATATATATATATATATGTATATGTGTATATATACGCGCGGGATGTAGGCGAACGTGAGACATAGGTGTTACGTAAAAATAGTATGGAATAAGGGGTGGAGAATGTGGTGGTTTGGGCTAGGCCTTCCTTGGTGACTAGTTTGTAACCAAGGAAGGGTCCAGATTTACCCAGTATTCCCTACGATTTTTACGTAAGCTGGGCTATAAGAAGAAAGGAGGAGAGGCTTTCGTTCTCTTTCCTTCCGGCGGCTTGGAGGTGCAGGTTCCCTGCTGTTGAGTCTGCCGTGTTGGGGAGCGAGGCCTGGTTAGGCCTTGTCGACCTTGGGAGACAGAGGTTGCCGGCGATCGTTCCGGAGCGACCCTCGGTTGTCCCAGGAGAGTAGTGAGCTATTTCTTTGTTAACTCTTTTAGTGGATAGATATTGGGCTGCTAATTGGGATATTTATATATATAATATTTTGGTTTTGTTCCTTTTCCCTTCCCCCTTCCCTTTCCCTTTTTTTTTTAATTATATATAAGTGTAAATATATTTATATATATCACTTTGGTTGTCTCTCTCTTGTTTCGGGTTTTCTTTCGTTTTTTTCTCCCTCTTCTCCCTGAGGTTTGAGAGGGGGGGGGGGAACTCTGGTGGTAAGGTTTGGAGACTTGGCAGGGAGCCAGCTTCAAACCATATCACCATCGAAGAAGGAATCCTACGGCTGAGAGAAATGGCATTGCTAGAAGTACTGTTTGGGGGGGATGGGCAACCTACCAACGATCCTGACAAGGTTAAGTGTACACCACAGATGTGGTGGAGCTTTACACGTATGGGGCCGTCCATACATAAAGGTTACCTGACATCACTGGAGGCTGGGGAGAAGCGGGAACCAGTGATGTCTGTAATAAATAAACTTCGGTTGTACGACAGTATGATCGGAGGACCGATACAGGCCCGTATCTCCTCTGTAGAGACAATAGTTAATGAGCTCAAGGAATTAACTACAGGGTTGAAAGAGAAGATTGAGAGAAACAATCTCCATACGGCCCCAGTGAGAACCAGACGCCCCTCAGCTAGAGAGAACAGACAGACTTCACGAACTGAGTTGTGGTACTTCCTAAGTGACCATGGAGAAGACATGAGACGATGGGACAGGAAACCTACCCGGACCCTAGCAGCCCGAGTACAAGAGTTGAAAGAGAAAGAAAAGGGGAAGTCTGCGAAAGTGAGTGCCGTACCAGTATCCTGCGGGCAGGGATCTGACTCGGTAGAGGGCACCTCCCGTCAACGTTCACAAGAGGAAAACGATGACTGGCAGAATGAAGACGAGTGTTAGAGGGGCCCTGCCTCTAGCCAGGTAGAGGCACGGGACAACCGTGTCTATTGGACTGTGTGGATCAGATGGCCTGGCACGTCAGACCCACAGAAATATCAGGCTTTGGTTGATACTGGCGCTCAATGTACGTTAATGCCCTCAGGACATGTGGGACCAGAGACTATTTCCATTTCGGGGGTGACTGGAGGATCTCAAGAGTTGACCATAGTTGAAGCTGAAGTGAGCTTGACCGGGAAAGACTGGCAGAAACACCCCATTGTGACTGGTCCAGATGCCCCATGTATCCTGGGCATTGACTATCTCAAGAACGGGTACTTCAAGGACCCCAAGGGACATAGATGGGCTTTTGGAATAGCTGCTGTGGAGACCGAGGCGGCTAAACAGTTGAACTCGCTGCCCGGCCTCTCGGAGAGCCCTTCGGCCGTAGGGTTGCTGAAAGTCGAGGAACAGCAAGTGCCAATCGCCACTACAATAGTGCATCGCCGGCAGTACCGGACAAACCGAGACTCTGTGATCCCCATCCATAAGATGATCCGTGAGCTGGAGAGCCAAGGGGTGATCAGCAAGACCCATTCACCTTTCAACAGTCCTATCTGGCCTGTGCATAAGTCTAACGGAGAATGGAGACTGACTGTGGACTACCGTGGCCTGAATGAAGTCACCCCACCGCTGAGTGCTGCTGTTCCAGACATGTTGGAACTCCAGTATGAACTGGAGTCCAAGACAGCGAAGTGGTATGCTACTATTGACATCGCAAACGCATTCTTCTCCATTCCCTTAGCAGCAGAGTGTAGGCCGCAGTTCGCTTTCACTTGGAGGGGCGTGCAGTACACTTGGAACCGACTGCCCCAGGGGTGGAAACACAGCCCCACCATCTGCCATGGGCTGATCCAAGCCACATTAGAGAAGGGTGAGGCTCCAGAACACCTGCAATACATTGACGACATCATCATATGGGGGGACACAGCAGAGGAGGTTTCCGAGAAAGGGAAGAAAATCATCCAGATCCTCCTGGGAGCTGGTTTTGCCATAAAGAAGAGTAAAGTTAAGGGACCTACCCGAGAAATCCAGTTCCTGGGGGTGAAATGGCAAGATGGGCGTCGTCAGATCCCGACGGAAGTCATCGATAAGATCACAGCCATGGCCCCACCAACCAGCAAGAAAGAAACGCAAGCTTTTCTGGGTGCCATAGGTTTCTGGAGGATGCATATCCCGGAGTACAGTCAAATCGTAAGCCCTCTCTATCTGGTTACCCGAAAAAAGAATGATTTCCAGTGGGGCCCTGAACAGCAACAGGCATTCGAACAGATTAAACGAGAGATTGCACATGCTGTAGCCCTTGGACCAGTCAGGACGGGGACAGATGTGAAAAATGTACTCTATTCTGCAGCTGGGAATAAAGGTCTCTCCTGGAGCCTCTGGCAAAAGGTGTCTGGTGAGACTCGAGGTCGCCCACTTGGGTTCTGGAGCCGAAGCTACAGGGGATCTGAAGCCAATTACACCCCAACAGAGAAGGAGATCCTAGCGGCTTATGAAGGAGTACAAGCTGCCTCTGAGGTGATTGGCACAGAAGAACAGCTGCTCTTGGCACCTCGACTACCAGTGCTGAACTGGATGTTTAAAGGAAAGGCCCCCACCACACATCATGCCACTGATGCTACATGGAGTAAGTGGATCGCTCTGCTCACACAGCGTGCCCGTATTGGAAATCTGAATCGCCCTGGGATCCTAGAAGTCATCACAAATTGGCCGGAAGGCGAGAGTTTTGGCCTAGCAGATGAGGAAGCAGAAGAGCAGGCGGTACGGGCTGAAGAAGCTCCAGAATTTGATAAACTACCGAAAGAAGAAGCACGCTACGCCCTCTTCACTGACGGTTCCTGTCGCCTTGTAGGAACGAAGCGCAAATGGAAAGCAGCTGTATGGAGCCCTGCCCGACAAGTTTCAGAAGCTACTGAAGGAGAAGGAGAATCGAGTCAATTCGCAGAGCTCAAAGCAGTCCAGCTGGCATTGGACATTGCAGAACGGGAGAAGTGGCCAAAGCTGTACATCTACACTGACTCGTGGATGGTAGCCAATGCTCTGTGGGGATGGCTGGACAGATGGAAGAAGGCCAATTGGAAACGCGGGGGAAAACACATCTGGGCTGCTGATACGTGGCAAGACATCGCTACCCGAACAGAGAAGCTCACTGTGAGGGTCCGCCACGTAGATGCCCATGTGCGCAAAAGCCGAGCCAATGAGGAGCATCGCAACAATGAACAGGCAGACCGAGCCGCACGAGTCAAGGTGTCACAGGTGGACTTGGACTGGCAGCACAAAGGAGAGTTGTTCCTAGCACGGTGGGCCCATGATGCCTCAGGCCATCAGGGCAGAGATGCCACCCATATATGGGCACGAGACCGAGGGGTGGACTTAACCAAGGACATTATTTCCCAGGTTATCCATGACTGTGAGACCTGTGCTGCCATTAAACAGGCTAAGAGACTCAAGCCCCTATGGTATGGTGGACGTTGGAGTAAGTACAGGTATGGGGAGGCCTGGCAAGTCGATTACATCACACTGTCACGAACCCGCCAAGGTAAGCGCTATGTGCTTACTATGGTGGAAGCCACCACTGGATGGCTGGAGACGTACCCGGTGCCTCACGCTACTGCCCGAAATACCATCCTGGGCCTTGAAAAGCAAGTCCTGTGGCGACATGGTACCCCAGAGCGCATTGAATCAGATAACGGAACTCATTTTAAAAACAGCTTAGTTGCCACCTGGGCAGGGGAACATGGCATCAAGTGGGTGTACCACATCCCATACCACGCAGCAGCCGCAGGGAAAGTTGAACGACATAATGGACTGTTGAAAACCACCCTGAAGGCGTTGGGTGGAGGGACAGACAAGAACTGGGACCAGCATCTAGCAAAGGCTACATGGCTAGTTAACACCAGAGGTTCCATCAACCGAGCCGGCCCTGCCCAGTCAGAGTCCCTCCACACCGTGGATGGAGATAAGGTCCCCGTGATTCACGCGAGGGGTGTGTTAGGAAAAAAGGTTTGGGTTGACCCTACCTCGAGCAAAGACAAACCCATTCGTGGGATTGTTTTTGCCCAAGGGCCCGGCTGCACCTGGTGGGTGATGCAGGAAGATGGAGAAACTCGGTGCATACCTCAGGGAAACCTTACTCTGGGGTGAGCTGGCTGTAACTGTATACTTGTATCTGTATGTAACCCTGCACCTGTATCTGTATGTGTATCTACCTACTAGTGGATGAGTATATAGTTGGAATACTGCATGTACGTATGAGGATCAAAGATTTAACCTAATAAGTGTGGCAGCATGGGGAAGAAAAAATTAGGGGTGGATAATGTTATAGATTAGGAAATCAGGGGAATTTTCCTTCCCCCTGCCCCACTCCAAGGGAGAAGAAACGGAGTGAGTGGGGGGAGGGAGGTTATTAGCATTACCAAAGATGTAGCCGGGTTGGGTTAACGACCGATCTTGGAGAAAGATAAGGAAGAGGCACGGAGGCGGGGCTGGTGGAGACTCTGGCTGGGAGGGGAGAGGCAGTGTGGGTGTGTGGCTGGCTCTCTGGGGTGCAGACAGGCATTTTCGTTGGGGAGGGGGACCGGAGGTCTAGCTTGTTTTGGCTGTTAATCCTGGGGGGCTCGCCCTCCCATCCTGCTGGCTTCAACCTGCCTGACTGTCCCGCCCGCCGGAGCTGCTGTGTTTCATCGGAGAGTTTTTTGCTTGCCCGCGGGAGAGGAGGAGGAGTTTTTGGAGACACTACCACCTGAGACTGCAGTGAGTCCTCGCCACTTGAGACAGCGGTGAGTTCCCGTGGGAGTGTGCTGCCTGCCTTCCTTGTCGCCCCCACGGAGGCGAGGACCCCCCTCATCTCCTTCTCGGCTTCCCCTCGTGGTCCGGGACCTCTCTCTCCGGTCCCCTCTTCCCGCGGGTGACTGACGGAGCCCACAGCGCCCCCTGCCGACCGTGACCGGGTACTGCAGGTCCTACAGCTCCATCAGTCCTACAGCGCCCCCTGCCGACCGTGACCAGGTACTGCAGGTCTTACAGCTCCAGCGGCCCAACAGCGCCCCCTGCAGACCGCAATTAGGACTGTGTTAAAGGACAGAGGAGTATTCTTTTAGACTTGTTGTTGTGGTTGTTGTTGCTGGTGTTGTTTTGTTTGGTGTTACTGTTTTTTTTTTTTTTTTTTTTTGCCAACATTCATATATTTCTTAATAAAGGGTTGTTATTTCTTCTGTTTTTCCACATTTTCCTCGAGTAAAGCCCCTTAATTTGACATTACAATTGCAGAGAGAGAGGAGTTTGGTCTACCTCACAACTCACCCTCTTTAGCAAACAGTCTAGTCTCTCTAGACTGAGACACTTTCATAGCTGGAAATACAATAGACAGATGCACTAGAGTTTTGATGCAGCTCAATCTGAAGGCTTTTTTCCTGTTCTGTTTGAAACATTGTACACAACTTCAAATAGTATTTTAGCATTTTCTGGGGCTAAGGAGTCAGAGAGAAAAGCCACTTCATGTAATACGACATTTTTAATAGAGAAATGAGGCAAAAAATCCCTATCAACACAGAACTATTTTTTTTCTAATTAAGACATTGGCCTCAATCACAGCTCGCAGTCTCTCTCTCTCTCCCCCATCTAAACCCTTCAGCTTCCTTTGGGTCTTAATAGCTTTTATATGCTTCTAGTGCAGCATAAAGAAGGAGTATATGGTCCTGCTCCTTCCCCTAGTGTGAATGCTTTTTGCCAAAACTCAGAACCAGATAAACTTCTTCAGTGTCTTGTCTTCCTCAAGAGAGACAAAACAGTAAGTCCAGTCAATTCACTTGTCCTGTGAAACGCCCAGAGGTGCGCAATTCCCTTGTGACCTGTCTTCCCTGTGGTAGGGCTGCTTTATGCGGGTGCCAAATGTAAAGGATTCACAGCACCATATACCTTGTGATAGCAAACAGCAGCATTATCTAAAAAGACATCAAAGAATGATGTGCTTACAGTTAGTCACAGAAACTTTGCGAGAAAAAATGCAGAGTAAACCACCTATTGCCATGACTGGCAGGAAGCTTTCAGGACCCTGCAGCACTCAATTGGCTCTTGGAGTAGATATGATTTTGCTGTTTTGACACTGTGTCACTTGAAACTAACATTTATTTGAGTGATGTCACTATGGTATGAGATCTACCTGCCACCCCCTCTTGTTGCCAACAGCAGAAATCTTTTTGTTTCCATTTAACAAGAGACAGTTGAAACATTTCTATAATTATTTAATATTGTACAACCTCCCTTGCATAAAGTGCTGCAGATGGTTTGAGGATCTTGAAAGTAACCAGTAGTCAGTGTGACGGTCTCCAGCATATAACTCACACTTAAAGATCGTTGTCTCAGCATAAAACAACTTTCAGGGATTAAAAAAAGCATTTACATGAACTTTTACTAAGGTTAGCCTGGTGTTCTCTGAGACTGGTGACTAAACAGACTGCTGCCTGTCGATTGTGCTATCACTTCAATGCGTAAAACCAATTTGCTTGCAAGCAGTCCATATGTCACTAGCATTATAAGTGCTACAAGAAAATAATTAGCTTCCAGTGTACTCTGTAGCTAAATCACTGGAGCAGAAATTATCAATAAAATTGTCAATAGCAAATCATTTTGTTCCATTTTATTAATGCTATTAGAATTCATGCACTTGCTAATCTGGTTTATCTGCACATATATTCATATCTCAAGTCTTCTAAAGTCCCTCCGGATGGCATCCCTTCCCTTCATAGTGTCTGAAGGTCAGTGCTGCTGAGGTTGCACTCATCCCATTGTCCATGTCACCAACAGAGACGTTCAAGCGCATTGGTGCCAATACCAAGCCTTGAGGAACACCGTTCAGCACTGCTCTCCACTTGGACATCTAGCTGTTGATAGCAACTGCTTTAGTGTGACCATCCAGCCAATTCTTATCCACCAAGTGGTTTGTCTGTCAAATGTATGTCTCTTCAGTTTAGGGACAAGGATGTTATGCTGGACAGTGTCAAATGCTTTGCACAAGTCCAGATAGATAACACTAGTTGCTCTTCTCTTGTCTACCCACGCTGTAACTCTGTTACAGGCCACCAAATTTGCCAGGCATGATTTGCACATAATGAAGCCATGTTGGTTGTCACGAATCACTGCCTTATTTTCCATTTACATTAGCACAGATTCCATGAAGGATCTACTCCATGATCTTGCCAGGCACCAAGGTGAAACTGACTGGCATGTAGTTCCCCAGGTTTTCCTTTTTCCCCTTAAAAATTGGGGGTTATGTTTCCCCTTTACTAGTCATGGGAACTTCACCAGCGTGCCAAGGCTTTTCAAATGTGATGGATAGTGGCTTAGTCACTTCCCCAGACAGTTCCCTTAGAACCCACAGATGCATCTCATCAAGTCCCATGGTCTTGTGCACCTTCTGGCTCTTTAGATGGTCTCGAACCAGATTTTCTGCTACAGTAGGTGGTTCTTCATTCTCCCAGTCTCTTCCTTTGCTTTCTGCAACTTGGGTGTTGCAGTTGAAGCACTTGTTAGTAAAGACCAAATCAAAAAATCATCAACTACCTCAGTTTTCTCCATATCCCAGGGAACCACGTCCTCCATTTCCTTCCAAAAAGGGCCAATATTTCCCTAATTTTCTTTTTATTACCCACGCAACTGTAGAAGCCTTTCTTGTTCCCCTTGACATTCCTGGCCAGATTTAATTCTATCAGAGCTTTAGCTTTCTCAACCTGATTCCTGACTGATATCTCTGTGTATCGCAGGATGCTTGTCTTTGCTTCCACCCTCTATAAGCTTCCTTTTTATGTTTGAGTTTGTCCAGGAGCTCCTGATTCATCCATAAAGACCTCCTGGCATTTTTAAATTGTGCCCCTGATGAATCTTAGTGGCTGGAGTGGCTAGAATTCCCTCATGCTGCAAAGGAATGGTGTATCTCAGGATTATTATGAGGCATGAAGGCTCTGCAGTCAGAAATCCTGTGGCATCCAGAATTACTGCCTTCATATTTCAGGTTTTTTGGCACTGTGGAGGTCAGATGTGCAGGTGATCCTTTTTTCTATGTGTTTAATGGCTCCACTGTTCATGATTTTCATCCAACAGAATCACAATGATTGGAATTGGAAGAAATAAGGTTGCTTACACAGGTCTGCACATAGCCTCTATCTGTATAAATTTGCATTTACATTATATTTTATCTTGGGAGAGCCCACATACTATATTTTTTACAGTACAGCTGCAATGTCTTCAGAGCCTGAATGCAGTGTTTGAATGTCTGTCATTCAGTGCCAGACTAGTTTAGATCTTTCAAAATCATCAGGAACTCAGTAGTAGATTAATTAAATACTGCAGTGTTTATTTGTAATTCTAGCACTTTTTCTTGTTGAGTCATCATTTCACATTAGGATTGAAATCCTAATTTTAGTTTCATCTACAGGCAAAGCATTTGGAAATACAGACTTTAAAAGTCTAATGGCTGGTCAAAAGGGTGTCAGAATAACTAGGTAAAAGGAGCAGATGATAAAACATATGAATGTATGGAGATTATTTCACAAGCTAGAAGAGACTGTTAAGTAAAGACATAACAAGGTACCACTTCTTTGGTGATTGAAAGAGAGAACTAGTGAAAGGCAAGTGAAATAGATAGCAACACCAAAAAAAAGCAGTATGCTAAAGCCAGCAGAATGTGTTTAAAGCATGTGCTGAATGATTCTACCAAACTTAAAGGAAAAGATGAGAAGAGTATGTCTGTGAAAATAATTGTTTGTGGAAAAGAGTGTTAGGAGGATTCAGGCAATCACAATGACTATGAAAACCTCAGGTCAGAAAATCTCTTAGTCTTAGGTCTGGTATTCACAAAAAACCATGCATATGTCATTCTTGGTATGACTGGAAACTAAACCAGTAGAAGATGTACTATTAGGGAACAAAAATTTTAATGGATAATCTCAAAGATTTGTGCTGTCCCCTCTCTTCTCAGGTGGAACTAGACAAGAAGAGGTTTTCATTATATACTTTATAGATTGCTAATTTTTTGCAAATAGGAACAACCAATTTGAGCAATATTACATTTTTTGTCTCTGATGAATAATTGAGAATAATTGAGAATAATTGAGAAAATCTCAATAGTAATGTACTATTTTATAGTAAATATCTTCAAGCTTTACCATGTCTTTATCAAGGGCTTTCTGAAGGTGATCGTCTATGAGGAAGTCACAGTTTGGCTTTTACTCCCTAATGACTCTTGATTTTTGTTAATTTCAAAGGAAAATGTCAGTCTTCATTCCAGTTTGTGTCAGCTACTAGACATGAAACAGCACAATTTTCTTAAATCCAAAACAATCTGAGAAACACAGGGATCTTTACCATATTAGACTCAATGGAAACAAATTCAGAGGTCAATAGAATGCTAATAGACCAAAGGCTGGTGCAATTCTGAAATTATTTTAACATATTAATATGTAATTGTAGCTACTTATCTGCATCTTCATGTATTGGTATTATATACACCTTCAAATCAATCATTACTGCTGCACATTGCGTGGTATGATGCAAACCATTCATCACTTCCCAAATGGACAGTGCCTGGGGTCCCCTGGGTTAACTCCACCTCCCTGCCTCCCTGGTGCCTTGCCCAGGAGGACACAGCATTGCCAGACTTGGGGGAGAGCTGAGCCCCCACTCCAGGCTTACTTACTTCTGCTTCAGTTCCTCCTGTCATCCCTGTCAACCTTTCAACCCTGTAGGAATCTGTGACCCAGGGAGCATCAGAAGGAGTGATGGGGTCACTGTATTTCAGATCATTCTGAGATCTTCTCCATAACTTCATATGATAACTCTTTAAAGAACTCTAAGCCCTCAGCACCTTGCTCTAATCCTTGATTTGACCATGTATTATCTGGAGAGTCACTTTCTTTTCACTCTTTTGAATTTTGCTCCTGCTGGCTTCTTGTAGGCTGTATAGTTCGTACACTGGAATTGTTTCCCACACCCCTGACCCATGTCAGTGAAGATTTTATAGACCTGAATCACATACATCTTGTCAGTTGTCTCTTTTTCAGTCTGAACAGCCTGCATCTATGGAACTTATTGCCTATACAGAAGCTTTCCTGAAGCTTTGATCATGTTTTATGTGTACTAATTTTCACCTGCTCTTTTATCATCAGTGCCATGTCATTAGGACCTTTTGTCATTCTTTATTATCTTCTTACCTTACCTTTACCATTATCTTTTTCATTCTGAACAGCTTATTTCACTGATTACTTCCTTCAGCTTGAATTCCAAGCATTAATTCCGCTTTCTCTTTACTGATATGAGGGTAAGCTCCCTTGTTTTATGGTACCTTCTTTTAGAGCTTTTGGTGAGGAATCTGGTCAAAATGCTTTTAGAAAACTAAATACATACATCAATCAGACCTTCTTTGTCCATCTTCTTTGTTTCCAGCATAATGTAGTTCCTCTGTCAGATGGGACTGACCTTTACAAAATCTATGTTGATTCTTCCCAAGTAATTAGAATGTATCCATATAATTTCTTCCTCATAAAGGCTTATTGATGAGTATTTCATTGCATCTAACTGGAAATCCTTCCAAAAGTGGTGCCAAAGCAGTCTGGTATTGTAATACAGAAGCAATTGTAAGCTTAAGGTTGTGTATCAATTCAGACATTCCACATTTTGAGACTTCTTGGGTGGAGTCCATGAAGACTCTGCAATTTATATTTTTTTTTTTTAATTTATTTGCTCCTTGATCTCTTTACATTTTATTCTGAGTTAGAGCCTTCACTATGTTTTCCAAAGACTTCTGGTGTGGAAACCTTTCACAAGTTCCTCTGTAATCAAGGTAAAAAAAAAAAAATCAGATTTTTTTTTGGTACTGCACCTGTACCAGAGAAATAATGTGGTCACAGAGTGCCTTCTGATTGTTGTGGTCACTATTTTACAAGGAACACGCAACAACTGTTTTAGGTATGAGTCTAAGTAACTCTACAAAGCTGGGTTTGCAGATCAGTAATATACATCTCCTGATGCATTCTAATATGAATCTCTGTACAGCACAGGTAGAATCTAAATACTGTGGTTTACATATTAGTCAACACTTGCTGCTTCAGCCATTATATTATCTTCTCTTATCTTTGATTGATATAAGAAGACATATGCAAACTCAGGATACGTTCCTAATGTTTAAAACTTTTGCCAGCTTCAGTGAAAATGTAAGAGTTAATCAGCTTCTGTTATTAACTTTGTTAACCATTCTCTGGTGTAAAAAAATATGTATATCTCTAAATAGCACTCAGACAGTAACTGTCCAAATGATAACCAACATGATGGTGTCCACAATATTCGTTGAGGACCAACTGGTGTAGCAATCCATTACCAAGATTGGATTTTATAGCTTCCTTTCAGTTCTGTCTCCACAGGAAACTCACTTAAAGGCAATTTAAAGGCTAGATGCTTCCTTATACTTGTGCAGCTGAGAGCTCAATACTGTTGCAAGCTGTAAGCTACATACTGTAAGCTAAATACTGTAGCTTAAAATGACTGAGCAATACCAAATTGCCATTTTCTACTTCTCTTTCTGCAGAAAACTGTCCAAGTGTTACTATAAAGTTGATTAAAATAATGATGAAAGTTTCTAACAGCTATTAATAACTTCATAATATCTTTTCTTGTAGCAAAAATACTTTCAAAACCACCCTGACCAGCAGTCCTTTCTTGTTACTATCATTGATTTAATAATAATTGTGTTTTCTTTCTAACCTATGGAGAAGGTTGCACTAGTTACTTTTATTTCTACTTCTAAATATTCCGACTCAGTGTGGCATGGAACATGATTCTCAGGAATGATGCCATTTACAAGCACAGGTTATAATAACAAGACAAACAGTGCTTAATGGTAATTGAGGTCTTTAATTAATAGCATTTTAAATTCTAGGACAATCTGTTCATTAAACATTGCACTAAAACTGTTCAAAATTTATACTTTTTATTCAGATTCCATCTAGAGTCATTGATGTGCTAACAGGTTTCGCCAGTCTCTCAATTAAATATGATTAATATAAACTGCCATATGGCTAGAAAAAAAAAATGTATTTATTTTACAGCTTGTGGTAATCCTGGTTGTTGAATCTACCTCTTGGTTCAGCTGGTAACTGCATCATTAGTAAGCCTCTGTTGCAGCATGACACCAGAAAGGAATTACATGGCTGTTAGCATCTGGCAGGCTTGCCTCCCAGGTATCAAATATCACCCACAAGGATTTACAGCACCTTCTTACAACTTAAAGCAAGCCCAACAACAGGAACATTTTCTGTATGTGGACCTTTATGGCTGAAGAATAAGGAACAGCACTCAATAAATCTCTGCCACTTGGAACTGCAGCTCCCGTAGGGATCCATAAGCATCCAGTGAGCCGGGGCTTCACATTGGTGACATAATGGTAGGGAAAACAGCTCTAGTGTGGATTTCTTTCAGGTCCTGGTGCACTGCTGTATCAGCTAAAAACTAAGAACTGTTACGCAGGACTTTGTAGCTGAAGAGCAACTTCTGGGGAAGTTGAAGGCATCCCAGCTACCACTCTGTTTATCTGTGCTAGCATGTGCTCCAGATCACATGATGGGGAAGAAGCTGGTCTTTGGCAAAGCATTTCCACTTCTCTAGCATTGCAGAAGTATCCATCTCAACTGTCTTCTGCTTCAACTAACTGTAATTTGAGAATAGTACCCTGGCACTGAGGGCTGAGGGTTGTGATCGGATAAGTACTAGCAATCAAGCCTGAAATGAAAGTCTAGTTAAATTAAGAAATGTTTGCAGACAGAAAGGTTTGACTCACATATCTAAGGCTAAGGTTAATTTTTCTCATCATTTTCAACCAGAAATCTTTCCTAGATAAGTTCTCGCTGTTCACAGTTAAGATACATCTTAACCTTTCTACTAAATGCCAAGAGATTTTCTTTGACTTATGATTGTTAATGCTTTTTAAAAAGTCAGGAACAAACCATCAGATGTGTTTAAATTAACATCTGTACAGTTACAGATGTCATTCATCTCACTCAGCATAGTAGGACTAAGGGGTTTTTTCCTTTGTTGGTATTATTCACAAAGATAGGATACTTCATACTTAGAACATTCTCCTGTTGTGACAACACTGCAATATAAATTTCCCACCTGAACCCAGTCCTTCTATTCTCAATTCAGGTAATTTCTGTCAAGGACTGTGGGTTTGGGCAGTTTCAACTGAAGTCTTGCTGAGGGAACCATAACTGAAATATTACAGAGAGAAAAATTCACTTTCATTTTGAGTAGTGCACCAAGACCTGACAAAACCCTATGCTAGATCAGCTTTTGTTTCTTTAAAATTCTGTTTTTACTTAAAATATAAGTTCATACAAGAGTTTCAATATTGCTTATATTGCTTTCTGTGGTCATCACGATGTTTATACTTCCGTAAACTTTTTATTCCAACTTTTCATTCCTAACTGCCTTGAGCGAGATTCAGTAAAAGACTTTGATGTCTTTAAGTAACCAAGGGAAGAACCTACAGCTAAATTCTAAATCCTGGAACAGGTCAGAAACTTTTGCTCCACTGCAAAGCTTAGAGATATATATATTGGGACTCCAAGCCACGCTTTCTGTGCCATTCAAAACTCAGATCTGAAAACCCATTCCTAAATGTTCCTGAGCTGAATGAGCAGGTGCTGTTTACCCCTCCATAATTATCCACTCCTTAAAGCAGAAAACTTTGAAATTCTCGGTCTATGGAGGAATTTGCATCACTCCCGCTATCAAACTGGAAAGTAGTTTAATGAAGGAACCCCACTGATGCCACCTATTGGTAGCCAGTCATTGTGCAAGTAAAAATAACGATTCTTAGGGTTAGGAATTCTGGAAATTACCAGGAAAGCAAACAAAAAGGATGTGTGTCCAGTGCTTATGGCACAGAGTAATAGAGAGAGGAGGAAAAGGCTGATCTCTAACTGCTGAGCTTGCTTATATTCCTGGCTGTATTATTCATTTAATAATTAAAAGTTATCTGCAGTCAATGTTAGCTAAACCTGATTTGGGCCAGCTGTGCTTTCAGAAATGATACAGTAGGTGTGAAAAACATGAATTTGGGAGAGAGGAAGCTTCAGACACAAATTCATGTTTCTGCATATAATTTCCTGTCTGTAAGTAACACTTATACTATAAACGTGCAATTTTTCTGCAGGCATCAGTAGCCAGACCTCAAAGATGTGGATTTCACAAAGTAGGAGCTAAGTATCTGAAGTTTAAACACCAAAACAAAATTAATTTGGATACCAAAAATTCCTCCCTTTGAGAAATTACAAAACATGTAGAAAAAAAGATTGAGAGATAAGAGAAAATAATATATTCTGTAACAGATCCTGGACCATCAGATGGTGAAGTGCTGTTTTGTCTCCAGCTCCAGAAGCTGAAATGAAACTACAAATCCACACCTTAGGTTCATTTTTCCTAGATTCACCTGATGTTTCTCCTTTGTTTGTGGAAAGAGGTCAGAATCAGGAGATGTGAAAGAGATGGGTGACTTCGAAAAGGGTTTCTCTCATTAACTGTAGCGTAGTCACTATATTGACATCAGATCCTGTTTCAGGTATGTGACATCCCTATTCACTAAGCACCAGCAAAATTGTTGCAAAGTGGGGTAAGGATGAACCAGTAGACTAAGTTCCTCTTATACCTTTCCAGGCACAAACTATCACTTTGGAATCTTCCATCCCAAAATCCTTAATAGAAGTGACAGCAGTAATTCTTCAGCCTGAAATGAGGACAAAAACAATCTAAAGACACATTCAGTTCAGAAAATGAACATCACAAATATGTCTAACTGCAATGGCAGTTCCCTATAGCAAGTAACTCACAAATTCTGAAACGTTTTAATATATTTTTCTATTAATTATTTACCAGGGTTTTTGGGGCATACAGTTTGGAATCCTTCTAGCTGCATAGGGAAGCACCAGAGAATATTTCCACACTAAACTAGAACACCTTCCCTTCCAATCAAACATTGTGATTTTCCTAGGGTTTTGTCAATGGTGGATCCGTGAAAGAACTATTGAAATACTGAAATATGTGCTCATCAAAACATGTTGTAACATTTATACTGCCTGGGAGAAAGGAGAGAAAGAGCAGACTGATTAGCATCTGTATTTGGTGATGAACTTCCAAGAAGAAAATATTAATTGGCTTCTGAGATAGTAATGTAGATTTATGCTCATTTGCTTTTTATGCTAAAATATTTACCCAGTTAAAGATTTATGCCATGTCTGTGGTAAAATGTGTTTTGGAACTAAATTATTGGTTATCTCCCTGAACTTCTTGCTTTAGAACTTAGGAGTCATTATTTGCAGTGTTCGTTTGATGAGTTTGACTAATCTGAGGATTTACTGCTAGTGGTTCTGATAAATTTTTACATGATTTTATTTTGACCATAGTTTGATATTTGTACTGTTTAAGTCCTAAGTGATTAGGAAGTACTTATAGAAGTCTTAACTACTGTGTCCTCTTTGAATTGATTCCTGATTATTTATTACTTTTAATAAAATTCATAAAGAGCATATTCAGTCACTTTTTCTTTAATACATGTTTTTAGATGCACCATTGAGACTGAACCAATTACTTTCCTATACCTTTAACTCACTCTGGGTGATTTAATAAGATGAAAGGAGGGAATTATCCAGTATCAACAACTGAATGCACACTGGTTCTAAATGCTTGGTAACTGCAAGCATGGCTTTGTAAAGCAGAGGTGTCATTAATTTCAATTGTAATCAGGCTGCCCTTTTCCAGTATGATTTCCTGTCACAGAATGGCCAATAAAACAGAAGTTTCAGTTAATAAAAAAATTTTTGGACATATGATTTTAATTCAGATCAGATTAAAACCAACTTTTTATAAACATTTCTGGTGAAGCAGAAATTCCTCAGAGCCAGCTTCTGTTCTGTGAAAATGACATTCTTGTCCGTTTGGCTAAAAGTAGCTGTAACATTGATTTATGAGAGCGGTTCCAAGGGGGTTTAATATTCTCCTGCCCACAGCAGATCTGTTGGTGGAATGCCAAGACACTGACCCTGATGCTCAGAGGATCTATAGCTCTGGGATAGGCACAAACCTATTTTGGCTTTGGTGGAACTATGCTGAGTCTGAAATGCTTTGAGTGAAGTATTTCAGGTTTAACGAGTTAGTGCTTACAAGCAGAACTTTTTCTCTTCACAAAGTATCTGAAACTCCTGAAGACAGTTATGAGTTTCTAAAATGTCCTGATTTGTCCTGCAATCAATTGAAACAGAGCAGTTTTTAATAACTCTCAGTTGCATATCTCACCCCTGGGCTGAACTGATTACATTGCAGCCTAGCCTTCATTTTGAAAATTAAGTCTCAAAATGTGCTCCAAATGTTTCAAAGACCTTTTTTTTTTTTTTTATCCAGCTGAGCCTGAAAATACACTGAAACAGCTCCAAGAACTGAAGTTACCCTTCTGATCTCTTTTGAAGGATTAACAGGAAGAGGTGGAAGTTCCCCAGGCCACGTTTAATGGACCACATCACCACTGGAGCAAGAATCTTCTGCAGTAATAGAAAATACCTGCGGAGCCAGCTAGTCCCTCTGCTCCCAGCTGTCCCAGTACTTCAACAGAGAGGAAAACCCAAGCCACCAACCACAGCATCCCATGTGAAGTGTCACTATGTAGTGCACTGTAATGTACAACCTATCCAAGCTCTATAGTAGTGGAAACTACCGTTTGACGGGAAGGGATACTAAGCAAGTTTGCAGATGACACAAAACTGGAATGAGCTGTTGACACCCTCGAAGGCAGGGAGGCCCTGCAGAGAGATCTCAGCAAATTAGAGGGCTGGGCAATCACCAACCATATCAAGTTGAACAAGGGAAAGTGCCTGGGATGGGACAACCCTGGATGTATGTAGAGACTGGGAATGAGACGCTGGAAAGCAAGTGTCACAGAAAGGGACCTGGGGGTCCTGGTCAATGGCAAGTTGAATCTGAGTCAGCAGTGCCCTGGCAGTCAGGAGGGCCAACCATGTCCTGGGGGGCATCAGGCAAAGCATCACCAGCCAGTGGAGGGAGGGGATTGTCCCGCTCTGCTCTGCACTGGGGCAGCCTCACCTTGAATATTGTGTGCAGTTTTGGGCACCACAATATAAGAAGAATATTAAGCCATTAGAGAGTGTCCAAAGGAGGGCAAAGAATATGGTGAAGGGCCTTGAGGGGAAGCTGTATGAGGAGCAGCTGAGGTCACTTGGTGTGTTCAGCCTGGAGAAGAAGAGACTGAGGGGAGACCTCATTGCAGTTACAACTTCCTCGTGAGGGGAAGAGGAGGGACAGACACCGAACTCTTCTCTGTGGTGACCAGAGACAGAACCCGAGGGAATGGCCTGAAGTTGTGTCAGAGGAAGTTTAAGTTGGATATTAGAAAGAAGTTCTTCACCCAGAGGATGGCTGGGTACTGAAACAGGCTCTCCCAGAAAGTGGTCACATCACCAAGCCTGACAGAGTTCAAGAAGCATTTGGACGATAGTCTCAGGCACGCAGTATGACTTGGGGATGTCCTGTGCATGGTTAAGAGTTGGACTCAGTGATCCTTGTGAGTCCTTTCTAGTTCAGCATATTCTGTGATTCCATGATTTTCAGGTGTCTGAAGCTGGATTGTAATATGACACTTGATATTTTTTATTTTAAAAAATCTTAGCTATGTATTAGATGCCAGCAAGACTGTGGATCCCAGCTAAAGAAAAAAAATCCCTGAAACTCCTACAGAAAGTGCCTATAGTTCTAAATAGGGATGTCTTATTCAAGCACACTCAATACCACTGTTTTACATATGAATCCTGAATACCCGGCACCTGAAGGTTAGATGCTGCGCTGCAATGATAAGGTGCCCATGGTGGATCTGAATGTCTATTTGTATTTAGAACTTTAAGCAGCTTTGTAATTTCTTCCCTGGTGGATTTAAAGAAATTGGAAAAAAAAAGACATCATTTGTCCCAAATTGTGTAAAACACAGATGTTTCATATTTAATAAAAGCTACCACTTGATGTTGACTTCCTGTGGTCCTTTTTATTAAGTGTTACTTTTCAATGCACTCTATGAGAGAATAATAATAAGCTCTACCACAGTTGTTGCATAGAACCCATTAAAACATCATCTGTCCTTGCCCAGTGAAAATGTGCCCCCTGAGAGGTGGTATGAACATTGATTTTTCAGAAAGTAAAGAAGAAAATTGTTCACCAAAGAGCAAATTTAAATTTCAAAGGTCACACACACCACCGTGGTACTTCAGATAACACATTGCAATGTTTGGTGATAACTGAAGCAATCTGACTGCTGCTTGTCAAACTGAAAATTCAAATGCCTATTTGAATGCTCTCTGATTTCATAAAATTGGACCCAAAGGTGTTCTCCCTCATGTTTTGACCTAAAACCCTTCACAGTTCCCAGCACATCAAATGTCACCTGTCAGTGATTTTGAACCAGCTTAGGAGAACAGTGAAAGTCTACCTTTTGCTGAGTAGCTCTGGTGTTGTGGTTTGAGAGCCTCAAAAATTCAATTCCCTAGTCCAAACCCCCTCCCACATCTCAACCCAATGTGAGATGGGTTTTCCAGACACCACTCGAGACTCAGAATGGGGGAAAGGGAATATATTACAATGACTGTACAAACAAATACTACAATACATTATATACAATCTTAGCCATCTCTACCATGACATAAGTATTTACAATGGATCAGATCTCTTCTCCCCTCCAAATAAAAGTCCAGGAGGGAAGAAGGAAAGATCCTTTCTCACTCTCAGAGCAGCAATGTCTCTAAGGTAGCAGGTTCTCTGTCTCTCTCTTCCATGCAGCAGCTGCAGCTGGATCTCTGTCAGTACACACGAGGGGGTATCCAAGCCCCTCAGTCCGTTGTCTTCAAGCGAGGGTCTTCTCTTCCGTGGGCCCAAAAACTCTGTCTCTGTCTGTAGAGCTTAGTCTTGCTCTCTCTGCTGCTGGCTCTCTTTCTCTTTCTCTCTCTCCTTCCAGGAGTTCTCTCTGTGTGCTGCATGTCTGTTGTTGCTGCTCCGTCTTCTCTCTTCTGGCTCTCTGCCACCATTTCTTCAGTCAGTGCAGTTCTGCCGCTGCTCCTGCTGCTTCTTACAGTAGAGAAACTTCTTCAGCTGTCAGCTACAGATACTTAGCCCAGTCTTACACTGTTCCAAGTCCCTGCAGCCCCCAGCCAGGGGCTGGGGGGGGGGCCAGAGGCCCCCAGGGGCTCCGAGCCCCTTCCTCGTGGCTCTACAACATGGCTACTTCTTCCACAACAACTACAACAACCTTCTCTTCCGTTCTGCTTGTGATATGTTTATATTTTGCAGAAGCGCTCATTGGCTAAAACCTTCAAGGGTCACCACCCCCTGGGGTTTTACCATTTTACAACTTCAGGAGGAAAACTGTTTCCCCCCACTACATCTGGGGAAATACTCCTTCTCCTTATACTGCTCTGTCCATGACTATAGGGAACAGCAATGTGTTTGGTTGCAAATCACCTTGAGAACTGCAGGTTCAGCTCCAGAGTTTGCAAGTGTTCTTAGACCAGTCTATTTCCAACAGAAGCAATGGGACCAGAGTCACAACAGAGATAAAACGACAGCTAGATACAGCAGCAAACAGGTAAAAATGGTGCAGGGTTTTGAACAGGGGTTTTGGTCTGCTTCACTCCACAGCAACAACTACCATTAAAGACATGGAAAAGTCCCATTAATAATGCACGAAAGGAAGAAAATTAAAATAGTTAAGAATGTGATGATAGAAGGTATTAAGGACAGCTTTTACTTTAATCCTTTTCTTTATAAGTTAAAAATTTTATAGGAAAAGTTCTTGTTTTACTATATTTTAGACATTATAATATGTCTAATTCCTTAATAAATACTAATTCCTTACTTTCAGGGGGGAAATAGTCAAGATAGAGTAGAGCTTGTTGCTCCTGTTAAATCTGCTTCCTTTGGAGGCGAGTGAGATTAACACACAGCATAAGAGGGAAGAGCTCTTGTCTCTGGTGATGCCTGGTGCTTGTAAGCTGTTGGAGGCAGCCCATGCTGTGGGTGCTTTTCAATCACCATGCTGCTGCCGGTGCTATCCCTGTACTGTCAGCTCTCACTGGCACTTCCACGGTCCCTGACCCTCCTCGATGCTCTTGACCTTGTGGTACCATTGCCTGTGACCACATCACTCTGCAGGACTGTGCTGCCTCAGTGCAGATTCATCTGGTGGCATTGAAGAGAGTTAGAGAGGGGCAGAAGGTTGCTGCCTTTTGAAGGATGTTACTGTAAGGAGTAACAGTGCTCTGCACAAAGACCGCAGGAAGGGCTCTGAATGAGCTTCTTCCAGGACTTGGAGATAAAAGCACCACTTGACTGAGTTCAGTTTATAAGTCTGTTAATTAACTCAGATGAGGCTAATTAGCACAGCACTACAGCACCATGGCCATGCTCCTTGCAGAGCCCATAAGTATTTATTTGCCCGCTTGTATACATCACAGTTCTGCCCCCACATTAAAGCCGGAGAATTTCTCCCTGTTTGGCAGGGATCATGGGCACCTTGGAGAAGCTGAGCTGGTGCTACAGGCAGGTACCTGCAAGTAGTCCCTGGCCAAGAGCTCAGGCTTGCCCTGCATCCACATCCAAGCCAGTCAAACCCACTGTGTGTTACATACAGTTTGATATAAAAGACCAAGATGGATTTTGTTGCCTTAAGTACAGGCCATTCACAGAAGAGCTTAGAAATCTCAGTTCAATCCATCTTTTTATGTCCACAGAAATCAACAAACACAGATTGTGTTGTTCCAGGCTGAAAGAGTTAACTGCTTTTTCTAACATCTCCATTTATAGGTAGTGACTTATGTTTGCCTGAGTTGTCAGATAGTCTGTCATTCCTGTGTTAGTCATAATTTAGTTTTATGTTTCTGCATAATTTTAATGTATGTCAAATATGATTCATCTGGGATGCTATTTCTACTATCATGCAGCAATAACCCAATTGATATTTCGGGATAATGGAGATCTTGGGAGACTCTTAGGATAAGAAACATATTAAAGCACCAGAAAAAAAATAAAAAATAAAATCAGGAAAAAGTCACACTAAGACTGTGAAGGTGAAGGCTGTGGGTAAAAAAGGACAAAAACTGGTATTAAAGAGCAGGTGCTATGTGTGCCTATCTCAAGAATTTTAGCTAGCAAAGTCAGTCATCTGGCATATTAACCTTTGGATACCTTCACAGAGAGAATCACTGCCTCAAGACAGGCATTTAAAATAAGAAAAATTTCTCTTCAGATACCCTTTCTCTTTTTTCTGTAGAGTCTAGACAACAAGGTACATTTTCAGAAGTCAATAGTTCAGCAGATAAGCCCCACTTAAGCTAACTCAAAATTGAAAGATCAAAGATTTACTTTAAATCCTATTCCTAGCTTAGGCTTCCTTGAATTATTAGAAGCTGTAAACAAATAACATACATGCTGCTCAAGCCTCCTTTGCTTCTCCCACTAACTGGCATAACAGTCATGTGGAGTAGCCACAAATAACACTGCTACTGAACAAACCAACCCTGAGTCCTCCAGGGGACCCATAAGGTGGGAACCTCATGAAGTTCAGCAAGACCAAGTGCAAGGTCCTGCGCTTTGGTCAGGGCATTCCCCAGTAACAAATCAGACAGGGATGAATGGATTGAGAGCAGCCCAGCAGAGAAGGACTTGGAAATACTGGTGGATGAAAAATTGGACATGAGCAACTGAAAGATGGTAGATTTTGATTGCACATAATGAAGACATTTTTTACAAAAATTGTAATGCTGGTGAGACAATGGAGTACGCTACCCAGAGAAGTTGTGGTTGTCCCATCCCTGGAAGTGTTCAAGATAAGGTTGAAGGGAGCTTTTGAGCAACCTAGTGAATGATGTCCCTGCCCATGTAGGTGATCTTTTGAAATCCCTTGCAACACAAACAATTCTGTAATTCTACCCAGAGATGTAGAGCCTCAAGACTCCTATCTTGGCAATGAGTGACTGATTTCAGACAGATATCAGGATGCCTGAGGATTTAAATTTCCTGCTTCACCAACAGAACGAGTGTATTTCGTCTGTCTGAGATGGAGTTATTTTTCCCCACAGAAGCCCTCACAGTGGTGTACTGGCAGATAGAAAGGTGTTGATAACACACCAGTGTTTGGTTACTGCTGAGCAGTGCTGGCACAGCATCAGGGTCATCTCTCCAACATTCCCTGCTTAACAGTAGGCTGGGCGTGGGCAAGATCTTGGGAGGGGACAGAGCCATGACAGCTGACGAGAGGAATATTCCATACCATGCAATGAGTGCTCAGATAGAAAAGCTAAGAGAATGGAAAGGAGAAGAGGTGGGGGGCATTCATTATTCAGACTTTTGTCTTCTGAAGCAACCACTACAGGTTCTGAAACCCTGCTTCCTGTGAAGTGGCCAGACATTGCCTGATGATGAGAAGAGAATAAATATTTTGTTTTGCTTTGTTTCCATGTGCAACCTTTTCTTTTGGTTTATTAAGCTGCCTTTTTCTTGATCCACAGGGGTTTTTTTTCTTCTTTTCTTCCCACTGTCCTGCTGAGTAGGGGAGTGATAGAGTGGCTTGGTTGGCACTTGTCATCCAGCCAAGGTCAATGCATTACAACAAGCCATTAGCTGTTTAAAGCATTGCTGATCATCTCAAGCCATCACTTCACAATTATCTTCTTCAGTTGCTGCTATGTGGTGTGTACAGAGCTGCAAGAAAACAGGCACTAGCCACAGTTTAATACACAAGTTTTTTGAAAGTCGGAGCTCCTGAAATTTTGAAATATTATTAAGGCTTCTTCTGCCTTGTGCTGCTACAGGAATGAACTTTCTGTGGGAATGGCCAGAGCATGTCTCAGTCAGGAATATTCCACCCACAGACAGATGTGTCGGAGGACAGAAACTGTGTGAACAGTTTCCATTGCATTTCTGCAACCTCTGCCTTGGCATGGTTGGGTGCAGACAGTAATAAATACTATGCCACTAATATGGCTGCAGGTCCTGTGCCAAGGTGAAGGAGGAGTTATGTTGGCAGGAAAACAAGTTTTATGGACACCTGGTGTGGTCCAATTAGTAATGTACAGCTCAGTGTGTTTACCTTATGTATCCAATGTAACCTGAAAAAGAATCACATGTCTCTGCATCACAAGCAGCATATAAACTGTCTTTCCTCTAATAAAGCGGACATTTTTGCCAATCATATTGATTTGCGTGCATTTCTGTCTGATCCCCTCCGCCGAAACAGATGGACTATATCCATGAAAAGAAATGACAGAGAAGCAAAATGTATGTCTATTTACATAGGTAAGTAGATACATACAACTCGGTTCAAAACCTTTCTCTTTGATTTTGGTGGAGTAACATTCCTATAAGTGAACAGAACATTAGGATTACAGATGCCTTTCTGTCCATGTGAAAGCTGAATTCCTGATGCTGCATGTGGTGCCCCAGCAGGAGACCTTGAAAAATCCCCATACCTAATATTCAGTACACAAACATATAAGCACTGTGAATTCAAGTTCCCATTTTGACTTAGACAACACAGAGATTTTGAGTTCTCAAGCTGAGACTGTATCAAGGAGGCATGATGTGGTGTGTGAGGGCAAGAATGCAGAGCCAAACATCCCAAAGAGCTGGTAACACTCTTTTGTTTCAGTATGAAGATTTGGTTGGCAAATATATGTGAAAATGTCATCAGTTATAACTAATTTCTTTCTTGGTGGATCACTGCTGCCCATTTGTTCTCTAGAATAAAGCCCAAAAGCTCTCTTTAAAAATGGACTGTCTGCGACAGCTCTACTGAAAAACTGTACCATTAATCATAGTGTGACTGTAACACCTTCAAATGAAATCAATCCAAAATAATTGAAGCCTTTCTAAAGATCTGGTTTGGGTTGTTGCATTGATTCTGTTTATTTCTAGCTGAGATAAGATGAGGGAATGATGTCTTACTCAATTCATATACTTATTCTCTAAGTCAGCTGAAAAAACAAGGTATGCATCCTGCCAACTATCTATGCTTGAAAATCCTACTTTTAAATGGAAATACTTAAAAATTGCATGATCGACAATAAATAAAATATTGGCTTTACTTAATAAAGATATAGATACAGAGCTATAGTCCACAAACCATGAGACTAGAAAGCACTTAGAACATCCATTCCCTATTGCTCCCCAAGGCAATTTCATCTATACTTATGCCAATCCTGACAGATGTTATGACTTTTTTGTCCTTTTCTCAGAAAATACAGAGAAGACCTTATTCCCTTTGTCTTTATAACTAATTTCTTGAAAAGTGATCTCATGTCAGCCTTATTTCTTTACTTAACTAAAGAACTCCAAGCCTTCCTTTAGCTTTCCTTATTCACAGTATTTTTCTAAATCATGCTTGCTATGCATTTCTCTCCAGCTATGTATATTTTAATGAAAATAAGTAATAAGACTGCTCACAGGTCCACTCACATACTACCAGGATCCAATAGGAAGAATCATCATTTCACGTCTCTCACACATAATAATCCTTTTTATCCACCCAAGGACACACCTTTTATCACACTGGCAAAACATTACTGCTTCATGCTTGCCTTATGTGCCCCTCACTGAGCTGCTGTCTGGCCAGTTGTCCTCTACCCCGGATTTGTGCAACCTACAGCTCCTCCCTGCAGGTCACACTCGGTTCTTGCTCTCAGGGAAATGTGCCTTGTTTAAGTTGCATCATTTCCCTTTGATACAACCTTCCTTCCTGAAAAATGAATATTCAACTATGAAGTTTTCCAATAGCAGTCCATCCACCTAAGAGCTGTTGTGCATTTTCCTAGTTTGCCTTCAAAAATCATAAAGATAGATATAAGGCCTTTGTAACACAGAGCTCACTACCGGGTGGCATTAGATGTGTTTGATATACATTTGACAAAGTTTATTTGTTAAAAGTTTTCTTTCTCTTATCTTCTAGATGTTTATACTTCATTTTATTTCAATTTCATTATAGAACTAGAAAGTGCCTAAGCTCACAACTCTTTGTCTTAGGGTAGTGGAAGGGGGGAGCTCTCCCTCTGGAAAAACCAGGTATTTTCATTGTCTTTTTTTTCAGTCTTCAGTCATTCAGATGATGCAGGGTAAATTTTTTGTGCTCTCTAATTTGTGGTTTTAAGATAACCACCTAACTAAACCTATTCTTTTCAAGAAGACTGTTGCAAAAAAATAAAATGAAGACTCTGACATTCTTACTGTCACCTGCTAATATTCTTCCATTTCTATTAAGCAGTGGTCAGATGCTTTACTTGCTTTTTTTCCTTCTCAGCTGATTCACTTTCTCAAGATCTTTATTGTAATTCTTTGCTTATATTTTGCATTTTCCCTCTTTATCTTACACTCATCTACTCATATTTTGATTAAGTTTCATTTATTTGCCAGATGGAGCAGGGTAGGGGGGGAGAGGGGTTGGCGGCACAGAAGAGATAGTTTCCCCCTGAGCTTCTGGGCAGTGAAAAACCAGTGATTTTGTCAGTCTTCTTTCATATACCCTTTCCAGTCTGTGAACTAAAATGCTGTGTGTTGATATCCTTGCTATGATTTTGGTTCATATGTTCAAAGTAGCTGATGTGGCTACTGCTGCATATTAACTGGATAATTTTATTAGTTTTCCTTTTGTTACTAAATAAACACATGATTCTCCAACACACTGTGCCTGCACTGATATTACCTATGAGATAAAACAACATGTAGGTACAACTAACAGTAAGTACAAGGGAACAATTGCATTACAAACAGCATATGTGACTTCTGAAATGGGGGAACAACATATTACCACAGGTCTCACCTTGGAAATAACAACTAACTGCTGAGACAATTCAGTCAGTGACTTAAGGCACCCATTATTACACCATCATTTGTGCACTCACAAATCACCCAGAAAAGCAAGCGTATTTGGCATGATAAAAATCCCCATAAAAACAAACAAACAACAACAAAAACCAAAACAAAAACAATCACAAAAACAAAACAACAACAACAAACCAAAACAACAAACAAAAAAACCCCCACAAACCCAAATCAATTTAACTATCTAGAGTACACAGTCCAGAGGTTTATGCTAGCAGCACATGGGCAGATGTTAGACATCATACATGTTAACATGGTTAGCAAGGGCATTTAACATGCTTTTAGATACTCTAGAGTTGTTGCTTCAGAAGAGTTCAGTGCTGTGGCTTATTTGCCAGCCTGGATGCCTGAGATATCCAAGTCATATTCAAGTCATACTAGATGTCCAGGTTTGGGTAACCAAATCCCACCTCTAAATCTTGGTGGGAGAAATCCTGTCCTGGTTTGAATTCCAGACAAAAATCAAAAGTTGTATGAATATTTGCAGATGGAATTTGAAACTGTAAAAGACATTATTAAAGCCTTGAAACATGTGAAAGTAAAAACTGTGTTTGAAGAACTGATCTTTAACTATAGTAAAATTCATCCAGAATCCTTCCTTTGCAGCCAAAACAAGAACCAGGCCTCCACAGAACTCACAGGACTCCTGGGTATTCCCATGACGAGAGCAAAAAACAATTTTTGGAGTATCACTGGTGAGAGCATACAAGGCTCTTCATCTCTGCAGAGATTTCAAATTTGCCTTTAAAGCTACACAGCAGGCAGATTTTTGAGGGTTGTTTTGTTTTGTCAGTTTATGCACAACATGTCTTTAAGATTGATGAGGTCCAAAGCTATATGTGAAGCAAGAATGAAGGTAAGCAAGAGATCTATAATGGTAAAAGAGGGATAACAAGTGATATAAGGAAGTGGAGTCCCTTATGCTTTTGAAAGACATTAATGAAAACAACTAAGAGATACTTGGCCTGGGGAAGACTTCTATGGAGTCAGTTGTACTCAGTACATCCATCCCATTCAACTGTGCTATGTAGGGGTGCATTTTTCTGTAAGAGGGCAATGCTCTTTCATATTTATGGTGGGATGGATATATACACATGTGGATAATGTAGATAAACACATTCTTCTCTTCCTATGTCCACTCTAAGCTGGCCAGACACAAATTAGCTCTGACACCGAAGTGTCGTACGGTGTTATGCAGGATCCTTGTCAGCAAGACCGATCGGCTCAGGGTAACAACTGTACACAGCATCTAGATTGGATCTGACTCCTTTTTAGATAGCTCAGGGAGTATCATCTCAGTCTACAGTGAGCTGTAGGACTTCCCACTATGTGTAGAGACTAAATGGTGTAGTGCAGGAGCTCCTTATTACCAATCCCTCTGCCTTAGCTGCATGGGTAACCTGGCACAGGTAACCAACCTCATGCATTTCTACACAGCACAACCCACAGGCTCCTGGAATCCCATTCTGCAGATATTGCCTCCTAATATTCTTCACAATGCATGAACAGCCCTCATATAAATGAATAGAAGCAATATTGTTCTTATTCATGGTAATCCAGTTAAAGTCTGTTGATGCCATGCCCCATATCAACTTCTTTTAAATGAAGAGGCAAACAGATGGAAAGAGAGCTTCCATTTTAGTGCCTGCTTCTTGCATCTTTATTTCCACATCCATCATTGCCACACAATAGTTGCCAAGTTAAACAATTATGTTGCTTCTATTTGTTCATTTGAGCATAAAGACACAGTTCTATGGCCTTATACAGCTATTAAATTATTTTGAATAAACACAATAAGATGAAAGTAGATGCAAAAAAAGTCAGTCAAAGCATACAACTTTCATACTCTTGATTGTTTAATTAGTAGTGCATTGGGGTAGGGTATATGAGATAAGTTTCAGGCTTATTTTGATCTCAGAAATTTCATTCCCATCACAGAATCACTGAATGGATCAGGTTGGAAGGTACCACAGTGGGACATCTGGTCCAACCTCCCTGCTCAAGCAGTGTTGTCCTAGAGCACATGGCACAGGATTGCATCCAGACAGTTCTTGAATATCTCCAGTGAGGGAAAGTCCACATCCTCTCTGGGGAATCTGTTCCAGTGCTCAGACACCCTCACAGTAAAGAAGTTCTGCCTCATATTCAGGTGGAACTTCCTGTGCATCAATTTCTGCCCCTTGCCTTGTGTCCTAGGGGTTGACACCACCAAGAAGAGCCTGGCTCCATCTTCTTGGCACTCCCCCCTGTAGAAATTTATATACATTAATAAGGTCCCCTCTCAGTTGTCTCTTCTCAAGGCTGAACAACCCAACTCCCTCAACCTTCCTTGTACGAAAGATGCTCCAGTCCACTAATTATCCTTGTTGCCTTCTGCTGGACCCACACCATTACTTCTTTCTTTACAGTGCTGGTAAATACACATAATTCATTTTAAGTTCTCAAGATGCATCACAATGAGTACACAAAAATAGAGTATGAGAGGGTCAAGATTTCTTACAGAAGAGTTTAGTCATTTGTAAGACCTAAGAAACATCTTCCAGCATTACAGTGTCTCGCCATCCTTGTCCACCTGCCATCTGTACCTGCACTGCCTATATAATATGCACTCCCCTACTTTATCATGCTGAGACAGACTTGCTCAGACAGATGCTTGATCGAGACAGGGAAAACCACCTGCTAAGTGAATACTCATGGACTCTGCAAAACTACATATAAACCCATCTTATACATGTGAATTATCCACACTATTCAAATAATGGTGGCTGGAATATTAATCTGTAAATGGTGCTTCTTCTGTGATATACTACAGGTCAGAATAGGTGACCTGGGACTCCCCTGTGGCTTTAAATTTGGAAAAATTTTCCGTATCACAGAGTACCTCTAATGGCCCTCTGTACTGCCAGGAACTTCAAGTCACCATGCTGGTTTTGTTTTACATAGGGCAATTATTAAACTCTCAGGCATAAAGTCACAAAATACACAAAATCTTCTGAGGGGAAACACCCAAATAGGCTATTGTCTTCCAAAAATGTATTCTGTAGGTTCTCATTACTTCTTAAGTATGTTGTTGGTCTTTACTAAGTAAACATAACTGGAATGACGTAAAAATCAGTTTAGCTCAGGCTTGACTAAACTGTGTCACTAATCTGGACATTTAAGAATATAGCTTTTTCTGCCTAAAGTTACTGTTGATGGAAGAATATGCCATGGTCCGTGGGGGAGGGGTGAAGGATCATGGCACTGCACAAAGGGGTCCAACGAGGTTTGAGGATACAATGCTGGTTTAATGAGGGTACGCAAGGGTTTTATCAGCTCTGGCGTGGAATGCACCAGAAAATGGGGTGGAGCATGAGACAGACAACCAGGGAAACGAATAGGGATAGGGACTCAGGCAAAGAGGGAGGAACTGGGGAGGAGCCGGGGAAGGAAAGGATGAATGGTAGCTCTCTCCTCTCTGCAGCTTCTTCAGCCAATCAGAGGGAGAAGCGGGGAAGCAGGGAACAGGCACTAGGCGTGCCTGGACAAGCCCGGGAATTACAACTGTAGGGGGAATCATACAATGTATATATTTGTAAACACATAAGAACTGTAAAGTCCATATAATAAAGTCCTTTCAATTGCTCTATATCTTTTTCTGCTCCTGAAACCGTTCCCATCCTGATTCTTGCTCCTCCACAAGAATATATTGGACTTAAGTAAAAAATCAAGCCCTTCCTATTTCTGGTATGTAAACTAGGCATTCTAGGATTTATGAAGGAACAAAAGTTTGGGGTTTTGGTTTTAGTTTTTGGTGGGGGGGTTTTGTTGGTTAGTTGGTTAGTTTTTGCTGACATACATTCAAGAATAATTCTTCAGTGCAAAACAACAAACACAAATATGTTATCTTCCAAACTGGTTTGATTCTACATTTTTAATATCCTTGTCCTACAATGACTAAAACTGCACTTGAAATATAGTTGCAGGAGCTGGTTTCCTACACTCTTTTCTTTGCTTCAGTGTGATCAGAGAAATCATCACCTGGAGAAATTGTCATGATTCATGTTTCTAGGTTGTAGGATTTGAATTTTAAGTGGGTTGAGTTAACCTGTAAGGGCAATGACTGTATTTATAGCGATGACTTTCATATAGTCAGTTCTGCTAATACGCTGATAGTTTTGCTGATGCTTTTTGGCAGACAGCCATAATTGTAGCCTTGGGAGAAAGAAACTGTCAAATTATGAAAATAGGATTTTTAAATGGACTATGTGGAGATTTTTGTTCTGTTTGAGAAAATTCTTTACCTCTATAAGCATTCTTAAACTAGGGAAGAATCAAAAAGTCTTGTATGTTGAGTTTTGTTCTTCTAGACTGTGTGTAGTTACCCTTTTCTTCTAAAATGTTGGAAAAATAAAAGAACACATCTATAAACTTTTAAAATTTTCAAGAGATTTCTAGGCATCCAGAGTGAAAGAACTAAACTGACTCTGATGTACATATTCAAAAAGCTGTTCCTTGCACAATCTATGTGAAAAAGAGTTCCTTTGAGGTATCTTAAGTTGGGTCTCATAAACTGAGGTACTGAACATTTTAGGAAGCTTGGACTAAATATACCTCTACCGATTAAGGAAAAATAAACTCATACTCTTAGGAAAGATCTGAGGCCTAATCTTGTAAAACTTTCAGTGCATAACTAATGAGTTATGCACCATGTGAGCATTATTGAGATCAGAGTTTCATTCCTGTACAAGTTAATTCGAAGACCTTTTTTTACTTCCCACAACAGAGAAACCAGTGTTATTCTGGAATTAGTGATGAGCAATGGGATGGTAAGTAGTGAGTCATTTGCACTTTGAGTAATCACACTGGGGCACTTGACCTATACAGCTAAACCAAACCATACAATTCAACCTAACAATGTTTAAGTTCAAGCATGATTTTCCTGAAGACTTTATCAAAAAATATCTGTCTATTACAGAATGAGTCATCCAAAAGGAGAAAGAAGAGAAGAAATGTAAGTAATTAACTACAATGTAATTACACGGGAAGATATAGGCAGCAAAGTCTTTCACAGGAGCCTTAAGGACAGTAGTGATGCAATGAGCTGGTGCTTGAATGGAGTCCACTAAAAATTAAGTCTTTAGTTCTAGTAACACTTATGCCAGCTGCAAGCATAAAACACAAGCTTGTGGAAGACAATGTACATGTACACTTGGACATAAGCTCCTGTACGTGCCTCCACATGACTGCAGGCAGAAAAAGTCAGTTTTGTAGGGAGGTCATCTGTCTGAGACTCCAAAGTCAGGATTCACTTTCCAGCTTTGGCACTGATTTACTTGTGACTTTTGTTTTCCTCAGTATCAAATCAATAAAATCAGAGCAATGGAACTTCTCAAATACATAGGATTGTTGTTATGAAACAAATGAACACTGATGTAGCTACATACATACTAAAATGCATTTTAAAAGCAACTGACAGAGTAATCTAGTAATCACAAAGCGGTTGAATTCTGGGTCATCTTACATTTCTCTTTTGATGATATAATGGTCCTAAAAACTGGATTTAATTTCACTACAGGATACATTTTAAGAGAATAGCTTGAATAACATACGTAATTTACTTTTGCAAAATAAGTCTTATCTTAAAATACAGTTACAGAGAATTTCAAACACAACTCATATTTTGCTTTAAAAGCTGCAGTTCTGATCCTGCAGAATTTTTGAATATGAGCCCAAATTTTTATGGGGAAACAATTGTATTGATTTCATATAACAGACAGCACTTACAGATCTTCAGATGAAACTAACTATACAGAGACTGTAACCATAAGTGAAAACAGTGGCTGAAATGGCTCTGTACACAAGAGTTATGTACGCCATGCATGTATGTCAAGCTGGAATTTGAGACAGGAATGCCACCATTTTTCAACCTCTATACAACTTGACATTCATGGAATACTAGGGCTTTTTATTTTCCTTTGAGGGAATTTCCATATAATAAACTGCTAGTACCTCTAAAGCTTGACTTCATTCTACACTGAGGCTGTGGTTCACTCTCAGCAGGATCTTTTGCCTTCAATAAACTTAGTTACAAAAACACAATTTTGGTGAGAAGAAAGGAATAGGATAATATAAAAATATCGACTTTTGTTGACCCTTTCCATATGCTATTTCACCATAACTATAAAAGCCTACAAGGAATGATGTAGCCTACACTGGGTAAATTTATGGAAATTACACTACATTCTTGGTCACACTAATGTTTGAAGCACTTTTTTTTCCCAACTTTTGTAATATTGCACCTATTTGCTGTGCAGTGCTGTCTTAATAAGCCAGTTATAGCAGTTTTAATGTCTTCTGTCTGGTCAAACAATCATGTAAACTCTGACAGATTTGCAAGAAAAATGCTATTGTTTTGTTCAGTGGTACATTTTCTCCTTTGTATAGGAATAGAAATATGAAGAAAAGGACTCAAAGTTTAGGGAGAAACATGAGCAAATTTTTGACAAAATTAAGCCTCATTAGGGTAACTAAAAAAACCACCTCAAACCCTCCAAAATAAACAAAACAAAATGAAACAAAAAAGCAGCATTACAGGCTACCTATTCCGGTGGAAAATTACTATAGTGCATAAAAAATTCATATGCAAAGTCACTTTGCATAGCTTTTTGTATATCAAGATGTTTCTTATTTTTCCTTGGAGTGCATTTCTTAGGTGATTTTTTTGTTTGCTTTTTCTCTTGACTACTAGCAGGAAACTTTTCTGTGGTCATTACTAAAGTTCCCACTATACCGGTGACTCATGCAGATTGTTAGCCATTTATGAATGTGCAATACTGAACATTATAAAAAGTTCATTAATCTTCATTGCTAAGTAATTAATGTCAAAGAGACAGAATATTTTTACATACATGTAATTAATGTAATTATAAATGGGGAAGCAAGGGAAGAAAAAAGAAAAAAGCAGCAAGCAAAGTAAATTAGTTCTGCAGAAGTCCAGGAGATTAAACAGTAACCTTTATTTCTTGTTTCAGGAATATGTGAAGCTTCCTTCATCAAGAGATCATGAACACAAAAATTAATGAAAGGGTCAGAGGGCTTGACAGACTCCAGAGAAACTAAAGGACTCCAAAGCGGTTTGCCAAGTAGAATACCAAAGTTAAAGCTTCTTTAGCTTTGAAGGAATGTAGAAAGGAAAGGAAAATGCAATCCTCTGTTACACATCCCAAATACAGCTTCTATCAGCAGTGAATTTGCATTTTAAATCTGATAAACATACTGTATCAGACTCTGTCCTTGCTATTTTCCTGGTGCTGGCCCAGTGAAATATAAGAAGTTGCTCCAGCAAAAATAGCAAAGAATTCTCAGTGGGAATTCCCCCTAAGCATGAAGATAAAAGCAGCCCTGATATGCCTTTCCTTTAGCCATTGGCGTATAAAGTAATTCTCTGAGTAACAACAGGCAAAGGTGTAAAATGTACACACAATAGACAATTGCTTATAAAGGATTAACATCCCATTGCTGCAGCTAGATGATGTTGATACCAGAGTATCTGTTGACTCAGTTTGTGTTTTAGCAGGTAGGTTCTCTTTTATTACGCCATGCTGAATGATTTCAGTGCACTGGGTGCCCTGGGAATCATTTCGCCAAAGTGCACACAGAAGTATCTTCACTATAGCTTATATGTTTACATTTCATAGCTATTCATTTTCATTCCCTGCATTCCCATTACATATTCATGACATTTCCCAACACTTATTAGCATATCTACATATATAAGGTCTTTGAGGGGCTTCACCAAGAGTTTCTGGTGGTCGTTTCTGCCTGGAGCCCCCAAAGGTCTGAGTGACCACCTTATAAACTTCTTTGAGACAATACTCCCGGTTACACATCAACACAGCATTGCCTGCTTGGCTGCTTCAGTTCCTTTCTTTAGTGTTGTTACTTTGCTTGGCTGATTTCTTTAAGTTGAGGCTTTGGTTACACAGTAATTTTCTATGCTACATTTCTGCTGCTAGCAGTACTAGTTCTCAAAACTCTGGTATCATTATTTTAGAACTGGTTTAATCTAACATTTGAAGGAGAAAGGATTTAACTGTATCCCTTGATTAAAAAAAAATTCTGCAGACTATTAAGGCTGCAATGATCTTGTGAGGAAATCTTTATGTAGCATCAATTGTCAATTGGTTTTTAAACTGGAGCTCTTGGCTGAAGAAAGGGGTGCTGATTATAAACACAAACACAGTTAACTGCAGAGTCCTGGATTTCTTTCCTTAGCACTTAAAAATAACAGTCATGAAAGATGTAGTTCCTGAACCTATTGTGTCATACTCTTATCTAGTCATCATTCATCACACAAGAAGAGATCAGAAAAACACTGCAGACAGTGAATGTGTGCTTGGAGACTCACATGGTATTAACAGACTAAGAGGCACCTTCTGTGAGAGAAGGTTATGTTTACAGTGACTTGGTCTCCCAGAGTTTGGACATGCCAACATTGTGACTTTGCCTATTTCACTCTTTCCCAAACTATTTGCATCTCAATCTCTTTCTTTGGAACAGAGTATTTTGTGCATTTCTCTAAATAAGTAGTCCGTGCATTAAAAATACCTTTTTCCTCAGTGACAACTGTCAGGTAAAGCAGTGAAAAAAAATCCAACTAATTAGAAGTTAGAAGCAGTGGAAGCTTTAGTATTTGGCACATTTAAAGGAAGGTATAAACTACAACAGTAGATCTGAAATAATGAACAATGTTACTGCAACACAAAAATTAATTAGAAAGCACAGCAAGAATTTTTCATCACTGAAGTTTATGATTTTCTGCTCAGAACACTAATCACTAGTGATTTTAAGTTCAGTTTAAAAAAAAAAATTACATCAATTCATTTGACAGAGGTAGAATTTCTCATGAGAAAATTACACTCTGCAGTATTGCCAAGACAAAGAGCTCAGAAGTAACAAAAGTGGTTTAAAAATGTTAAGTCCTTTAAAAAATAGCTTGTTACATTAAGGTTACTTTAATTTCTCCACAGTTTTTAAAGCTTTCTAGAAAAGCACTGCATTTACTTTGAAATTCCACTCCCTAAAACTTTTGTGTGACATTCAGATCATGATTTGAGGTTGGTTTTAGAAGCTGATCATTTCATTCAGCCTTGGAATTTCACCAGAGATATCTGAAGGTTTCCCTCTATGAGAATAAGATAAATGTCCTAGCTGTAGAGAAAGAAAAATCTATTCAGATACATACTTGTATCAAAAACTCTTTACAATTCATTCCTAAAGTACCTGGACTAGAAATGTCAAAGGATCCAGGTAGCACTGCCACATTCCACTGTAGTGAGAACATAAAGAGAATAGAAAAAAAGTGCAGCTTGAGTTATATGACTCCCAATCTTATCAATAATTATTAATTATATCTTAATTATCATTATTTTGTTATATAGATTGTTATATCTGTTGACAACTCGAGCATTTTATGAACTATTAATGGTAAAATCAATTAAATACTGACCATAAATGCAAACTTATAAAATACCAGAACCCACCTAGATTAATCAGCAAAGAATATAACACAAAAAGAGCAAGGAGAAACATAGGGACTGATTCTAAGGTAAGCAGTTCCCCAGAATAACTTTCCCTGTATAAACGATGCTATTGTTCCAAGCTGTATTTTGTGGAACAGGCTCAATTGTTTTGCTAATGCAGATTATTTATTTTGACATTGGTCAACGTTCTCTGAGACAAACTGGTTATAAAGAGACTTATTACATTGTTTCTAAAGATAGTAGAAGCATTTCCCTTCCCTGAAAGTAGCACTGACCCAAACTCTGAAAGTCCAAATTGGCCTACAGTATTTGCCGAGATCAACAATGATACTGAAAATGAAAAAAAAAAAAAAATCAAAACAAAACAAAACAAAAAAAATAACAAAAAAGTCCCCAAACCAAAACAGCTAAAAAAAATGGCATAGGGTCAATATCAAAGTGCTCCACCTGGACTGAAGTGTGGATGAATGACTACTCGGTAAGAAACAGCTCTGCAAAGGACATTCTGGTGATGAGGAGGACCCCAATGTGAGTAGTAGTCAATAACAACTCTGTAAATTGACTTGGTTGAATGTTAAGTCATCACAGGCTGAGCATATTTGTGTCTGTTTCAGTTTAGGAGTTGAGCTTTCCATACCGCTGTACACACATACCGCCATAACAGCCTTCATGATTTCTGTTTTACATGAACTCCTATTTGAGTTACTGTCCAATTTGTCCTCATAGCACGTGTTCAGAGAGCATGTCTGCACAAATTATTCTGTATCTGAAAAGTTGGAAAATATTCTGTTTGCAAAAGTTATGATAGAGCCGTCTTCTTCTAGAGGCATTAATGAGCAGCACATAGTGTGATGGGGTAAATGCCAAGTCTTTAATGGTATAAAGCAAAGGCCCCTAATCTTCATAGGCTAATGGGAAGCATTGCACAGGAATAAACACACTACAGGCAGCAACATCATCTGCTTTCTTTGATGCTATAGAGAATCACGTTTTCCTCTGGCTGTGCATAGCACTGAAGATGTCTCTGCAATGTGCCTCTTCTCACAGAGGGAAACAGGAATGTCTGTGTGGTTGTTTCTCTTCTAGTGTCTTGCTCTCATTCAAACTTTCAGGGGACTGCTTTAACAGACCTGGTCTAGAAAAGGCAGACTTTACAAAGTATCCTGGCACAAAGCAGCAGGTAAGCTAGAGATGCCAGTTCAATTATTTTGGTGCTCTCAGTCCATATGCAATTGATGTGAGCGAATACAGAAGATCAAAGCTGCAACTCCATCTCATGTTGCTCTCCTCAGCCTTTCAACTCCTTACTTTCACTTGGCAGAGGCAGCTTCAGTAGTTAGAGTAGCAATGGTCTGTTTTGAAAAGGATGTTGAACCTGTCTCTTGCCATGCTCCTGGTAGGATTAGTGATAAAAAGGATCAGGAAAAAACAGGAACACACCCTGAGACTTTTCAGAGCACAATGTGGAGTCGAGAGTGCTGTGGTTGCTAGGGGAAAGATGTTCAAAAGCCTTTGTTCCGGGTAGAACAATGGGTCCTTTAAACCCACAACACTAATTAAGTCTATTATTTCCAGCTTCAACGAAATATGTGTTTATCCAGAGGCAATTAAATTTCTTCTTATCTATCAGCATAAGTGGCTGTAAATGTGTACAGTAGGATTTGGAAATGTCCAACAGCTTCTCTGTGTCCTTCACAGTGAGCTCTAGCCTGGTGGGCATGGGGGAGGGGGAGGGAGCCCAGCATTACTGGAGGTCTGCTTGTGTGCTGAGTAAACTTTTATATTTGATTGACAGTACATTTCAACAGATGGATTTTGTGAAATACTAAAAACAAAAGCATGGAAGTCAGTTGTACCCCCAGTACCCACTGATCCTTTATTTCTGACTTCAGGAGGTCCAGATCACCACAGACTAAATTAGTCAGGTGGCTTTGGGGAGAGTTTATTTAAATTAACAAATTAATGGGTTTCCTTCCCATGCTAATTTTTCTATTCACCCTGAAAGGGAGACTTCTAATAATTACTGTCTTTTTCTGTGTATATACAGTACTGCAATCACATGATAACTGTACAGTTTGATTATCTGAAAATACAGATTTTGTTTAAAAAGAGAATCATAATTACTAGGGGAAAAGTACAAAAAGAACACATACCGTTTTTAATTAAAAAGTATCATTTACTTCATCAGGAAAGATACAGCTACCACTGACTTCAAAATCTGAATAAATTTTCCCAGCAACTGCTGCAGGTTTTGGTAGAAAAAAAAAGCTGGAATTAACACTGCCAACATGGATATAATGCTCATCAATATAAAGATGAGGGTGTTCCTCTACTGCCATGGCTTTTTTGACAAAGCGTTTGGATCATAGCATTTGTCTGCTTCATAAAGCCACCTGGTTTTCCAAAGCAATCAGGTGGCTCTGCTTGTTGGGCCACAGATGGAAAAGAAGGCAGAAATAATTTCTAAGGAAGGTACAAAATTCACAAGGTAAGATTCATCTGACCACATTAAAGCATATATATGGGAACTAGTGACCACCAATTTGTCCTAGAGTCAAGGGAAAAAACTGTGCTGCTGAACTCTTCCTGAAGTTACCTAAAATAGTAGCTCTTAATCATGCGTTAAAAGTGCCTGTTCTTCCTCATCAGCTGGAAGGGGAATGAACATTAGGGTGATTAGTCTTGAAGACAGAAATCTAGTGTCAAAGCACAAGAATTTCCATGGTCCTTGATACTTACACCTGATTATGAAGAATCTAATTTTCTCTATATTACAGGGAACAATGCTTAGCACTGTGTTATAAAGTTCAGGCTAGTATTTTATTATGACATGACTGGTGTCTACAGAGGTACTTGCTACTGGCAGAATTAGGGATCAGACAAAATCTTTGTGGAACATGACACAAATACAGTGGAGACTTCTTTTAAAAAGAAGGGGAGAAAAAGGAGGAGTCCAGTTCTGCTGAAGAAAATTCTTGGTTTAACATGTTCTTAAATTTAGAAGAAAGGCAATTTTTAGTGTAGTTTATTGTTACCTCCAGCAGTCTGAAGCTTGGTGCAAGCAGAGACAATTATTTCATTATTCAGTAGTGAACTGTTGTAATGGGAGGAAAAATGCTGAAACTCCCATCTCATCCAGTGGTCTCCACCAGTGCTAGCCTAGTACCCAAGATTATCTACAGCTCTACTCTCTTTATACACAACAGGGAAATATTAGGTAGGGGTAAACACTAGCTTTTACATAGGTCAGTAGAAAGTAAAGACCTTTCTTTCTATGAGTACCAAATTAATAGTTTGCAATCATGATTTTGAGCTAAGGTAGTTGTCTGCTGAATAAAATAATTCCACTCAGAGCCCCAAACATTTTTTTTTTTCTGTAGGAATTCCTATCAAACTCAAACAAGTCTGCTGGAAAACCCATGGAAGATATATTGTGAGCATCCCAAGGGTAAGCTAAAATCTAAAACATTCTATCTTTTTAATCTAAGAGAAAGGGGAACTTCATAGAGCACGTACTAATGAACCACAGCAAGAGCTGTATGGAGTCAGATTGAAGTTCCATCTAGTCCAGTGTCAAGCACATAGTGAAGAGTAGGAAAGAACAATATATTTTTTTATGTATCTAAGAAGAGTAGAGATATTTTTCAAGAATAGACTCACCATCTGCAGTTATTTGTGGCTCAGGATCATCCTGAAGCAGAACTAGTCACAATAGACTATTACACCTAAAGTTTTTTCAGATTGATCTTTGAATCTGCTTAAAGTTTAGAACCCATTGGTCTGAGGCGAGGAGTTCATACAATCATAGAGAAGTTTGGTTAGGAATGAACCTTCCAAAGTCATCTAGTCCAACCCCTCTGCAATGAGCGGGAACATCTTTCACTAGATCAGGATGCTCAGAGTCCTGTCCAATCTGACCTTGAATGTTTCCAGGGATAGGGGACCTGCCACCTCTCTGGGAAACCTGCTCCAGTGTTACCCTCATTGTAAAAAAACTTCTCGCTGTATCTAATCTAAATCAACCTCTTTTAGTTTAAAACCAATAGCCCTTGTCCTATATGAACAGTTCCTCAACACTTTGCAGAGAGTTATCATGAAGTGCAAATCTGAAAAACATGGGGTTTTCTCCAGTTTTGGTCTTAAGTGTTGTCCCTCGATATACCCCTGAAAGCCAAGTTAGGAAGATACTAACTAGAAGGAAGAAGCATGAATAAACTTTCTACTAACAGCAACTTCCCCCAAAACGAACCTTTCTGTTTGTCTCCTTTTCAGATATTCTTAAGTTACCAAATCCATCCCATCTTCTTTTAGTATCTAGAAGTAATTTCTAAGAGAGGTTTACAGTAACCTTCAACCAAAACAGAAGTATATCTTCCTCAGACACTTGCCATTGTAATCACAAGACCAGTTATTTTTTTTACGTATGCAGTTTAGGGAACTGCACACACATCCCAGTTGCGTGCAGCTTTGCGAACTTGACACAATAACTGCATTTTCTGTCTTTTGCTCTTTAGGCTTAATTACCTTTCATCTGATAACATGCTTTTCATTCCATTCCTCAAAGTCATGAAAGTTTCTCTCTTTCATTAGCAGTGTCAAAATGAGCTCTGTTCATTGCTTCACAATCTTAACTTTACAAACTACAGTTTGAAATATTCTTTCAGAATCCATTTCTACCTATACAAAACTATGTGCATAAATAATTTAGTTTTGCAAGATTGAGCACACTTCATTACACACACACACACACACACAGTTAATCCAAACCCATAGGACATTTTTACCTCCTATGTGTGCTTCATGTGCGCTCCCTTGGTCGCATTTGGAAAGTTTTGAAGACCTCATGTAAGAGGTCTTGAACCTGATTTCATTGAAATCAATGCAAAAAAATTCCTAATCAACAGAATCAGAATTATGTCTTCCATTCTATTACATTCACAATTATTTGATTGAATCTGATGAAAACCTGCACTTAATTCTACAAATAGTGAGCCAGAAACCTTGATATTAGGCTATTTTCCTTCCTCAACATGACTTAGACCAAGAAAAGAAAAAGTTTTAAGTTGAAAAAATTCTCCCAGATCCTCTTTATCAATATCTAAACTTCTACTTGTTCCATATTTCTTGCTTATCTGCTGAAACCTTCAGTAATTTTTTCTCTCAGGTACACATCATACTGATTGTCATGTGTTCATTCAACTAGGAAGAAGAAAAAGTTCACGCATCTTTGGCCAGAATTAGACTGATTTCAAATGCTGTGGCTTCATTATCTGCCACAAATCACTCACAGAAAACCACACAGTGGGGAGAGGGGAGGAAATAACAGAAAAATAATGTCAAGTAATAAAAAGTAAATTAATGACTCATAAATTACTTGCTGAAAGGAGCAAAGAGCAAAATTATGTTTCTACCATTGCCTTTATGGAAACATGACCAAAGTACTAAGTTTTTGCTCTGACTTGAAAGATTGAATATAGTTATGAAAAACTTCTAACTAAAAATGGAACTTGTATATTCTTTAGTAAAGTCAAAATGAATTGTGTTCTAAGCTATTGCTCAAGTTAGGCAGTAAATTAACACAGTCCTATTATTTCAGAGTTGAGGCTTCTGCTTCAATATGACTTTATACAACTGACATCACTTGCCTAAATTGATCAGATTAATGTGCTGGTACTTTGAAATATGAAAGGTGTTTGCACATTAATCACAGGAATCATCAAAGGGAGATAGCGTGTTTAATTTCCCATGATCCAGGTGTCCTGCAGCCTTGTGTGTGTATATGAGTAGAAGATATGTAAAAGATCATTCAGGCCTCAGTCTTAAAATTGACTTCCTCTCCCCCTCCTGAAATTTTGCAACCACAGTCAGGTTTCCTGGCATACAATTCTTTCATACACCAAAAGTACTCAGAGGAACTGTACATAAACCTAATAAATAGGAGTGTGAGGTAGATCAGGTATAAGCTCCTGATCCTTCTGCAAACAGAAGGAGTAATTTGGGATTACAATTTAGCTAGTAGGATTAAGTTACACAATTGCAATGCCAATTTCCTAGTATTTCTTCTCCTTTCCCCACTCCTAGAAATATTAATCCTTGAAAAATGAGCTGTCATCTACTGAATATAAAACAGGGGCAAGGCTAGACTATTTCCACCAGATTCAAGCTATGATGGCAGATATGCAAGAATCGCAATTTTTGTTATCGACATTAAATTGTTTCTGAAGCTCTGTCAGTCATTTGTGGTTTCTATACAATGGACAAAGATATTTTTGCCCACAGATTCATGCTGCCCTTGAACTAGTCCCACAGGGTTTCACATGCCACTACCTGCAAAGGCAAAGGATCTCAGGAGATAGCTGGTTTCAGTCTCTTATGCGGTTCTCAGTGTACAGCACAGATAGCAAGGGTGGTGGGTAGTTGCAGGCATTTCAGGTATGAATGATCTCATTTAACTCTGTGGGGGCAACTATATTACAGGCAGCTACAACTAAGCTATTCATCTAAACTTCCAGCATAACCAGGGGAGAAAAATATCGTTATGTGTGATCCATGACCCCCTGTAGGTACTGGGGAAGTTATTACATGTCACCAAAAACATGCCTTTCCATGAGAGATGTGAGGGTTGTATGGGACTAGTCCCTGGGTGAGTGGGCCAGGGACTATGTAATTGACTGCTCTGTATGGAAGAGGAGGTTTAGCTAATCTAGCTTCCATCTACTTACAAAGTTTTGCTTCCAAAGCTGCTTTGAATAAAAAAATGAGTTGCCAGGGGACTCCTCTCCAGGTCTGCAGACAGGTTCAGCACTCTCAGGAACAGGACTGAATGTGATCTTTGGCAAGGTCTGGAAAAATCCTTTATGTCTCTGTAAATTATCCTGGAAAGTGGAATACAAGTCAATGTGCATGGTATATATATGTTTGCAACCTGTCAATAAATGTCTTTGCTGTCTAAAATTGGCTTCAGCGACGGCAGGAGGCTTTCTGGTTCCTGATCTCCTACAAGAAAGCAAGGGGGACATTTTTAGATTGAGGAGTTAGGGAAAGTCATACCTCATACAAAACTGATGAATGTCTGTCTACATCCTCACTTGTCAAGGAAGGATGGTAAAATTTAGATTTGACCTGACTGGAGAACCATGAAGCAGGAAGCTGAGCACAAAAATCTTACCGTTGTTCCACATGGTGCTCCCCAGAATCCTGCTAGTTTGCAGGGAGATACCAGTTTCTTCTGTAGGTTTAAAACATAAGAGTAAAAGCTACAAAATGGCAATTAAGACTCCCAAAGAGGACTATGTCTTTGCTCAGCTGTACATTACAAATCTCTTGCTCTGGTTCGTCTGTTACTTTATGTGAATCAGCAAAGCAGGGAAGCATCAGTTGTGCTTTTGAAGTAACCACCTACTTCGAGTAGACGACCAGTTTCTCCAGGGCTGATCCAAGGCCCATGAAACCACAGATAGGAGATTAAATTAGTTTTATGACAAACCTTTTTAAGCTAATTTGTGGTATTCTCCTTCAGAAAATTCTACAGTGTCCCTGTTAAGCAGAGAAAAAAAGAGAAAAAAAGGAGCAATGGACAATAAAAAAAATGAAAGAGAACATTAAAAAAAAAAAAGCCCAAACCACAATTTAGCAAAGTTGATGATTAAATAAGTACTAAAAGTAAATATTTTTCCTATTTTTCTCTAATGTGAAAAACCGCTACCACTTGAGATGCTACTAATTATATCACCTGTTGGAAACCATCTCAGACTTCCCAAGACATTTAGCTAATTTCTCATGGGATAACAGAATGTTAATATATACATCAGAAAATTAGGCTTCATATGCATGAATTGGAAACCCAAGCTCATCTGAAGTAAAAGAAAACACAGAGTTACAAAACCAATATATGACAACTTTCACTAACCTGGAAAATTTTTTTCAAGCTGGATAAGGAAATTCACAAAATGTAGATTCATACTGAGTTCCCCAAACTCTTTATTCCCCAAACTTTCTTGTCAAGGTTTTCTGTTTCAGAGCAAATCTATTTATATAGCCGCCACCTGACATGCAGAACACAACATAAAATAAGAAAGTATTAATGAAAATACAAGTTCAACAAAAAGAAGGATGCAATGCTTTTGTTTGGGAGTGATCATGGAAACATTTATATCAAAGGAGATATGTACATTTTGTTACATGGACTGTTTACAAAAAAGGCATTTTGTACGTCACATAACCTTTCCCTAAATATAACCTTTTACAAGTTATTTTTTTTCCATTTAAATGTTCCAATTTTCCACCATTAAAAGTGAAAAAAGTAGGTATACATTCATTAGAAAACATTTGGATACTCTCCTAAAAAATGTCAAAAACCCCACAGAATAAATAATGAAGGAAATGTTGAATGTCATTGGTATCATAACCATAGTGTTTTCCTGTATGTAGAAAAGATTAATCTCATATGCTTCTAGCTTCAGTGTAAGTTACTGTAGGTTAAAGATGTTCCAAGTACATATCAGAAACAACTTCTATTTGAAATTCTTCCTATGCATCCCATCCTAAATGTGAAACATGAGTAGCATTACATTATTTTAGATTTCTGTAAGTATTATTTCATCCACATGTTGCATGTTTATATAATTTACAGAAGAAGGCTTCTTCAAGAGCTATCTGTCCCTTTTCCTTTTTACTACTATAATCAATAGATAAAAACTTTGGAGATGCCTTATTTTACACTCCAGTTAAAACAGTAATTGCTAGGAAAGATCTATACCCAAAAATCAAGTGTCACATAATCCTTGGCACAGCAGCTAGTAAATCACTCTAATTTTGGAGATTTTTTTGGAGCAAGCTTCTATGAGTGAGTTAATTTCAAACTTTTTCTAACAAATATTCAGATGTCTAGAACAAAATAAACCTTGCAGATGTTTCTAACATAGCACTATCCTTTATTAAAACCAGAGGAGGCAAGATTTCTTGTTTAACAAAATGTCACCTCTCTGAAAGTTTTTCTGCATTAGAGATGTTCTTACTGCACAGGATGTGGTTAAAATAGAATAACAAGCTAATGCATTTATATTGTATTTTTATATTCAACAAAATCCAAACAAAGATTACTGTAATTTAAATACAAAAGATGGTATTAGTCCAATTCAATAAGAATATTGCATCTCAGTGAATTACTCTATTCTCAGTTTATTGTCTCTGGAACTCTTTCTGTGGTTTTCTTCACTTCATCCTAAATTAAGCACTTCAATTCGCCAAAATTACTTTTGCTCTAAAAACACCTGTTGCCTGGCAAGGGGTCCACAGGGAACCAGCTCAGGTTTCTACACTGGAAACATCTAAGACTCGGCGAAACTTATCTCTATCAAATCAGCTGGGAAATACTAGGGTCGGTTTGGAAGGGACCCTTAAAGGTCATCTAGTCAACCCCCCTGCAATAAGCAGGGACACTTTCCACTAGATCAGGTTGCTCAGAGCCCCATCCAGCCAAGCCTTTAATATTTCCAGGGTTTGGAAACATTGGTCTCCTCTCTGGGCAACCTATTCCAGCGTTTCAGCACCCTCACAGTAAAAAATATCTTCCTTATACCTATTCTAAATTTAAATTTACCCTATCACAATAGGCCCTATTAAAAAGTTTGTCCTCATCTTTCTTATAAATCCCCTTCAGGTGTTGAAAAGATGCAGTAAGGTCACCCAAAGCCTTCTCTTCTCTGGACTCAACAATCTAAATTCTCAGCCTTTCCTCACAGGAGAGATACTCCATCCCTCTAACCTCCTTGTGGTCCTCCTCTGGACTCACTCTACTAGGTCCATGTTCTTGTGCTGGGACCCCAGAGCTGGATGCAGGACTCTGGGTGGGGTCTCACCAGAGCAATGTAGAGGGGCAAAATCACATCCCTTGACCTGCTGGCCATGGTGCTTTTGATGCATCTCAGGACACAATTGGTTTTCTGGGCTGCAGGTGCACATGACTGGGTCGTGTCCAACCTCTCATCCACTAGCACCCCCAAGTCCTTCTTGGCAGGGCTGCTCTCCATCTGTTCATCCTCCAGCCTGTATTGATACTGGTGGTTGTTCCTACCCAGGTATGGGACCCTGCACTTGGACTTATTAAACCTCCTGACATTTCCTTGGGCACACTCCTTGAGCTTGTCCAGGTCCTTCTGGATGGCATCCCATCCTTTGGGTGTGTCAACCTCACCTCTCAGCTTGGTGTCATCTGCAAATTTGCTGATGGTGCACTTGATTCCTTCATCTATGTCATTTATGAAGATACTAAATAGTGCTGGTGCCAATATAGACCCCTGAGATCAGTAGTCATTGATCTTCTCCTGGACATTGAGCCATTGACCATAGAGCCATTGACCATTACCCTGTGGATGTGACCAGCCAACCAATTCCTCATCCACCAAACAGTCCACTTATCAAATCCATCTCTCTCCAATTTAGAGAAAAGGATGTTATGGGGGACCATGCCAAAGGCCTTACAGAAGTCCAGATAGATGACATCTGTAACACTTCACTTGTCCACTGATATAATCACTCCATCATTGAAGGTCACTAGGTAAGTCAGACAAGACTTGCTCTTGGTGAAGATTGTCTTATCTCCCTGCCCTCCATGTGCCTTAGCATATCTTCTAGGAGGGTCTGTTCCATGATCTTCCCAGGCACAGAGATGAGGCTGACAGGTCAGTGGCTCCTGGTGTCCTCTTTTCTACCCTTTTTTAAAATGGGTGCAATATTCCCCTTTTTCCAGTCACCTGGAACTTCACCTGACTGATGTGACTTTTCAAATATCATGGAGAGAGGCTTGGCAACTACATCAGACAATTCCCTCAGGACTCTGGGATGCATCTCATCAAGTTCCATAGACTTTTGCACAATCAGGTTCTTCACATGATCACGAACCTTATCTTCTTTTACAGTGGGAGTGACTTTGCTCCCCTGGTCCCTGCCACAATCCATCTGAGAGGTGTGGGAAGGCAGGTTGCTGTTGAAGACTGAGGCAAAACAGTTGAGTACCTCAGCCTTCTCCTCATCTGTTGTTACCAGTTTGCCAGTCATGCTCATTGTGGGGGTACACTTTCTTTTCTGGGTGACATAACTGTTATTCTTTGCATCCTTGCTAAGTTCAGCTCCAGATATACCATGGCCTTTCTGACTCCATCCCTACACAAACAGGCAGCATCCCAATACTCTTCAGAGGATACCCAATCCTGTTATCCTCTGTACATGGATTCTAGGTAAGAGAGGTGGTAATTTGTGTTTTGGTAGTTCCTTGAGCTCATTCTTCAGCTGGCATGATGCAAAATGCTCAGTGCTTCAGAGTGATGCAGAGCTGATTCACCCAGAGTGACTCACCCTCTTAAGAGGATGTTCCTTAGCTGTAAGCTGACCAGAAGTATCAGAGAAGCTGCAAATTTTGTGAGCAATGCATAGAAATGACAAAAAAACTGTTCAGAAAGTCATAATTTTGTCAAGAGATACTGCCTCATTTTTTCTGACACAGCTGTTCTTGGGGTGCCCCACCACAGGCAAAATGATGCAGAATAGCTCAGGCATCTGAACAGTGAAGGGTGGGTAGAAGAACAGCAAATGCAGAGCATTTTGGTGGGAAGGTATTAGGCAGGAACTGCCTATATAACAAGTATGTGGGAAATCTCAATTTTGGATGTTCTTGCTAGTGCGAGGTGTGAAGGGGAGTGGGGGATGCCGAGGGTCACAACCTGTACCTCTGCCAAAGAAAGCATGCAGAGCACACTCCTTGCCTTGTGAGTCATTCACAGAACAAGTATAACATAGCACTAAGGTATAGTTTTATCATGTTACCATCTCATTTCCTTTGGAGTTAGAGGTTTGGTGGCTTTCCTCTTTGTTTTCCTCTTTATTCTCATAGTTTTTACAACTTTTAAATGTCTCAATTAACTTGAATTAAACTCCAAGTGCAACAGATCAGAGAGGCCATGAGCTTGCTAATTCTGCAACTTGCTTGTAATTTTTTCTCAGGCTTAACACTCCATTTTCAAAGCCCACATTACAGAGATTTAGAGTGGGGTTTTTTTTATTATTCAAGTCATATTTTTTTGTAGATAAAGCATTGTTCCACCTTTCCCCAGATCACAGCCATATTTCCTTGGTAGGGAAGAATTTCTCCATAAAACAACATTCTTTTCCCCTGTTCTATAACATGAGCAGAACATTTAAAGTATCAATATGATGAAAGCTACTTCTATAACCCAGAAAATAAGGACTGAGCACCATAATAATTTGACTACAGATTTGATTTGTAAAGTCAAAAATTGACCTTTTCGCAAAGCCGCTTCAGAAATATCGTTGGATTCACCATTTTTAATCAGTTAAAGTCAAAGAGAAAAAAAAAAGTAACAGCTGGCATAATCTAGTAATTTATTTATGTATAAAAGGCTGGATGTGATTTTTGCTTTATAAGAATCACATTTGTTTTCTACTGGTAGCATATGTGTAGTACAGTTTGCAGTGCCAACGACATTAACAAAATCTTGAAAGTCATAAAGCTTCTGTTCTGCCTGCTGTTGCTCACCTATTGTTCTGTCAGAGAGAAGAATATATTATCCACTTCCCTGTGAAGGAGCAGCAGTTGTTTGCACATGGAAGATTTGCATTGCATGGGATGCTTCCCTGCTGGTGTGTAGAAGGTGTTAATAATCTAAAGAATATGAACAGCTGTTATCTTTAGAGTAATTAGCATAATATTTCCTGATTGCCTACACTATGTATTCGCTTTTCTTCTTTTTTTTTAACTGAAACTTCTATCGGAGTAATCCACTTATTCTTTTTTTTTTTTTGAGATTGTTTCCAATTTATAGACTTAGAAAATTCATCAAATGGATGAAAAATCAGAAAGCAGATGCAATTACTCTTAAGTTCTGTTTGCTAAGATTTGGGGTGCTTTATTTTAATACAAACAATGTGAAAATAGCATTAACATATAAAGGGCTAAATCTGCAGAAGACCACATGAAAGAATGAGAGCTGAAAAAATCAATTTTTTGAGTTTCCCACTTACTTGTGACAACCTAAGTACCAAGTCTGGGTGCCCAGGTTCTCTAGGCAGCACAAAAAGAGTATTGAACAACTTCAAGTAGAAGTATACCTGGTAGAAAATACTGAAGAAACAAGTTCAACACTAAACATCCCTGTCAAGTTTCAAGTCCAAGGAGCTCACTTTTGCAAGTTTTACTCCTACAAGAATTCTAATTTGTTAAATTGCTTCATTGCCTCAAATAATGACTTTTGAAATAATGGAGCAGGAAGAAAAATTATAGTAAAAAACCTTCTTTCATAGAATCATTAGGTTTCAAAAAGACCTTTAAGATCACCAAGTCCAACTGTTAACTTAGCACCACCATGTTTACCACTAAACCATATCTTCAAATGACACATCCACACACTTTTTGAACACTTCCAGGTATGATGATTCCACCACTTCCCTGGCCAGCCTTTTCCAATGCCTGACAACACTTTCAGTGAATAAATTTTTTCTAATATCTAATCTATACCTCCCCTGGCACAACTTGAGACAATTTCCTCTGTTCCTGGTTCTTTCTATCTATTCTTATAAAGTCTTCATAAAAGAGTTCAATTTGTCCAAGTTGTTCTCCCAAACTGTAAGTAAGTGTTAGGTGGCTAAGGTGAACCTACACTAACATTTATGTTGGGTCTAGAAAGTGCTTTTGAAGAAAATCTGATGCTTTGAGGTTCAGCCAGAACTGTGTACCTGGAAAGGGGGAAGTACCATGGGTCTCATGGGGAAAAGCAAAATTATTATGGGTTATTTAAAGGAATGGGGGGAATATGCAAAACTCCATAAGGGCCAAAGACTGGATAGGAAGGGATAAAGGTGGATCAGAACCATAAGAAAACAGAGAGAAGGAGTCATAAAAGGAGCCTGCAGCATGCAAACAAGTTGCTGATCAACACAGTTACCTGACAAGAGCTGCCTCTGATCACTGCAGTCTCTCATGTCATCTTACAGCATCCTGTTCCCAACTATTCAATGTGTTACCTTGCTCTCTCTTCTGTGTGCATGTATTTGCATGGTAGATGTGTAATCCCCTAGTTACTTTCAAGCTGGACAAGCTGACAAGCTAAAAATATTTTACTTGGATCAGTGTCTACTTCCTTCTCTCCCAAAAAGGATTTGTTTCCTTTAAGTATTGTTGAACCATTACTAGATTATTAAGACACTTACCCAAACACATGTATATTAAAAGATAATTAAACTCATTACCATAGAGCAAATCCAGCTGCTCCATTCTGGGGAATTCAGAGATATAACCTGAAGTGAAAGTGATAATCCAGACAACTCACAGGATCTGGAGAAGACACTTAACTTCATGGTATTACCAGAAACAATAGCCATCACACCAGTTGTGGTGGTGATACAATAACTATGAGTTCTATCTTATCACTATGGTCCACTGTAATCATACTGGCATTTCATCTGCCTGAGCATGTGTAGACATGTTCAGCATTAATGACTGTGTCTGGGCAAGTCAGTATAATCGTCCTTTATAGTTAGAATTTGAACAAATTCTGTGTTAAAACATCCATAATGGACCATGTGAATGTTTTAGGTCAGATGAAACCCACAGCTGCTATTTATTTTATATCCAGAGAAGGGCAACAAGGCTCATGAAGGGTCTAGAAAACATGTCTTAGGAGGAACAGCTGAGGGAGCTGAGTTTGGTTAGTATCAAGAAGACAAGGCTCGGGTGGAGCTCATCACTCTCTACAACTACCTGCAAGGAGGTTGTAGTGAGGTGGGAGCCAGTCTCTTCTGCCATGCCTGAAGTTGAGAAGACTGGGGGAAATTACCTTAAGCTGAGACAAGGGAGATTCAGATTAGATATTAGGAAAAAAAAGTCACTGTTAGAGTGGTCGGTTATCGGAATAGGTTGCCCACCGAAGTTGTAGAGACACCATCCCTGGAGGTGTTCAAGAGGTGTCTGGATCTGGCACTGGGTGGTATAATTTAGTGGTTACAGTGATAGTGCCATGTTGATGGTTGTACTGGGTGGTTTTGAAGGTCTCTTCCAACTTTGATGATTCTATGATTCTATGGTTTTATTCTCTGTAGACAAAAGAGAGAACTTAGAATGATGGTCTTAGGTGTGGGCACTGCACAGGAAGTATCTAACATGAGTGATAGTTTATTCTTCCTGTTTACCAATTAACTACCATGGTCAGGGGTCCCCTCAGCAGTGCCTACAGGAACAGGCCTCCCAGCAACTTGAGTCATGGTAAGCAGACCATCAGCTGCATGGAGACGGTCTGTGCAAGGGGTGCTCAGTCGGCTTCACTCTGATTTCATCAGCCTCTAGGAGAGAAGCTGCAGTTGCAGAAGATCTACAAGACATATTTGCCCTAAAGCTGATCCTGTGAATCAGCTGATTCATTAGATGACATTAACCTCTTCTTGTTCTCAGGAAAAGATGATATCAGAATAACCAGAGGTGTTGTGGTCAGTTCTTACATTCTTCTCAACTGGGGACAATGCCAGTAGTAAGTGCTATGTCAGTAAGTGGTATGACAGAAGGAAAACTGAGGTAGCATTTTCTTCAGTACACATCAAGAAAAAGGTCATAAACTTTCACATTTAAATAAATCTACTAAGACGTACCAAATTACCTAGTATTATGTTTCTTGGTTTCTTATTGTAGAAAAAAATGTTATCTTAATGTGTTTGACACAAACATACTCGTAAATAAACATCTGGACTTAAAAAAGATTACTTGGAAAAAGAAGGAACAGTTTTGTCCCTAAGGAAGAAAAAAATGAACCCAGAACTTACTCCCCAGATGGATAAATTAAGAAACCTCTTTGGATTATATCTGAGGTTCTGTGCAGCCTACAGGCTCTTGTTTTCTTCTGCTAAGACTGAGACATTGCAACTGGAGCAGAGGTGCGGGAAAAGCTGACTGACATTCATTATACATCAATACACTGATTGCAGAAGACATTTACTCTGTGATATGGCTGCAAGGTATCCAGAGTGTCCATCTGGATGTTGGCCTAGCTAATCTCACCTGAATGCACCTTTGAAAAAACTGTATTTCTGTCAGAATAGATACATTTGTTAAACCCCCCTGTTCTGTGTGTGTTTTGAGGGACACTTAGGAGGATGCAGTGGACCCCACTTTTTACAGTAAACACTGTTGGGTAGTTGACAAAGCAATGCAGAAATAATATGCATGCAGAAATTCTAGTGAATAAGTTATATTTCCCACTCCACATATCTCTTCTCAGGGAATTAAAATTCAGTGCTGGCTTTGTGTTGTAGTAGGTCAGAGTTGTAATCATAACTCCTTCCCAAAGTGGTTTGTTACTGTTTCATATTCTGTATAAATATATTTTAGATGACAACTTGCAATATTCTATTTTTCTTCTATGCCATCTTTAAGTCTTTTTGTCTTGAAAATATTTCATTTTTACTGCATGATTCAACAAAGAACTAAACATCAGGTTAGGTTGGCAAACCTGAGAATAAATGGATTTACTCCAGCTGGAACTGAGTAAACATATAATGTGTATTTGAAGCGTCATACTGGAACTCACGATATAAAGATGAGCACATAGAAAATTTTCTACTTTTTTCCTTGTCTATAAGCAATAATCTATCCCCAGCCTGGTTCGTATTTTTGTTCCAATTAACCTCTTTATTGTCACAAAAATGAACTTGTTCCTTAGCCTGTTCCTCAGTTCACTCTGTCTCCTGCCTCCAGTTCTTGAATTACACTAAGAAGCACCATTAATCTTGTCCCATCCTTTGTGTCCCCATTTTGCCCATAGCACCAATTTTGCTTGACATGCTGAGCTTGTATACTAGCTTGGAGCTCGTACAATTGCTTTGGTAATATTTTGGATGGCACAGAATGAAAGGTGACAGTAGAACTCAGCACTTACAAATAAGCCAGCTCTAAAGTAATGAGAGAGGAAGACATTCTGTTTCAGAGACTCACAGGTGTCACAAAGCTCCAGTCTGCTCTCACTGAAGGCAACAGGAGCCTTTCCTTTGACTTTAATAGGAGCTGAATCAGTAGAGAGAATAAAGGGAGATCTGTAATTTCTGAAAGTAATAACCTTCTTTCCCTTGCAAGGATAAACTATTCAGCTTTCAGTCTCTCTGTGCACTCTTGTAGGTCTCCATATTTTTGTTAGCTTGAATGGCATCCATTTCCATTAAGTGTTGTATACAATGTAAAGCCATTTGATTTTTCATTATCACATAGGTATCAAATATAATTACTCATTTCAAAATATATCCAACCTTCACATAATTCCGGCTGGTAACAGGCAGGCATAGTTATACAAAAAAATTATTGAATTAAGCAATCATTTATGTAGCCACAATCTGGAGACAAAATACATTAAAGTCATAAGTTTAAGCTAATAAAAGGACATTTCCCAAATCCTTATTCCTATAATAGACTTTAAAATATTTAATCTAATCTTAGAATTAATTTTACACTGTGTGAGAGACTGGATTATTACATTAATTATTGGCTTAGACCAACTCAAGTTGGGGAGGGTGGGAAGGGAGAGATCAAATTTCATGTAGTTGAGGTGGTACCTTGTCCCACATGGTAGCATCGCAAGTCTCCTGGGACAGCCCAGAGCAGCTGACAGTCACTGGACACCAGAAGCACTCCACTATACCACACCTTGGAGCCCCTGACACAGACCCAGATTGGCTGGCATAATACAAGTACCACCTGGGGGCTGGGGAGTGAGACCACAGGGGGGCCAAAGTTCAGCCCTGCCACCTGGCCACGTGGAAGGTGAACTCTCACAGGACTCCAGTGGTAGCTATAATTTTCTCTTTTTCTCTCTCTTTCTTTACTACTACTTCTTCTCCTAATCTCTTTTTAAAATATTTTGGGTAACTTAGGACCAGATGGACTGGATTTTGCTAAATTGTGTGTATTAGCACGTGCTCAGTCAGTGCTTTGTGGAATGCTTTACTTTGGTTGAATATTACCCTCCAAACTTTTGCCAAGTACTCTTATTTTTCTAAAGTTTACCAGTAAAAGTACCCTCTGATAAAATGTGTGCAGCTTTTCTCCTATGTGATCTCTCTTAAGATGCTAAAAGAACTGAGGGCTCCTTCAAAAATTCAGCAGATGAATTTTTGGAGCCTTGTATATTTTTAAAGTAAACTCCCTTTGTTGGGTCCATGCTCTGGTGCTAGGGTCCTACACACTGGTAAATGTAAAGTTAAAAAAATAAATCATATTCCTGCCAATTTATTTGAACTATCAGCCTAGGTCAATCTAGCTTAAAGTCATGTTTCCACTACAGCTTTGGAATAGATTTAAGCAAACTCATCAGTAAAAGGAGTCACAGGATATCTCTTTTACAAGCTAAATATGCAGCGCTGCAATACTTAAAAATCAGGAGAGACCAGAGGACAAATTGCCATGTTTCTTTCACTGAAAAAAATTGCTTTGCAGTTAACCATCAAGAAAAATAGGCTAATGTATCTTGCAAACAAAATTGCTTTTGTTTTTACTAGTTTCATTATTATTCCTCAACATCTCAGTTGAAGACAAGTGGCACATTAAACGAAAGAAATGAGGTAGTTGGTTCTTGTAGGTTCTGGGTCTTATAATCTATTTAAGTTTAGGAATGATATTCTCCAGTTTAGTGTTCCCACTGAACCACTCTAAGCCATGCACCAGTTGCTCACTCTCCCCTTCCCCTGCAGCAGGTTGGAGAGGAGAATTGGAGGTACAAAAGGTAAAGGTCATGGGTTGAGATAGGAACAATTTACTGGAAACAGCAGCAGAATGAGAAAATGAACAGTAACTGCAGCAATATTAATAACAAATGTAAAAGAGGCAAGCTGTTTTACGCAAGTGCTCACAACTGTACCATGCAGAGCGTGACAATACCCAACCACTGCCATGCTACCCTGACCTGGAAGGGACTGCTTGCCCCATTCCTGGACAATGACAAGAGGTGGTATAGAACACACTCCAGGTCATAGCCTTCCCCCCTCCTGGTTACTGCAAAAATTAACCCTGTCCTGGCCAGAACCAGGACACCTATTAATTCACAGATTTTTTACCCTACAGCCATCTATGTCTTTAAAAGGACTAAATCATTTATTTCAATCATCTCAGCCACTTACTAATAAATTGATATTGACCTGTGTTATTTTTAGACATGTGGGAAAATATCCAGAAAATATTGAAAGCCACAATGTTTGTGAACAAAATTAACAAACACAACAGGCTGTCAGAGTTCTCTTGCCGAGATGTTTTAATGTAAGTATAGCCATGGTGCAATTATTTTCTGAAATAACTAATGGTTAATGTAGAGAAGCTTTTAGAAAAGTATGTACAAAAGGGAAACAAAGTGCTACAATTTATGTTGATTAGCAACAATTTATGTTGATTCATAGTCTTTACAGCAAATGAGGCAAACATTTAAATCAATGCTCACACAAAAGTCCATACTCAATTCAGCAAAACATGATTGGTAAATGACCTTTCCTGTGTCAGTTGTATGTATTGATGTTGTGCAATTCCATGTAATGCATTTGCCATGATTCATTTTCAGTCAATTCAGTAAGTACAGGACATGTACAGGAAAGCTACATATTCAGAGGACAGCACATACTGACATAGTTCCACAGAAGTGTCAGTTCAGTAAAGTGTTTAAAGATGAAATTAACGCTAACATGCAAATAAACTGCCTCCAGACTTAGAACCACACATCCAAATGAAGGCATTTGCATCTGAAATAACATAAATTATTTGCTTTCCCAATGAAAATTTGATAGACTACATGAAGGCACATAATAAAAGATAAGGGGATCCCAGTACTTTCCTGCTGTGATTTCATTGGCCACATCACAGTAGTATTTGATGTTTTACTTGAAGGTCTGGCTAATAAATAATGCTAGTATGGCTTACAATAAGGGTGTTTCTATACATGTCCTTCTGTTTGTGACCATCAGAATTCTAGGTAATAAAACATAAAAGTAACACTGGCTTTTTAACCTACCGGATGACTATGTTTATGTACACAGAGCCAGCATAAGCTCTGTATGTGAATTTTATCTCATGAAAGTGCTATTTTGTGGATCTGAGAAACTCCAAAAGTGTCAAGTCCTTGGCTGAGTTAGGGTGAATTTATCTCAGAAGAAGAGTATATTGATAAAAGGAGATTATTCAATAGTTCTGTATATCCCCATAGATTTAGCCCCATGCCCATTGCTAGAATCAGATGTATTAATTATTTTTGGTTTTCCCTGGATAATTGTGTGAACCCAAACACATTAGTATTTAGATTTTAGTAAGAATTGTTCACATAGACCACATAGAAAAGAGAGGGTTATTCACTGGAGAAAAAAATAAGTTTTATCTTTGGTAATAAGTGAATCATACATATCTTCAGTTAACTTATTTTTGGCAGAAGGATAATGGGAACTTCAGGCTGAAAATGAAAGAAATCTTACAGTTCACTTAAGTGAACTGATTGTCTGTCCAATCAAAGTCAAAAGATCCATTTCCTGTAGCAGAGGAAAAAGTAGAAAAAGTAGGTATAGGAGTAGTGTTGAGTGTGTTAAAGGCTTACACCTGGTTGTTTATTTCTTCAATAACTTACAGCAATAATTGACACATCAAATAAAATATATAATTAATTCAGAGCCACACACCATTTAATCAGTTTTTATATATTAAATAAATTACTCATAGTTCATGGCCTGTTTCATGTTACTTCACACAGTCCTAGCATCTACTTACATTTCTTTTAGTTTCATAACACACTGACACATAGTAAATACAGCTATTCTGTTTGCACTTTCCGTTTTCATTTCATTCGTTTAGCAAAACTTGCAGAGGTTTCATTTTTATATCATGACCTTGTCAAGATGAGTCTTGCATTTGTAGCCTGGAGAAATATTGGCTCAATCCTGCTGCATGACGTCATTCCACTATAATAAAATCCTTAAACAACTGTGTAGCTTTCATGTAATTCAGAAAGTCTGTATTAAGGCTAAGCTCTTTTAAGATTTTTCTTTATTTAGCTGTATGACTGAATTTAAGACCGAAATAATTAATGTTTTCCACTCCAGAATGGGTAATTGTAAAGGTTTTATGTTTCACGTGTATTTCCATTTTATCTCTAGCGAATACCCACAAGTATTAAAACACTGGCAGTATTTAAATTCAGGTGTCTCATTTCAAGGTTCTCTGTAAACTTGCAGTAATAACCTACCCACTGTTGATTATTTACTGATCTGAGTATAAGCAACCGTATAAAGAGCAGACACACTTATAACAGTGTGTCTGAAAAAAATCCCAGGCTGCCCAAATCTTGTAGGACTAGCCTGTTTCAGGCAAATTTTATTGTCCAAGCCAATTTGTCCATATCAATCCAGCTGTGGCATAAAGAAGACATGCATATACAAGGTAAGCCTGGCTGCTGCCATGGCTGAAATCACTTTGCCCACACTAACATAGCTTTGGAGCACTGCCATTGCCAACGTGAACGTCATGTCACTCAGAAGCACGAAGAAGAGGCAAATAGTCCCCTTCTTTTGGTATTCTTTTTATCACTACCCAATTCAAGACACCTTGTGTGTAAATCCTACTGAACTCAGTGTGACCTAAGGACTTGGTCACTAATGAAGAAAGATAGTGAGTTGAATCATATTTATGCATACCCACGCAAGGGCCGAAAGGCATGGAATAAACAAGTTGCGGAAAAAACCATGTGGAAGTAAAATGGTGAAAAAATTATATAGTCAAACATATATTGATTGATGAGAAAATGGAGGTGAGAGCTTTTTTTAGCCTTTCTTCCATGAGAAAACAAAGTATTTCTATTCTCGAGTTCTTATTTTCGTAAATGTAGAAAACTCTTCCAATCTGTCAGTGTGAAGGAATTTGATCCAAAATTTAAAAATTGTCCAGACCACACACAGATACTCACCAGAATCTCGTAAGCCACATATCCTTACAAAATCAGGCTAAAAACTGAAAACGTAATTACAGAAGAATGATACATTAAATTATCTAAACTAAGCAGAATTTCTGCTTTGAACAGCACCAAAAAAATCTCATTTTTGCCATTCCTGGTCTGAATGGAGTAGCTACATTTTCAGTATTTCAAATCTGTATTATAATTTCACCTTATTTGCTCCCAGATCTGAAGAGGAGAATGTGTGCCTGAAATAACTGAAACCATGTTTTTTGTGGTGACTTAGCTGTTTTTCCACCACTAAAATAGGGATATTAATTCCGTCGTACTTACATTATTAGAGTATAGTAATAAATTGATGTTAATATACTTCTGACAAAAAAGCAGTACAAAGAATTTCTATTAAATTGTCTTTATGAAGCCCTGAAGACATTTCCCAGTTGTATATGAAAGGGTTAAAGGCAAAATTCTATACTCAGACCGGTTTTCTTTCTGTTCTCCTATTTGTCCATAAAGATAGCTTTAATTAGTACTTGCCTGGAAACAATTTTGGTATATATTAACTAAAAAGTGTAATCAGTATGAAGAGAAGCTGATGAATAGTTATAAAAATAGCATCCAAACATTAAAGTTGCTTTCATAAAAAAAAATATTGTATGAGATAGTACAGAAGTGTTGCTATGTGGCTACAGTGCTCTATCTGCATGTCACTTTAACATGGCAACAGGAGCAGTGGTTATTTCATATTCAAGAAAATTTTTCAGGGTGCACCCAGAGCAACCAGAGCTGAGCCTTACATCTCAGATCAAATTTCTCTCCATTTTAAACTTGTGATCTATTTCAATTTTATTCATGCCATTTCCCTAAGTAAAGAAAAAATTATGAACAAGGAGTTACATTTGCTCAATACTTTAACTGCATTGCTAGATTTCCAAATCTTATTATAATTTTTATAGAGAGCATTGTCTTAATATCCTGCTCCTACAACTAACTGATCAAATGAGAATCTACTAATTTTTTATTGATGTTTCTTGCCTCTAATTAGGTAAGTTTTAGTCCAGAAGAATACATGAATTTGTACTTCAGAAGAAAAAAAAGTAAAAAATTAGAATGTGTATATGTAAAGACAATCTTCAATGTATATAGGAATTTGAGAGAGTAGGGAGTGTGGCAGTGTGTGGGACTGGGAAAACTGCACATATCAACAAACACTAGTCTCACAGTATCAAAGGCATCACTTCAGGCAATATCTAAGCCTACAGGCTTTTCAACTTCCCCACAAAAACCCCTTTTTAGCAAGTGGGAAGGTGTAGCAGACAACAAGGAGTGACAAAGACAAGGAAAGTGAACTGAGATGACCATGGGAGGTGAGCAGAAGAGTTGAGCAGGCGGGAAATGGAAAAAAGTGACAGCACAGAAAGGAGGAGGAATGTGCTTAGCTGGAAGAAGACATAAAAAACTGTGTGTTTGCAAAAGGAAGGAGAAAGGCAAAGTGAGAGCAAAAATTGGGGTATCGAGCATTACAAGATTGTGATAAAAGCAGTGTGTGAAAGGGTCTGTACAAAAAGGTAAGGACTACTAATCTGAGAATTGATGCCAATAATCATAAGCAGATGACAAGTGCCAGGGTGACAAACCAAGTCCCCTGAGCCTCTCCACAAGATAAAGAGCAAAAATTCAGAGAGGTGAGTATAAAATATTTAATATACAATATAAAAAAAAATGTACAAATTATTACCACTTTCTTTGGAAGATGTGAAGAGGAAGTCATAGGAAAGTGAAATTACTTAAAAGATCAAGATACCTGTCTTCTGCACAATGGGAATTCAGTATGAACTTCTGTGGCTGTGAAGACAGGTAATTTCCAGCATTTATAAAGTGCTAGAAAACAATGATTTTAGGTTTTTTACTAGAATTTTGGCACTAATGAAGGGAAGAGGAATACATAAGTCCTATGGCATAGAGACATCTGGCTCTATCCACAGAAGGCCTGTGTTCTTTAACGGTTCAATCTGTGCCTTCAGAAGATGAGAAGGGATCAAAATGAGTTATTTCTAACTACCTAACACTTCTCACAAAGGAAAGCATTTCAGGGAGATGAAGTGAAAACTGGTACTGATTCTAGTCTGATAGTTCCATGGCTGCATTAGTGTGGTTTTGTGCTTGAGCTAGCAGCCTGCAGAGAGAGCATATCATTCATTCTTAACTCAGGTCCAAAGTTAAATAGTGCATTTATACTCACAAAATGCAAAAAACAAGCTAGTTAGTCAGATCTGATTCTGTATACATCAGTTTGGGCTCTTGTTCACCATGTGCCCCAGTACCTATGGGAGTGCCCGTGTTATCCAACAGTTGCAAACTCTAAGGAGAATTAAATTCTTGAAGTTCCATATGAGAGTGGACTTATATTGATCAACCTCTTCTTTAAGTTAATTATAGTGAAATATTTTGTGTCCCTAAAGATAACAACATTTTTGTCCTGGAGATCAGACACCCCTCAGGCTCAGGCATCAGTGCCTCTCTCATTTAGCCCAAGTTCTTCACTGTTCCACCCTTTCTAAGTTGTTGCTGGTTACTAAGGATGTCAACAGGAAACTTTGCAAAAAGAACATGAGTAGACCTTCTGAAAAAGGCACTCAGGTGTTAGGAAATGCCCATCACTATCTCCAGCCCACTTTTTAAATCTTCCTCCGTTTTGTGTTTTGGACATAAGAGGGTTAGACTTGTTGGAAACAAAGAATTCTGAGTTAAAATCCTTTCCCCCCTGCCAATGTCCTCTGCTGCTCTCCTGGGTCTTTGCTTCATCTGTTTCTCAGTGAATGATGGATAATAATAGTTAATTTTTGTGTTTTTAAAGGATGCCAGAGACTTGATTAGAATATTTTTCTGGCAGCATAGAGGGGAATGGTATCTGAGATCATCCTTGTTTTTATTGAAACTTTAGTTATGCATTATTTCCCTAAATTTGCTTTCTTTTCGGTACTAGTTCTGTCTTACAATTTCTGTTACTCCCTTGTGCCAAATGACAGGTTCCTGCATGTTCCTTCATGCTTCTGCTCTCCTGTGTTTCATTCATGTTTATTTCTCTACCAGCTGGCAGACATTCCTGAATGTTAAACTGCAAGAGCTAAGCTACATTCCTCTTCCAGCAAGTTCACACTGCCAGCAACACTGTAAAATATCCATCAGAAGGAAGCCATGGAAATTCCTTTTTCCCCAGCACTCCAATAATTCCTCTTACCTCTCTAGGCATTCAACAACAACTGTCCTGTAAAAGGTCTGTGATTTGCAGTATGTCTATTAAAAATATTACAATATGGTTTATTCTGAGGAGTAGCTTTGGCTTTTCAGCCTGTAGTGGTTTACTCTAGGAAGCTGGAGTCACCTTTGCAGCCCAAGGAATTACATTAATGCACACAGAGAAGCTGAGTCTCTTTCTTCAGAGCCTGAAGAAGTGACTGTGCTGCTTATGTCTACTCCTGAGCAGCCTAGGCTGGAGAAGTCCAGTCTTGCCCTGGTGCTGTCAGAGAGATACAAGAAAAAATAAGGGAAAAGTAAGTTTAGGAACAGAAGAAAACTGCAATTTTTTAAAAAAAACTTTAAGAAAAATAACTGCCAAAAAGATCTCACTATTTAAAATTAAGATTTATGAAAGCCAGGTGAAATAACCTTCTGTACTTGGAAGAAGTAATTGGAGAAGACAGGTGAACTTTAAATGTATGTTTCTGTAAGAATAATCTATGGTAATTATGGTGAAGAATGCAAACTGTCTAGCTAGGCACACTGACAGTCAGCAGAACGGTGTATCTGCTGTTCATAGGTTATACCTGTTCATAAGCTGTAACTGGAAAGGAGCAGCTGCTTTTCATTGTTCTAATGTTCAGACAAGCCAATGACTATATACAGAATCTCCAGAGATGTTTATTAAACTGGCATTTGCAAATGTCATACACTTTATTATCTCTACTGGTCACCCAAATATTTCATTAAAGTCATGAACACAAGGTAGGACAGTGAGAAAAAACAGAAACATATAAATGAAATATAATGGAGCTTTCTAGCCCCAGGGTGTTTCTAAACAAGATGCACTGGCATTAATTCAGACTCAGGGTTCCATCCCAACTCAAAGAATGTGATGCATTTTATAAATCAGACTAAGAACATATTTCAAATATTGTAAGACAATCAATCACGTGTATTGGTCTTCTTTTCAGAGCAAAAAAAAAAGCAATGTCAAGAGATTTTTCTGTTGCAAGTGTATGGAAGTTTTCTTAGAAATATTGATATGTCCTACATTAGCTGCATTGTAATGATATCTCTTAACTTTTGTTACTCTAACACTCCTTTCCTAACACTTTTCCCTTTTAGGACCTTGTTCTCCATTGGGTTATATCTGGAGTTTTCCTCTCAGTCAGCTGGATGGGAAACAAAATGGAGTGACGATCTTCAGCTTGTAATCAGAGAAGGTCGTGGAAGTCCCCCCTATACTTTAACAGTTTCTGTCAGGGTAGAAATCTTCTGCTTAGTTTCACAAATGAAAAGGGGTTAACCTCAGATTACTTTCTGTAGGGCTCTGCAGAAAACTGGCAAAATGGAAAAATTGTTGTGGTAAATCATCACAGTTATGGCTGTGTTGTCTGTAAGAAAAAATTAGGATGGTCTGTCTCTGGAACAGGCTCCCCAGGGAAGTGATCATGGCACCAAGTCTGTTACGTTCAAAGAGCATCTGGACAATGCTTTTATTAGCATGATTTATTTTTAGGCAGTCCTGTGAGGAGCATGGAGTTAGATTTGATGATCCCTATGTGTCCCTTCCAACTTGAGATATTCTATGATTATATGACAAACCCTTCATATCTGGAAATCCTGCCATCTACTGTGTACACTGCTTCATAGTTATTCACACCTCATGCCTCACTAAAGATGCTTAAACGTTACCACAGAAACAAACTTTAGAACTATGAGATCAGGAATAATTTTCAACCTTACCAACAGTGCAAGGAACACAGTGGCTCAGAGAGCATGACATGAGAAATGTCACTCTATCTTAGTCTATTAAGCTTTATTAGCTCACAGTTTTAGAGGTTATTAACCTCTCCAGTGTATAATTGGCACAACAGTAACATTTATGTAGTTATGAAAACCATAGGTGATTCTTACATTATTACCTCTTCACACGTCTTTATTCCTCTTTACCAAAGTAAATAGATCTAGAGCTGCATTTGAAACATCTTGTGCAAGATCTTAGTCTATGTTTTGCATAAACCAAAACCAGTAAAAAAACCTTCACATGAAAGTACACCTGGTTTGAGCAAGCTGTAGGTACCGGTGTTATTAAAATAATACATTTGGTATGTTTATTTTTCTTAAGCAGCGTTTCCTCAGAAAACAGAATGCAGATGTAACTTTGCTTTTTAGTGGCATCCTTGCTTTACAGTTAAGATGAAACTAAGTGGAAAACTCCAGCCATATTCATCTTGCCTTTCTTTAGGCAGTTACAATGGGCTATGCAGAACAGATATTTATATCAGGATTTTGTATTTTTATCATGCCTCTAAAGGGTCTGTTTCCCTCTATGGACTGTAAAAGACATATGGGGTTGGTAGCCTAGATATAGACACATAGGATGCAACTAAAAAAAAGGTGCCTATTACCATTTCAAATCTCAAATTTCAAATTATCTCACCTTGTTTCCAGACCTGTCCTTCTGTAGGTCCTGTATCATACCTAAGAGGCCTGTGCAGAAATTTCAGATAATACTGGATAAAATACAGATAAAAATGGGGCTAGACAGCTCTGTCTGGCAACTGAAACCTGCTCCTACACTTTAAACCTCTGAAATTTGACTAAATGAATCCCACCATTTGCTTTACAATTGCATTGGTTGGATCCTTAGAGAATGGGTACCAACATACAAGTGGAGCAATGCACTGGATGCCACAGAGACCTGCCTAAACAAAAACATCCAGCACCCCTTTAGAAATCATACAGTGTCTGAGATGTGTGGGTAAGGCTTGTAAAAATGGCAGGGGTGTGAATGTAGCACTGTATCCTCCAAGAATGGCATGTTGGATGGGTAACAGCCAGATAGATACCTCCAAAGAGCTGAAACACAAGTGGATGCCAATATATAGACAATTGAATTATCGCCTGTGGGGAGCATTAGGCCTCACTTTCTGACATCATCAGGTGTCTATGTCATAGATATCAGCCTGTATGCCATACATCTAAATTCTCATTATCATCAGTGGTAATCTATATCTTCACATAGCCATCCATAACTAGGCCATTGAACTAATCAGTAAAGATGGAGAAGCCTAAAGACAACTGTTCAGGTGACAAAACAGTGGCATCTGTGCCATCGTTGGAGAATGAGACGGATATCTCACTTGAGTACATCTACTGTACTGGCTCCATCCTACAAGCTTAGACATCTGTCTCACATATAGGCACCTACTGTGCCTGGAATTCAGTATCTCAATCCATACTTGAACCTGATCCCCTAAATTTGTGGGTTTTCTGGGATCTCTTTATAGTTTTGCGCCTTTAGAAATGCATGAGATCAACTTTCTACATCCAAATATTAATGTCAGCTCTGTCAAATCTCCCAAAATTCTTGTGCAGCCTGTGTTCCTCTAAGGCCAGGAAAATGTCTCTCTTCAAGTTCTAGTGGAGTAAATGTGTCATCCCTCATCCAGGGACTTCATTAGTTGATTTCTTTGTGTAACTGCAGAGCCAGTCCTCTAGACTGAAGCTGGTGTCCTATGATGCTGATAAGAGGTGATCAGCTGTTCTTGTCTTTGCCTTGTTAGTCACTTGTTATCACCACTTGAAATCCCTTTCCAGCATGGGATACATGCTAGCACAGAACAATTTGGTGATTACAAATAAAGATAAAAAAAATCCAGATTTTGTAATTTGGAATTGATAAATCTATACAGAAACACTGGTGTGCTCCATCTGATATACACACCTGCTCACTTGTTACAGTCATGGCCACTATAAATGAATCTTTGTGCCAGAGAACAGGAATGTTCATGCATTACTCAATTACATGGAGAATAAATAACCACACAAAGTTCCAGCTCCTTTTTTCACTTGAATGGCTTGTGTGCCCCTTCCCTTTCAACCCTCCTTTTCAATCCCATGGCTCTGCAAAATGAAAGAGAAGTAATTTTAATTTCAAGAATGCAAGGAAGTGTTGCTTGGCAACGCCATGGATAATAGCTGGTCCCTGTCTGGCCTGGAGCATACCTCTTCAGAAACATTTTATATAGTTATATATATAACCCCTTTTTAACCAAGGGTGGTTATTGAGATTCTTTTTTGTTCTTGTGTAAGTTTTCTTTCAAAATAACGCAATAGAGAAATCTTTTGGCTTTCTTTAGAAAGTGTTTGTACTTCATGTAGAATTGATAAGGGGAAAATTTGTTAAGAACTTCTCCATGCACAGTTATTAGCACAACTGTTACAGCATACAGAACTTCCTCAGCACCATTATGTGCTCTTTACTTCTAAAACTGGTATTTATTGTTTATGCATTTCCACTAATTACTAATGCTACAGTTTTTGTACAAAGCAGGGGATCCACTATATCTTCTGTCTTCCCTGATAACAGGGCCATTCTTCCATTCTTCAACAATTTGTTTAAAAAAAGGTAGTGATTTCTGCAGAAAAAGTCAGCACATTTATTTCAGTTCTTAATGAAAGTTCAATTGTTATTGAAGTGTGTGTCATTTCCCGAAAAGTATTTTGTGGGATCATTTTTTTAAATTACTAACTTTGCAGAATAGGTCAAGCTGAAAAAGATCATAGAGAGCAGCTGGTCTAGAGCTTTAGAGAAAAGCTCTCAAGATGAGTGTTAACACGAAGGTACTTTCTTCCATCAATACCAAAGACATTTTAGGTTTAAATTCAGGGAAGGTAAGTTCTCAGAGAGTGGATATTACTCTTTCAAATGTGACATGGACACACAGGCTAAGAAGCTGCTCTTCGAATTTGAACCTCCTCTATTAACGCAGAAGTAGGTTAAACTAAACGAGCAGGTGTGCAGATGCTATAGGAAAATACCTCGAGATGGAGAGATTGAAACGTCTGAAAACTACTATCACTAAACTCAGAAAACAGTATCAGTCTAAACTGCTGTATTCAAGATATGGTTTCTTCGTGGGTCGAGTCCTTAAATCTTCTCAATGTAATCACATAACAATTTTTCCTTACTGAGTCTCCTTAGACCATTGAGAAGTCCTGTCAGCAAGTCCTATCTGAGCAAGGAAGTTACCAAAGGTTGTAGATACATTACCATAGCTTTACAGTCTGAAAAATCTCTCTCCTTTTTGAGAGCTAATTCCATATTTCAGTTTATAATATCTGCTACAGGATCAGGTCTTTCTTTCCATTCTTTTTGAAGAAGATAAACGTGGCCTAGGAACCTTTGCAGTGCACACATTATTCTCATTAAAGTTAGACTTCTCAATTCACAGAAACTAAAAGAAAAAGATACACTCCTAGGGCAAAGTTCTATGTGCATGTTGATTCACTGTTCAAAAGGAGTTATTGTTACTGGACTACAGCATTTTTCAAAAGTCCATTATGGAATACTTTTTGCTGAATATATTTACACTGTGCATTCTCCAGCTTACAAACTGCCCACAGCTGGAAACTGTGGACTTGGAGTAGATTAGAATATCTTTTTAAAGTTTATGGTAGATTTAAATATAGATTTGCACCAGTGTCCACTGAAACATCCTTAATGAGTCTCCAGGGCACAATAAACTGTAGTTATTCTCCACGATTTTCAATAAAAAGCCACAACTAACAAAGCAAAATATTCTCATTGAAAGACCAATATACTCTTTTCACTATCCATCTATTTCACTCAGAACCTCAGGTAATCTCTACATACTACATAATGATAAGTCTATATGACTTGTAAGTCATAATATAACTAGTTAGGGTGGCAGGCAAGAAAAAAAAATATGTAAAGCTCTTCTGACAGGAAGATGTTTTATTGGCTATCAAAGAATTCAAACATTACCCAGAAAAGCCTACTATAATAACAATGTAAGAAAATTCTAGTCTTAGCTATTATGATATATAATATATGGTGATTAACACAGAGGAACATGCATAGGGTCAATGAGCCAGTGGAATAACTAACCAAAATTAGCAAGTAATCATGATACTGTTTTTACTGCATCCTCGTTTCTCCATTTCCTCCTGCAATTATTATTCAAGCTTCTTTCAAGTGTTTGTGAGATTTTTGGAAGATACTAGGATGCATTTTGCTCAACAGATTTTTTTTTATTACTGCTATCACCACAACTTTATGTTTTCCAGGAAAATTATAAACTGCAGTTCTCCTTAATCTTTTATTCCGTACTATTTTGTGGACAAGCTGACTGTGAGCCAGGAGTGTGCTCTTGTGACCAAGAAGGCCAACGATATCCTGGGGTGCCTGAGGAAAAGCATTGCTAGCAGGTCAAGGGAGATGATCCTGCCCCTCTGCTCAGCCCCAGTGAGGCCACACCTGGAGTGCTGTGTCCAGTTCTGGGTTCCTCAGTACAAGAGACATGGAGCTCCTGGAGATATTTGAGAGCCATCAGGATGCAATCCTGTGCAATGTGCTCTAGGAGGACCCTGCTTGAGCAGGGAGGTTGGACCAGATGGCCCCCCATGGTCCCTTCCAACCTTACCCATTCTGTGACAAATATTGCAAGATACAGGAGAATTTCACACCCCTTCCTCCCCTCCACCCCTCCATCTCTGACAGAAAGATGGACTGTAGGAAGAGAGCAAGGGACAAAGTTCTGGAAAGTCTAGTCTCTGACACCATAACTGTGTGCAGTCAATGCAAGGTTACATATAATAAAGAGAAATGGTATCTTAAGATGTTTGAGGAGACAAAGAAATTTAAGTGCTATTGCAGTGCTGGTTACACATACATTTCTTGTCAGCTATGATTAGAAAAGATAAACTGAATTTGGAAAAGGTGCAGAAGGATATGTTAAGGTAGTAGAAGGATAAAGATTCTATTATCCAAGAGGAGATTAGAATAATTGATTGACCTGATTTGATGAAGCCTAGGCCAGGCGGAATGATAGTGAAAGCTTACTAGAGAGGCAAAAGGACAATTAAGACAGAAAGACAATAGTGGCACAGTTTAAACTGACCATGAGTAGGGTTAGACTGTTAGTTGGGAGAATGGTCCTAAATATGGGGACAGACCTGCTCTGGAGCAAACTGTCAGGAAAGAAAGGTGAGGCGAATTCCCTGAATAAATTTCAGATTGATCAGAATAAGCTTGTAAATGAGAGAAAATGTTATGTCTGTCTGTCCTGGCTCTGCACACTCGTCTCATCAAGACCCGTTCATACCTGGCACCAGGGCATCTAACTAGCTACTCAGGGACAGCACAGTGCAGGCTGGCACTTCTAAGATTAACAGGGATAGCACCAATTCAAATTTTTCTGTAAATAATAAAGGCAAGCCAGTAATATATTTGCGTTGGAACTACTGGGATGGGTGAAGTAAGTTTACACAAACCAACGAGCGTATTATTGTCAACTTGAAAAAAAGACTATTCCTCTTCAGCTGCCCTCACTGGAAAGTGGCAAGTTAAGCCATCCAGCATCAAACAGCTGTTTAAACACAGAAAAGCTTTTTATAGTCGTAAATATGAAAATAATAGATGTATAAAAAAATGAACCAAAGATAATGTTGCACACTGCTATCAACGCAGCTGTTTCAAGGGTCTTTGTTACATTCAAACCTGCTCAAAATGCTAATGTCATTAGAAAAAAATCCCTGTATGACAATCTCATTTGCCTTAAAAATCATGAATACAGGTGAGCACTACAATCTAAACTGTACATGTTTAATGTAAATCCACTTTGGAGGACAGTGTTCATCCAGATAGAGTGCTTGGATAATAATTGCCCTAACATACTTGTACAGTCCAAACAAAATTGAGTTGTTAATCCTTAATTCACAGAATTAGATCTGATATGGATAGATGGGTTTTGTCTGTCTTTCCCTGATTAATCTCTTCTGCCAAAAGTCATGCCAAATCTCTAAGAATACAGAGGGCTTTTTTAATGAGAGGGTCCTAGGAGGGAGTAAGAGTCCACTGCAAAACACTCAAAAGGAAGAAGATTAAAACCTTATATAAGGTGTCACATATGTTTCACTGGTTAGCTAAATTAAAATGTGCATTTAGCCTTAGCTACTAATATTATTCTTCCCTGTCATGGTTTGAGATAGCCCCAAAATCCAATTCCCTAGCTCCATTCCCCCCTCCCACATCTCAACCTAATGTGAGATGGGTTTTTTCAGACAAAACACACCAGACTCAAAGTGGGGGAAAGGGAATATATTACAATGACTGTACAGATAAATACCACATCACATTATACACATGATCACAACTATCTCTACCATAACATATGTATTTACAGTGGATCAGATCTCTTCTCCCCTCCAAATAAAAGTCCAGGAGGGAAAGAAGGACAGATCCCTTCCAGTCCTTAAGCAGCAGTATCTTCTGAGGCAGCAGTCTGTCTGTCTTCTCCACATGCAGCAGCTGATAGTTGGCTTTCTGCCAGCACTCACGAGGGAGGTATTCAAGCCTCTCTCGGCCCCATCGCCTCCAACCGAGGGGTCTTCCGTGGGCTTCGTAACCCCAGACAAGGTCGTATCACCACGTCATATCACGAAGACACAGGGGGGTCTTCGTGACGGTCTGGTATCTCCAGGAGACTCAGCTCCTTGCAGGGCCTCTGTGCCCTGTCTCTCAGGCTGCCACCGTGGCAGCAGTGCAAGGGGGGGGAGCCAAGGTCAACTCCCCCCGCATTCCTCTGGCCGTCCCGGTCCAGCTCCGGGACGCTCTGAGCTTCTCAGCTCCTCTCTCTCTCTGGTGCTGCATGTCTAAAACTCTTCTCCTAAATAGGAGTCCATGTCCCTCTTCTCCAAGAGGGGTCTCAAGGGAGTTTTAGGGGATCTGGTACAGTCTTACCCCCAGAACTCTGTCTCTCAGACTGCTGGCTCTCTTTCTCCTCGGCTCTCTTTCCAGGAGTCTTCTCTCTGCGGTGCTGCATGTTGTTTCTGCTGCTCCTTCAGTTCAGGTGTTATCTGCTCTGGCTCTCTGCCACCGTTTCTCTGGTCAGAGCCGGCTGCTTCTCTGCGCCCATGGAGAAAACATCTCCCGGCATAACTACAGGCACCTAGCCCAGCTTTATGCTGTTCCAGGTCCCTGCAGCCCCCCCCAGCCAGGGGCTGGGAGGGCCCAGAGGGCCCAAGGGGCTCAGAGCCCCTTCCTCGTGGCTCTACAACATGGCCACCTCTCCTGCAACAACCCTAACTACAGCTCATCTCTTCCGGTGAGCTTGTGATATGTTTACATTTTTGCAGGAGCGCCCATTGGACAGAACTCCAAAACTTCCAGGGGTTTCCACCCCTTGGGGTCTACCACTTAATTTAACCTCTGGGGGAAAACAAGATTCAAACCACGACATTCCCCTAAGAACACAATTATCTATTTAATTTTATAATCAAAGAAGTCTAACTTTATTTAGTTGAAATAAAGCTTCTAAAATTTACCATTTAAAATTTACTTTTCAAATATTTTAACAGAACTATAGCAATACTTAAAGAAAATCCTCCCTTTTGGAGCTCAAAGGCCAGAACAAGGCCTGCACACCTAGATCTCCAAAGAAGGCTCACATTTCAGACTAAGAGTCACACACCATTTAGAGGAGCTTTGGCGCAGAAATAGAGTGTGCTATCTCCTTGAGAAGTTAAAATAAATAATGTAGCTATTTCCATATTTGTAATTGTGCTGGTTTAAAGGTAAACTAGCAGGGGAAATGGACTCAACTCAAAAGAGAGATTATAAATTAGAATAACAATTTAATAAAATAATACAATAAGTACAATTATACAGACAAACAATTGGTTTGAACCCACAAAACCCAAATATATAACCCATTACCCTGGGGCATGAACAGAGTGGTGTTCTTTGGGCCCTCTGAGTCCAAAGTAAAAGGAGAGGGGAAAACCTGTTGGTGAGAGTGCTGTTGCAGTCTGGTCAAGAGTGGTGATTGCAGTCTAGTCGAGAGTGGTGGTTGCAGTCTGGTTGAGAGCGGTGGTCTGCAGTATTCCTCTGGATCCCACGAGTGGTTAAAAAAGTCCCAAGAGTCCAAGATTATATATCCTCCAGTTCAGGCAGGAATGCTCAGTACCTCCCTCAGGGCAGGGGTTCCTCAATGGGCGTGAGGACAAAAACACCCTTCTATCTCATAGGCCTCTTAACACCTAGTTTGTAGCCTGATGAGTCAGGCTGCTCTGGGCAGAGGGTGCAAATAGTCTATTGACAACAGTTTCTGGGAAATGGCATGGAAGGCTATAGAATATACAGTTTGGGGTTACATCCATCCAGTGATGAACTGGTCTCAGCTCTCCTAACTAGGACAGTAATTAATTCATGACAGTCTTTTATCGATTATTAACCTCCAAACAGGACTGTCTAAGAGTGTTTAAGAGCGTCTCCTTGAAGGTGTTTTATTAAATAAAAATGAGGTTGTCTGTATTTATTTTGCAATGGAAGATATAAGGCATTGGAGAACTTGAATCCTGATATTTTCTCTGTTAGAGATGAACCAATCATTCCATCTTGTTCACAGAAAGTGGAAAGAAATAAAATCTCTGAAGAACTCACTGAAGGCATAATAAGCTTCCAGTGAACAAAACTGTGCTATATTAATAAAGCAATGATTTCCTTCTTCCTTTGCTCTTAGATCATACGGACAGTTATGTCAAGGACAGATGTGGTATCACTGGACTGATGATCAATTTTTTTATGTACTTCTGGATGCCCTTGTAAGTCATGCCGATACCTTCTCTTTGGTTATTATTGCATTGACAAATTTCCTGATACATCAGGATTTTCAAATAGATCTGTGGAGACACATGCTTCTTATGGATTCATATTTGAAACTGATTCAATAAAGAATGAAAAAAGTACATTTTCTTGGCATATCTCATGCAAAACCTGTTACAGAAACTATTGATAGATGTGATAAAGGGAAGAAGCTTATGCCTGAATTTAATCCTGGACATGCTTGCATAGGCTTGAGAAGATGTACAATACGTCATGAATTTTAGCATTTCTGTACATCCTGTTCCATGCTAGGACAACCTGGTTGTATCTGATTTGTAATGGTAGGAGATGGTATTAAAAAATAAAAATTAGTTCTAACACAGATTTATCAATAGTTATACTAGGAAGATAATATTTTCTAAAGTCATATATTGGGTCTTACAGAAAAAACCTTCAGCAGGGAGGTTAAATTTTTGAGAAGCCCACACTGAATGATTCATCGGATTCAAGTTCTCCAAAGCCTTGTATCTTCCACTGCAAAATAAATACAAACAACCTCATTTTTATTTAATAACATTTTTTTCTTCTTCACAGGGCATTAGCATCTTACAAAGACTCTAGGGAATCTAGTGCTATATATTATTTACCTACAGAGAGTATTCAGCTTTCTGAGGTGTCACAAGCCAGAAACCAAGAGGCAAAGGTGTCAATTACACCGCTGTTCCAAGTCTCTCCAAAGCTGACCCAGAACTTGTTTAGCAGCCCATAGGAATACTCGACCTTCTAGAAACATCATTGTGACGCTGCCCATGCTATAGGTCTTCTTTGTCAGAGATGGGCCACAAAGCCCGAATTATTGACTGTTTTCCAAACTTCCACTAAGCTCATCTTTGCCAGAAATAACTTTCCATAGTTACTACTATTTTCAAATGTAAGTTCATCACCATTACAGAGACGGAGACAGTATATTTAGACAGATGTTATAATATATACTATGCCATAAAATTAAAACATACAGGGAAATTTCATTATCATGCTATTCATTGTTACTTCATATGCTATTGTTTCACACACTTCATTTATTCAGCTGTGACCTGTTTTTCCTCTCTTTCTTCTATCCTTTTTTTTTTTTCCCTGGCCCAGGTGTCCACCAAAACGTAGCACAAACAATGACAACAAATAGAGGGAACAAGCAGACCTCATTCAAGTATGCAGAGAAAGGGGTAGAAGAACATACATTGAATACTGGCAACATTTCTCTGAGTTTGTTGCCCTAATTTCCAGCATTTTAATGAAAAAAAGCAAGCAAATCTTAACCATTAAATAATTCTGGAAATAGCTGAAGCAAACATAATGGATACAAGGACATGCCTTTGAAAATCTGTGGAGAGCTTTGCACTATACCTTTGAAAAAATGGAAGGTGTCCCTTTTCTGTGAGATGTCAAATCCGTTGTCTTTATGTGGATGGTTCTCTGTTAGACTTATAGAAAGCTACATTAGTGTTGCAAGATGGGAGGTGACATAAAAATCTGTCTTGTATTGTGATTTCTATCTCATCTTAATGTCAGAACTCCAGTACCTGAAGAAAAAGAAGTAGGAATTTTTCTCTGCAGCAGAGTGACAAATGTCAGAACTCTGACATGGTGCCTGAGCATCCTAAAGCCACTACAAACAGAGCCATTAGGGAGGAAGTAACCAGATCTATAGTGTCATATTTTTAATATCTATGCAGTCTTCCAAGGATAGTATTTGATTTTGGTAACTTTCTCACAGCTTATTTTGTCCACTTAAATCTTGTAGGATAACCAAAGCCCTTTCCCAGGTTTGCACTCTACAGCCTTTTAGAGCAAAGAGGAAAAAACCTGGTTTTAGTCATGTATCTCCTTCATGGATTTGGGGCGGGTTTTTTTACTTTAACTCATACAAAAGTCAAATAAGACAGATTTACAAAGGGACCCCAAGAAAACACTGTTTCTCCCAACACCTGGGCTTGTTAACCTATGACATTCTAGCAGACATTCTTAAAGACCTTCAGTAAAAAACATTTGTTTATCCCCCTAAACAATCTCCTCCGGTGCTTACGTGCAAAAAGTACTCAACAGTGGGTTTAGGCCCTTCAAAAGGATAAGTGATAGACTAACATCCTGATAAAATGAACTTTCTGGGTTTATATCACAAGAAAATTTTAAAAATCCAAGTCATAAAGAATGTATTAACACAAGTAAGCTGGGATACATAGCTTTCCTAAGCTGCCTGTTATCCTATATGCTCCTATTTTCTTTACTTCAACACAGCATGAGAAATGTGGGAAACACATGTCCAAACAACAACCTTTGTAACGATAAAACACAAACACAGGGAGTACAGGGGGCAAAGGACCTTGTTACATACATAAGAACTCACAGCCTGGATGAAACTCTTAGGTTTTCTTGTCGACACTAGAGCTAGCCAAGGTCCATCAACTCAAGCTCAACTCAATTCACCTGAATACTGCAGGAGGTGTCATCTTCAACACCACAGCAGGCATCCTGAGCACGGATGCAGGTGCTACAGACACCCAGGAGTTAAAACATTGCTTGCAATAGATTGGCAAACGTAATTTATTAGAGTGCAATGAGTATGCCCCAAAGGAATACAGTCTGAATGAAAAATGAGAAGGGAGTAAAGCAAAATCAATTGGACCCTGGTTAGGCAGGTAATTAAAAGGAGCTCCCAGCATTCCCTGAGGATGCATCTCTATGTCCATTACCAGGATACAGCTGTCATAAAGATGTCCCCCTTAGCTTTTTTTAAAAACTTGGTATCAAATCCCATTAATGTGTGGGAGAAAAAAAAAAACAATTATTCTCTGAAATGCTGGAAGTCAGTGATAAATGAACAATGTAACTGTAGAATTACTAGTGCCTTTTAATAGCCAGAAGGGATATAAAAAATCTCAGAAATGTGATTCTTGGCACACTGTGGACTTGCAAAAATAAAAAAAAAGGAAAAGTTTATGTGAGTTTTTCCTGATTTTTAGGGGACTATACTTCAGTCTTTCCCACCATCTAATGAATCTGGCTCCAAGCTAATTAAAAAAAAATAGGGCAGTCAATAAAATACATATAATTGTTACCACATGTCTTAGCTTTTAAACTGAGGATTAAACATTGCCTATATGTGATCTCCCCTTTTTAAAGTGCAAGTGTTTATTTGAAAGGGAGAAGGAGAAAAGTTAGAGTCTTTTGTAGATTTTCAAGTTAAGACACAGATGATTTTCATACAAAAATACAACAAAACTTCCTATTGTTAAATTATTTTTGTCCATTTAAAAACCTATGCATGCTCTACAACAGGCTACATCTACATATTTAAAGATGTAGAACTGCCAGTAGCCAGGATAATTACATTTAGTATGAATGTGAAGATGAATGAGTCACTCAGCTGACAGAACTCTCTCTTCTGACTCAAGCTCTAATACTTTTCATAGTGTAGTCAACTAAAAGTGTTTTAGTGTTTGCCTTTGGGTTTTGGGGTTTTTTCCATGAAGAACCACAATCCTGAGCCCCAGCCATTTATGGTTATTAGAGATTCCCTGCTAGTGTTCACAAGCAATAGGGAGTGAGCCACATTTTCACTATGCCTGTGAAGTTTTTATTGAATGCACTATTCCTCATCTTCTGCCCTGAGTTTGTGGTTGAAACAAAGGAAATATAGGTAACAGCAGAAGTTGACATCCTGCAGCTTATGTCACAAGCTTGGACCTGAGTCTACCTGGGACCTTCCATATGTGCAGAAGGAACTATGCTTGGTGGGAGGACTGGGCCAGGAAAGGACAAGCCTCTCTGGCCTACAGATACAAACCAGCATATTATAGGAGCAATAAACTGTGTTTCTGTAAGTATCCAAACATGCACAGACAGTAGTTTGCATGGCTGTTTGTTCTCTTGACATGCAGCTCCATTGCACACCATGCTGCGCCTGTGGATTAATGTAAGCAGATCTGAATTACTCTTAAATTAGCTAGCCTACACACTAAATCAGAAACACTGAGATTAACACAGGCCACAAAGTTCACCTGAGACGCTCTTTACAGTCCCAAGCACCATATGTGAGAGACAGCTAACTGAAGGTGTTCAAGTATGACTGGGCTATGGTAGAAACTGAATTAAGTGAGCAAGGGCAGGTTGACAACAGGCATGTGAGTTCCTAACTCATATACAGAGATCTGTTTATTGTATCATGGAAATCTGTGGCTAAACTGGGGGTCTACACAACAAGAGTCTGCCCTGAAGTAGAATGGGTCCAGGCATGGTCCTCCAGAACCAGCTGCAAGCTGCAGCACTGCTCCCCTGGCTGCCAGCTGCCTGTGACAGTCACTGAGATACATTTGCAGAAGAGTTTTCTGAGTGTTTTGTGACCTTAACTCTGCTGACTTTCAGGAAGTTTAAGGCAGCTGAACACCCAAATGATTTTTAAAATGGAAATTAAATTCTAAGGAACATATGGCCTGTCCACACCAAAAAATGAATGTGGCAGATTTAATCTAGATAGCAGGGGCAGCAACAACAACAAGGATGGCATAGAGTCAATGTCAGCGTGTGCCACTAGAAGGTCACATACAGAGTCAGTTCCTGGAGTCAAAATTTTGCACCTTGGCAGTGACCTCAGGTAAAGCCTGAGCTGATGGATCTTTACTACTCTTCTTATGCCAGTTATTTAAACCAGCAAACATATACGTGCAAGCAGTACAGATACACTTATGCTAGTGAATTAAGGAACACAACCTTCTCTGTGGTTAAATAGGTGAACTTTGGGACGGTTGTGACCCAAACCAGTCAGTGTGATACAAATTATTCCCAAGCATGGTTCAGGAGTCGGCATATGGGAGGGACTGTTCCCCACACACGTACAGTTTGCAGGCAGGCAAACTGCTTTGGGAGCTGTCATGGTTTAACCCCAGCCCGCACCAGGAAAAAAAAGTAAACCTTGTGGGTTGAGATAAGAACAGTTTAATAATTTAAACAAAATATAATAATAATAATAACAATAATAATTGTAATTAAAAGGAGAGAGAGGACTAAAACACAAGAAAGACAAGTGATGTACGGTTGCTCAACACCTGCTGACAGATGCCCAGACTGTCCCCTAGCAGCAATAGGATAGGCCCCTCTCAGTTAACTCCCCCAGTTTATATACTGACCATGATGTTCTATGGTATGGAAGAGCCCCTTGGCCAGTTTAGGTCAGCTGTTCAGGCCATGATCCCCTCCAGCTTCTTGTACACCTACTCGCTGACAGAGGATGGGAAACCAACAAGTCCTTGATTTAGAGTGAGCACTACTTAGCAACAGTTAAAACATCAGTGTTTCATCAACATTATTCTCATACTAAATGCAAAATACAACACTACACCAGCTATTAAGAAGAAAATTAATTATATCCCAACTGAAAACAGGTCAGGAGAGTAATACAGTTTCTTTGCAGAGATGCACACCACTTGATACCAGTCAATGCCCAGGATTGTTCCTAGGCACATTTTGTTTATTACTATAAACACAGCCTTTGAACACGATGTTTTCACTTTGCTATATGGTCATACTAGACATTTCAGGCATTTCTTAAAGCATTTACTCCTTAATGTTTGCACAGCGTTCTCACTTCAACTCTTATTGTAACCTTGCTCCACCCTAAAGTGACAGCGGTGACCAGCTTTGTCCAAATAACTCTAACTACTATTATGTATCTCCAGCTGCAAAGACAATTCAGTAACTCACTTCATATACACACACAGTGCAATGTGCTTCCACAGAAGGACTACCTATATACTATGAAATTTGTGAGTTCTTTCCAGAGGTTAAAATTCATCAGCATTCCCAGCAGCACCTTAAAGCAAGATCTATACACGTGGGCCAGGCAGGACTGACAGTGTATTCTTGTAAAGTGACAGTCCAGATGAGCTGCAGATTGGGATTTCAGGTCTTGAAGCAACTTGCAATAAAACTAAACAAGACATCTAAGAGGATGTATGTTATTCTTCTTTTTTGATGTTGTTGTTCGGGGGCCAGAGGAACTGTTTCTTGGTGTGACCACCTTTAGAGGAAAATTAGAACTACAATATGTTAATCGTCTTAAATCTCCCAGAGACTCATAAAAAGCAAATTATACTGCCTAAAATGTAAAAACATCTCCCCCTATTATATGTGAAAGCATGGGCATAAAAATGGGAATAATCCCCTCAGGACAAAATCCAGGGAGAAACAACAACATGACCCTGAGTTATAAATAGGAAGAGATTTTTAGTGTACTGCAGGGGATTTAGTGAAGGGATCCCCATTAATGTTAATAGGAGGCAAAGGGATGAATCTCACGCACTGAAGTGGAAATTCAGCCCTTCATGTTAAATGTTCTGAAAACCAAGCAGCTTGCTACTTCCTGTGCATCCAGCCAGAAACAGGGATGAAAACAGTTAATTGCTTTCTGATGTTTGGGTTGAACTAAGGATACAATATAAGCATAAGGCATCTGGAAATAATGCTCCTTTTAAGAAATCTGGGAGGTAAGTGCCTGGTTTGCTGCACAGGCATGGGATCCCTCACTATGCAGCTCCCTGGCAAAATCTAATGTGAGCGTCATTTAGATTAAATGAGATTAACCTCAAACTTCATTTCCCATGCAAACAAGACAATCTAAGTACACTAATGTATATGCTAACCGTTTTTATTGAAACATAAATGCTTCTATCTGCAAAGCTTTTAAGCAAATTACAAGCCAAACTGAACATTAAGGGCAAGGGTCTTGTGTTTTTTATATAACTTCTGAGGCTTTTTATGCTTTGTTATGTTCAGCAATGTAAACTATAAAACATGCTGGTATATTCTTCATTCACTGTGTTTTCTCAGCTGAAGTTCATCTTTTTATAACAGAAGAGCTGAAATATTGACAAAAATCTACTGAACTAAATTACAGATTTCTTTTCATTTTGGAAAAGTTCAGATTTCATTTGCATCTTTCTTACGCATCCAAAAGTGAGAGGAGAAAAACAATGGAAAACAGTGGAGGAAATAATGGCGGTGCATAACAACTGGACATCTGATCCTATACTTAGTTGTGTAACTAAGTTTTGTGAAGCCATTGAAGAGTCTGAGGAGTTTTTCCCCTGAGGAGGAAGGCAGAGACAATGTGCAGTGAAGGGACTGCAGCTCCCATTGCCTATCCCTCATGCCACTGAGAGGGGAGTAGACAGAAAAATTGTGAGTAAAGTTGAGCCCAAGAAGAAGGAAGGGTGGGAGAAAGGTGTTTTAAGATTTGGTTTTATTTCTCATCATCCTATTCTGACTTGATTGGTAATAAATTAATTTCCCCAAGCTGAGTCTGTGTTGCCTGTGATTGCAACTGGTGCACATTCTCTTCCTGGGAGGCCAGACTCTTTCTTCTCAGCTCTTTCTCAGCTGCACTGCAAAGAACAAAAGAAAACAGGCACAAGTTGCCACAAAAATTCTAACTGAATACAAAGAAACCAGTGTTCCAAATGAATGTCAAATATGGGAATATCCTGCTAAGAGATTTTGTGCAATTACCATCCTTGCAGATTTTCATAACTGGATAAGAGCAACTTGATCTAGCTTTGAAGCCTGCACTGTTTTGGGCAGGGTGTGGACTAGAGACCCTCAGAGACCTAAATTAATCTCTGATCTTATGTGAGGTTGAAAATACTGCTCAGTTCCATAAAAAATTCCACAGAAGAAAAGACGTTACTATAATCTTTATAAGGGTCTAACCTGTGCCAGGAGGGCACAAGAGGCCTGTGAGACTCAAACTCACACGTGAAGGTCTTTCTTTATCTTTTTAATCACTCTGCACTTGTACTTCAGGATCACATTTCTAGCCCAAAGTAAAATATGTAACACCATTCTATCTTGAAAGTGGTCAGGAAAATCTCAAAGAATTTACCTCAGAAGCTCTTTCAAATATAAATTAGAAGCTATTTTAAAGTGAAATTTCAGCATATAGGGAAGTCTTTGCTGTAGTTTCTGTTCCTTGCTTCACTGACCTTTTCCTGGTGGAGGATATGAAAAGCAAGGTGGTGTAGGTCTTCATCTCTGCATGCCTCTGTAGCTTGTCCCAGATATGCCAGGAATGCAAAGCCCCATAATAATGTGACCCAACTGCACAACCTTGGCTCAGACTTCTAATTGCTCAGTATGAGAAGGAGCTGTGAAGAAGTCTGTAGAGCAAAGATAGGGAAGATAAAGTCGCAGACAGGTAAGAATTCTGAGACAGAATCATTGCTAGCTCAAGGATTCAAGAAGGAAAGCACTGTCATATAAGGGTATTTAAAAAAAAAACAACAACACACAACCAAATAAATGCAATACTGAAGGGTAGCAACTGAGGAAGAGCATCTATGCCATGGAGAAAAGTAGTTCAATGCTCTTCCGGACTAATGCCTACCTGACCTGCAAAAAATCTTTCAGTGTCTTAGTGGGGTGGGGAACATAATAAACCACGTGGCTTGGTAAACACAGCTATCTTTTGTGTATGCTGCCTAAGATGTAATTATTTTGTCTTTTAAAACTTTGTATACCTTGTTGCAGAGTCTGCACAGGGTTGAACATGCAGGGACAAGTGGCCCAACGGGACACCATCACAGGAGTGCCATTTTGAGTTGTGCAGCAATGCTAAGATTGCATTTTGGGGCTGGAAAATAGAACATTTTAATCTGTTATCTTATTAATCAACTGGAATTGATGTAAAAACAGGCGAGTTGTGTGACAAAACCCTTAGGAATATTCATGCTATTGTCACTGACAGCTTTCTATGTAGTTACTCTGCCTGGGTATTTTGTAATTAATGTCATTCCCAAATCAGCAGTTGAAGACTGGCATTTCTCAAGGGTTTTCAATGCAAAATCACTCTTCTTTTTACAAACTTTGAGCACTGAGCCATGAAAACAAGAGTACCAGCACAGTTTTTTGCAATTTGTGCATAGATGATTGCAGTTTTAAAATATTACTCTTAAGTAAATCTCTCTGCATTCAATTTATAGTAATGGGACTCCTAGAACTTGAAAATATTTATAAGAAAGAAGTAGCAACAATATTGTTTCAATTGCCAGATACCTAAAACCCCATCAGTATTTACTGCACACTACCAGGGACCACCTCAGTCTATGCCAAGGGCATCACATCATCCTCCAGGAAAACCACTCTCTGTATCTTCTACCAAGTTCCTCGGGTTAGAAATCTTTGCCAGGTGCTTGTTCTTTTTCAAGAAACAGCATTACAAACAGATTCTGGCTGTTAGCTCTCTGTCTTACTAAACCTTCCAGATTTTTGGCTTCCATACCCACTAGAGCAGTTGATGTTAAGCAACTAGATATGGATTTCTCTTGAGAAAGAGAAGTTTCACAGAACTTGGACAGGTTAAGCAAGGATGTTCTGACTTAGTAAATACTCATGGCAATAGTCCCCTTCTTTTGTGCGTCCTTAGAGACCAAAAGGATGGAGGCTTCTAAAGAGTTGCCCTGAGTTTATTTACAGTTAAAGCCTTGGCTGACCAAGCAGCTGGGATCCTCACTTAGTGGAAGGAGACACCTCAGCATGTCAGCAGATAACAGTCATGACAGCATCACCAGCTCAGCAAGCCCTGAAAGTCACAGAATCATTTTGGTTATATCCCTCAAAGAGACTACAGTTCTACATCCATCAGCCATAGCTGTTGGCATATTTGCCACACACCTAATAATTCCCTCCTTTCCTGCAGTAGTGTCTTGCCCATGGAGGGGCTCTAAGCTGAAATCTAAACTCCTCAGTTGAATCTGTCAAGCTGGTTTCTTAGCAGTGACTTATAGAGCCAGGTATCATTATTTCTCTGAAAGATACAAAGGGAGGGAACCAAGCAATTAGGGGATCTTGTAAAACCCTGTCAAGCTGAAGAGTGGTATTGATTCTGCCTTTCTTTCTTTGAGGAATAATGACTGTCTCATCAAATGCTTTAACTTCCCCACATCGCGCTGTGCCTTAACCTTTGTAATGCTAAAGATCTCAGATTTGCAATTCTGTAGCCCGTCTTTCACTCTGTAATCGTTCACCTAAACTGCTGTGGTGATATTTTTTCTGCATTGTTCTCCTGCTGTTATTCTCATGCCTTTACACCTTTAAGCTCATATGCCAGGTTTCTCAGAGGAGATGATTGCTCTGGGATGACAACTGACCCTTTTTTTCTGCTTTTCCCGATACCATGTTGTTTAAATTTTAGTTTAGCTATATATATTATGAGTATTATTCACTATTATACACGGACAATGCTTAGCCAATGATTTTCCCTTCTGTAAAGGTGCCTCACAAACAAGCCTGAAGTTAATGTTTACGTTGGAGGCTACTACATAAAAATCTGCTTAAAATTTATTTGACATATGTTGCTGGCAGTTTTAATTTTTAAGGAAGCTACATGATATTGTAAAGCACTTGAGATAGGAATGGTGTTTTCCCATGGGCTAGTTGAACATCAAACGGACACTGAATTTGACCATAATCTTCTAACTACCACTGCTCTATTTGTTTATGCATCTTAAGTTACAAGTATTATTTTATTTTTATGTCCTTGAGTTTACAAATACTGAAAAAAATTAGAGTATTTGAAATCTGGAAACCTTTTTTGCAGATATCAATTTCCAGCATAAATAGGACTTTAGTGTTACCTCTTGGTCTGGCTGTGAGAACTCAGGCAACTGAGATATTGCATCTGTCTCTGCTGTGAAAAAACACTGTGCAGGCAAACTTAAGTCCTCCCAGCACATTCTCAGTCAGCCACATGGGGTGCTTACTCCTGCTATATACTTTATGAATCCCGCTGAGCACATTTTGTGACAGCACATAAATCACAGGCAGGTTGAATGAGACAGCTAACCTAGTTACTTACAGTCCTTAAAAATGCTTCAGACCAGGTGTTGACATGAACAATGTCAGAGTGACCAGCACAGCCCCGCAGCATACAATGCCCTGCCTCAGGGCTACTGGGCTTGAGCCAAACACATTTGCAGGAAGACTGTGTCCTGCAGACCTGAAGGTGTAGAGAAGAGCCTGGCACAAACAAAAATGAGCCTCACTGGGAGGCAGAGAGTCATGAAAGGGACACTAGGAAACCTGTCAAGCCTTTCCCTAGGTCAGATCAGGTGGAGTAATGTCATTCCTGACAAATATATATATCTAACTTCATGCATCAAGTTTTGATGCTTTAGTACTTTTTGCTCTTTTTTTTTTTCATTATCCAGAAAGGAGTTACTTAATTCTACTTTAGTTGATCTAACAGAACAAGAAGAAAGGAAAATCTGAGTATCTGTAGAATATGTGGGTTTGCATTTGAAAAACAAGGTCTCATAGATGGGTTGAATATGCTTGGCTGGCAGCATTTTATGAACTCAAGTCATGGCATGATGCCAGGCAGGAGGAGGTATAAAAAAACCTAAATAAAGAAATATTTAAATCTGGCTATAAAGGCAGTAAATAAATTTCCTCCTGCAGTTAATAATAACTATTTTTAAAAAAAAGTTTTGTTTTATGCTGAAGTAAATGGTTCTGATTGGCTTGCAAATATCATTTTTCCTGCATAACTTAAGGGGAGGGGGACATATGTCTAAGCATAATTTAAAAGACTAAATAAATACATGCAGATTTATATTTTTGACTCCTGGACATCTTTTAATTTGTTCCCCAGTCACCAGAATAAAATGTCTAGGATTTGTCCAGTTAAATTTCTGAACAAAAAAATTTATATTCTAGAAAAAAATCTATCTCAGAGTGCTCAAATCTTCCTCTAAAATGATATCTATGATGAAGACCAGAAATCTTGTCCACTTACCTGATTTTTTTTCATGAATTGAAGCCTTATTTTTCTTATTACCATCCCTGGAAGAGAGCTCCAGCACCACGGTCAAGGTTTTTTTGCAATTCTACATAATGAGCAAGAATAAAACCAAAAAACCTTCTTTCTCTTTGTTTGCACACATACATTTAATGACAGATGCCCTGTTCCAACATGCAAAAATAACACTCACCATACAAAATGGGTCAGATTTTCTGATCTGGTGTCATCACTTTGCATTGCATTGCAAACATAATCCAGGCCTAAAGCCTTGTTCAAGCTGAAATGGTGAGGATTATCTCGTTGCAAAGATAATTCTTTTGAACAGAGACCAAGTATTACAGTTCTTCTGGGACTTCTTCCTTTGCCATAGCAAGGAAAGAGGGGTGTTGCTAAAAAACAAGAAAAATTCATTAGCACCTTACCATGTCACACTGAGTAAACCCTTATGATGATTTGTAGCCTGCATGTAATAGGATTGACAGAAGGACTTCCCCCAGATGTAGCCATGCAAGAAGCAAGAAGGTGGAGAGTGTTGAACTAGTTAGTGTAAATTTTCTCAGCTGATTGATTAATTTTACTGTCCGGGGTATCATGTTTAACCCAATTCTGCATCTTGCCTGAGTACCCACAGCCAGTCTGCCAAGTAACAGCATGGTAATGTTTACACTAAAAATGCAGGAAGGACTTCAGATTCCAGATGCTCTGAACTTCTTTCAGTATTTGCTGAAATAAGCAGTCAGTATGTATCATGGGATGCTCAGAGATAAAATAGAGATCTATGTGTACTCCACAGTCTCCAAAGGTTTTGCCAGCACATGTTCAGGCCACTGTAACAGAGGTCAATGGCAGCCGAAAATTATTAGGTACAATATACTGAGTTAACGAGGAAAAGAAAGGATAATAAGATAATTCCCCAAACCAAAGGGAGTGTTCTCATACCCAGTCAGAAGACAGCCAAGACTGGAAAGAAAGAAGGGGCAGTCCAGGTTGTTCTGGCACTGCCTCAGACCCTGCTCCCTGTCAGCAGGGCTAGGCTGGGCTTACCACAGGAGCCCCTGGTAAACAGCCCTCTCTTTTATCGAAATGGAAGTAGTGTGCTACCACTGAGCTGCTAGCTGACTTTAGCAGCAGGAGGATTAGAGGTTGATCCTATCTTTAGCTCTTTTACTGTGCAAGATGATGTCGGACACTTGGAGAGCAGAGGATCATTAGCAGAGAAATTAATGAGTCAGAGATGGAAATTGGGTTCCTGCGGTGCAAGTTCCTCTGAATTTTCTCTTTGGAAAGGGATGAACTTGTGGATATAAGACTGAAATACTGTTGATAGAGTCCAGCTCTCTGTATGGACCCTATGTGAGCTCAAGCAAGTCACCCAGTCTGTCCGTGTGCCACTTCTTTCCTCTGTGACACAGCAAGAATAATCCTTTGCTTCCCACATCCTGAGAATGTGTGTTGTTCCCTTTTCTGAAACAAAGAGCATCCCAACTCTGAGCTGATCTGAACCCAAGGACATTTTGTTTTTGTTTACTGACATCCAAATAATAGCAATAACAACAACTTACCAGACATCCCGGGATGAGTTTAAAGCAGGTACGGAGAGGCCACTTAAAGTATTTTTCAGTTTAGATTTCAATATGATGCCATCATAAACTGATACATCAGTTCTGCCTAGTATGGAAGAAGAAAAATATAATCCAAAATATATACAGAGTCAAAAATATCCTTCTAGGCCACGAACTTCAGTAGGATGGAGGATTGTTCATGTGTTAATAACAACTGTAGTTTATGAGGAGCAGCTGACAGGTATCCTTGTCAGCTGCTCCTTGACTATACAGAAAATCCTATCAATGTTTCTAATACATGAGATTCCTTCACACTTGTATAAAACATGTGAGGTTGTGCTCTTAAAATACAGTTGATTAATGTTCATATGGATCTTGTCATACACTAACGTTAAACAAAGCTTTGAGTTCAGTGACCCACACATCCACACGCCTACCATCAGAACACTAGTGTCTGCTCTGGGCATATACCATTGCTAAGCTCATTTTCCTATTTAGGAAGATATAAAAAGCAGTGCTGCTCATACAGCTCATGTAAAGACAGCAGCAGTGCTCCTGCATGTACAACATCTGAGTACTACTGTCAGTGAGTGCTTCACCAGTGACATCTGTGCAGAGCCCTTCAAAAAAAACCCCGGTAAACAATCTGTCAGTTATGTGGAAACCAGAATACTCCCTATTATAAGGATAATTTTGTTCGTTAACTGAATTTTTAGGCATTAAAACAATGATTTCTTCCCAATTTTCTCATGTAACTACAGCTGAAAGTAGTTAAACTAAAAAGTAGTTTTAACTAAAATTGAGAGTATCTCATCCAGTATTTTCAGTGAGGCTGTGGCAATATGTTTGAGCTGCTGTATGCATTACACGATCTGTGCTGATAGGTAAAATCCAGCAACCTTCACAAATGTGGTTTTGCCCTAACATCAAGTGTCTGTTTAGGAAAGTCCAGTGCAGCACACAGTGCAAAACCTTTGCCACTGCTGAATCACTCTGGTTGCCACTGAGACATTTTTCCCACTTATATGAGGAATTCATTGCTCTGTACTACCACCTCATTTTCTTTAGACGTTTAGAGAGCTTCATAAGGATGTGTGACATTTGAAGAATTTTTGCTCATGTGGTTATTTCCTAGAGAAATATCTGTGAGTGAAATAGTGGATGAATGGAAATACGTCTTTTCCTCTTTTCAGCAACAGTGTAGGAGTGATCTTGGCAACTTGTTTTCCATTTTCACATGAGTAATTACCAGATAAAACCAGGAGATTACTGGGGAATGTGTTTTGTTAGATAAACATTTGGCTTTGGCCAAATAAGAAAAAAGAAAAAAAATTAGTATCTTGGGTTTGCATTTCTGAAATTAAGATTGAGGTTCTGTTGTCTTAGTATAGGTACCTAGAGCCATCTTAGCTTATAGGCTATCAGCTAAGCTGATAGGCTTAGCTGATTTAACCTATCAGCCCTTGAACAGAATTGGCTCCCACCCTACAGCAGTATGGGCCCTATCTCCCAGCTCTTTGTAAATACTTCATCTATCCTAACAAAGATCAAATTTAGACACTTACGTTTACACATCTGCATCCCATCCTTGGTGTTTTGCTTTTAAGGGCCGGGACTTTGATACCATCCACAAAAATAAGGGAAATGAGGTGTTATTGTCTCTTTTCCCCCCCGACAGCCTCCAGATCCTGCTCAGTGAGTCAAGGCGCTGGTCAGAAATATGAGAGTTCCAGATTTCAATCCCCAATCTGCCTGACTCAGAGCAAGGATTGCAACTTTCCCTGAAGACACCTAATCTATCAGGTAAGTGCAGGATATCTCCTGTTATACTTTGTGTAAAATGAATATTCCTACAAACTTATTCAAACTAACATTTTGCAGCAAGGTCCTTAATTGAATTACCCCTGAGATTTTTTTCCTTTTATGAGACTGAAAAATATTTAACATGTGATGTGTAACAGCTATAAGTGAAGAGCCTTATTCTGAAAGTTTGTAAATGTTTGCAAATGTTTCATTTTAGTGGCCAAATCAGAAATTCAAATACTAGTACAGCTAAGATGTTGTTGTTCGCTCAATTTTATTGTGCTCTGATAAGGAAAAGGCAGTAGCAGTGGCTGATTATGGAAAAACTTGGCACATATTACAAGTAAAACATTCGGTGTGAAGCCTTTCTGTGACGAATTGCACTCAGCACCCCCATAAAATTATGAGGGATACATTAGGAAGAAAAACAATTTTCTGCATCTAAATATTTATTCTGGTTTTAGTATCCTACAGTGAAAGAAAATTCAACAAACCCTTCTGTTCTTTTCTCTATCCTTTCCTCAATTATTACAAATTTTTGGCACAGTTGATCTTACTACCACTACCAATGGAAGAGGACACCCTGAGGAAATATCTTGCTATATTCAACGGGATTAGTATAGTCTGCATTCATCTTTCAAAAAAATACACAGAGAGCCTGGGGTAGCTAGAGAAAGGATGTTTAAGGGCTTTGTGGACCACATTTTCAGGCAGATCACATGTATTGACTTTTCCAGTCTAAAGTCTTCCAGGTTTCTCTAAGTGACTCTATATTGGTGTTTCACCAGAAGTACACTTTTGAAGCAGATTTCCCTGTTATGCTTTGGTTCACATTACTAAACTGTCATCAAAGGGCATAAACTAGATTACTCATGGATTAAAGTAAACTGGAGGAAGTGTGCCAGGAGCACACATGTAAAGCACTTCAACTTCTAACTAGCATACATTCCACCAGAGAAAGCAAGAACTAGTCCAAAATAAACTCCCCTGAAAGGCATCTCCCAGGTCTTCACAAACATCTGTTTTGATCTGCAGACCTGCTCTGCTATTTACTTGTACGTACAACGCAAATATAGCCTTTGCATCTTACCTCTAGAGGGAGAAGACACAGTGTTGAGGACTGGGGAGATGCACGCTAGGGCAAAGGGCACTTGGTGTCACAATGTGAGAAGAGGTGACAACTCCTTAGTGCTCCTGGGAGGAATGGTGGAACCACTTGTGCACAGTGTGAGTTCTTCCTTACCTGTCAAAACTCAGTGTGCGTTTAAAAGGCCTCCAGACACACCTGGGGCAGGATCTGGTTGCTCCTTACAGGACTAAAGGAAGCCCAAGAGTGAGAAGGTGTTGCCTACCTCACTGGGAGGGACACAGATGGTTTTGAGAGAAGTAGGAAATGCTGCTAGATGTTGGATCTGTGTCAGGGTGCATCTCCCTGTGCCAGCTCTGCATGTTACACAGGACACCAGACATATCCTGAGAGGTTGCATGGGTTGGGGGGGGGATGGGATGAATGGTTGTAGTGTTTGGTCAAAGGCTCTACAAAGGCTCCCCAGAGCCGTGTCATCCCGGAGGCTTCTGGAAAACTGGATGGCTTGCAAGGACCCTGCTGATGTTCTGCCTGGATGGCATGTGTCTTCTTCACAGCCTTCCCACTGGCCTCCAGACCACCCAGCCAAGCAGCTCAGTGGCAGCCTTGTGCCTGTTGGTAGGGACTGCTCTTCTGAGCCCTCATCCAGCCCCTCAGCACTGTGACAAACACAGCACTACTCATAATCTCTGTGGCTCAGGACTGTTGCTTACAAACAGCATAAGAGATACAGTTATCCTACTTTGGGGCAAATTTCAAACACTCTTCTGCTTCAAACCACATTTCTGCTTTGCAGAGTATCATTTTCTCTCTCAGGTTTCCACCTTGCCCGGCACCAAGGGCAAGCCAAACACCTTCCTGTTTTTACAAATCCAGTCAATAATCTTCTGCACTTCTACTTTCCAAATAACTGCAAATTCCTTAATTCGGACCTAGATTGGGAGACTGGCTTTGCTTCCTTTGCGCTACAAAAGCATGCAGCAGAGGGTATGAGTGGACTGCCAGCAACATCAGCCAACAACAACCTCCTCCTTCCATCTTGCTCCATTCTTTCCATCACTACTGTCTACCATGGTGCTGCGACCTCTGCAGGGTGTGTGTGGTCAAGTACAGGTGCATCCAGCTGACACTGAATTCAATTCTGGCTTTTGGAAACATACATGTACATGGCAGTAAATCTAGTTTTGGAAAAGCAATCTGTTCTACATACAGTCTCTTGCATGCTGAAGTAGAAGACAAATTCTCTTTAAAACACTTCCCATATTTGTTGTCTTTTTCTTTTGAGGGCAAAGGAACGAAACAGGAGAACACTAACATGTGGTTTTCTTCTTTGTTCATCCATAAGAAGTGATGATGCCTACAGCTTCTCAAATAAGGAAAGTCATATATTTCATTAATTGTATAGTACATATTCACTTTGAACAAATGCCCTCATCATTCCTGGAAATTGAGAAAGTCAGATATCTTTATTACATCAACTTATAGAGGCTCTTTTTATCTGCTGAACACACCCATCTACTATGCTTTTTTTTTCTCTTGATGTTAGTTATCTGCCAAATAGCAACTGCTCACTGATGGGCAGATTTATATGTAGGAGAAATCTTTGTTTAGACATAGAGAAGCCTCAAAGTAGGAGGACAGTGAACAACTTCCAAATGCTTTAGATAAATAGAAGACTTCTGAAATAGCAAGCATCCAATATTTTTAGCTCTCAAGGGGAATTCACTGGGTTGAAAAATGTGTCCAGTAATAAATTTCTTCTATAAACTAGAGAGAGATCTTGCAGGGAGCTATTGCAGAATTGTAAAAAGTTATGTGTAATCACATTTTTCTATTCTTCTGGGAAATTACAACAGACACCTACAGGAAAATCTGCAAAAAGTTGTCCATCTAATTACAGATTATTTCAACACGAACCAGGAAAGTTGGATTTTATTTTTTTTAATTTAATGTATACATTAATTAATTAGCAAACAAAAGGAAGGGATTAAGCAACAAAATCATTTGGCTCTTTCTAATCAGTCTATGGCTGCATGGTGCCAACTGTATGGTGTTAGCTGCAATCTGCCACTGACAGATGTACTCAGGTTTGGATGCTGTTACTTAACTTAGAGGCTGTGACAGTGTTTGGATAATTCTGATGTTATCCTGAGAGGATTAGGATTCAAAGACAAATTTAAACTCTCTTCGCCAATGCGTATTTGAAGATGATGTGCATTTGCAGGGGACTGGCTGACACAAACCTAATTTGGCCTTGTTTGAACATATGTGGTTTCTCAAAGGAGGTGAATTCCAGGCAGAGATGAAAGCCATTCAGTGCCTCTGATCTCTGTGATATCACTTCCAAATGAGATTACCTTCATTGAACATTTTCCTTTTCTGGCAACAATCTGGGGAAATTTACAGAACTACAAACACAGTCTTTTATTTTTAGAGTTTTAAAAAGTTAAACTAGATATTTATTAATTGCCTTTTGTTCAACATATAATGTATGTTAAAAACTAGTTTAGGGCTTTGTTGTTTTCAAGGTAATGTAATTTCCTGACAGTTGAAGTAAATGATATTTTCTGAATATAGACACAATGATACCAACAAAAATCGTTTCCTGCTCAGATCCACAACACCATAAAATGCATCTAGGACCCTTTTGAACTCCTCTTATTGTGCCTAAAGAAAAATAGCAGTGCAAGGAAACTACAAATAATAAGAGCATCACCACTTTTCAGAGGTCAAATGTAAAAGCTAGACTTGTAATTTTATAAACAGTACATCATGAAATCCTTACACACTGGAAAGAGTGAATCTGATATCAAGTTTTACCACCTCAGAAAAGTCAAAAGACATACTGCTGCTCTCAGAGATATGACAAAATTGTCAGTTTCTATTTCATCTTCTTTTTGTTGATACATTTTAATAAGAAACACCACAGTAAGATCCATCTTTCAAATGACAAATTGAGATGGAAAATATCTGCTCTGTTGCTATATTGGCATGTGAATAGATATTCTAATTGTCAAGTGCTTGATTTTTTACATCCAGAAAATGTATTGTGATACATACGATAGCTCCACACTTCTAATCTTCCCGGATCATTCAGGAGAGTAATGAAATGTACTTTTAGAAAGAAGAGAAGAAAAAAATATATGTCATTTCTTCCTCCTTAGTGATTTGGTTTGTAAAAATTGCCATCTATTACTTATAGACATATAACAGACTGGAAGTGTTAAACATCAACAAGCATTTCCACATTTCTAGGTTGTGGACAAAAGTTTTAGAACATAGGGAGCTTACTGGATTGGTAGATGTCCTTGGTGCATTGCTTACAGACCCATATGGTTTTCAGTATTATTTTTAGTAAGTTATTCCTTTTCCAAGTGAAACAAAAAGCATTTGTCATAAGCATTTGCTATGAAACAGATTTGTTAAAAAGAAAGATATTCGCAAACAGCTTCTACTTTCTATGTCTCCAAGTCAAGTCTCCATTAAGCACCTCTTGCCATTAGAAAAAAATAAGAGAGATATTCTCAAGAGTTTGTAGAAACACAAACAACTGAGCTTTGAAAGTGCTCTGATTTTACTACTCCATATTCTGCCTTGAAATGCTATTTCTGTATGTTAAGCATAAATACTGACTATATAGTTCCACTGAGAATCGTAACTACAGAATGCCGAACTGGAAGAGTGAGAGAGTTTGGGTTTAGGCTTAGGTGTTCTATAATTTATGAAAACAGCTACTTTTTTTTTGTTTCTTAGCACTCTTTATTTCCAGCTGAAATAAACTTTTATTTTTTGCATCTAATTGTAAGGATGTTTTCATAGTTTTTTAATTGCTTGCCCTTGGAGTCTGCTGCAATTTTTAAATAATAATTCACTTTCAAAACTTGCTATATTGGCTCTCTACAACACTCTTGATGTTATACCAAGGGAAAACAGTGGAAGATATGAGTGTAAAGATAACATAAAAAAAAAAATCTATATTTTTGTTCTTTTTATTCAAGTTGCCACAAATCTAGGTTTCCTTCTGCAATGGTAAAAATTAATAAATGAGAACCAAGATTCTGGGGCTTTGAGACATAGATCAAATATCAGGAAAGTTAGCAACTTTGCTTACAAAGACACAAGAAAGTTTCCCATGGAGGACTTTTTGCTTCATGCAGATGACCTCTGAATTTCTAGGTATTTTTTTAAGCCTGCACAGAGCCCATTGAAGTTGATAGGGTCTGGTTCAGACAGAAACATTCAGCCTTAGAGGTCATTTGCAGAATCAGATTGGTACAGTTAGTCTGAGTCTATAGAAAACTGCAAGAAAAATATTTCCTCTGGTATATTGAGATTAAATCATGAACTAGAAAACACTTATTAAACTTCATTATTGTAATTCTCACTTTTAGAAGGTTTACCTTTAAAGTGTTTAGCTACTCTCTTGTAAATATTGTCTCATAGCATTGCCTAAAGAGAAAGTCTACAGTTTCAAAGAATTCAGATTCACAGAGAAGGAAGAGTTATAAAGTTAAAGGTGGTGCAGTAGTAGGAATATATTTATTCTTAGTTTATGTGATAAAAGTTTATATCTGCACACCCACAAAGGAGCACAGTTGGGAAGTCTACACGACACGCTGTTCCAGCTGCTCCCAGGCACATCACAGGAGCCATCAGCCCATTAAAGGCCCATCTCCACAAGCCCAGAGCAGCACAAGGGCTCAAAAGCAGGTGGAATCCCAAATTAGGGACTCTGAGGAAGGGAAACCCTGTCCAGAGCCTCGGTCCCACAGCCCAGTTGTGAAATGCATTGAGAGGAGTCAACTCCAAAGCACCTTTTGAGCTGAGGGAGGTTGCTCACTTCTCTAGAGGTGTAGGACGCATGATGGTTATGCAGGGGAAAAACATTTGGGGATTGCACAAGACTCCTAACAGGATGCTTAGGGAAGAAGAACATATTGGATTTAAACAACCGGGAGGGAACAATTATCAAAAAGTAGAGGGGTAAGAGATAAGAGGCTGGTCACCTGTAAGTAGTTGGCTGGTTGGTACATTTGTCAGGCCATGCCGTGTCTATTGTTGAGGGTCTAAGCTTAGCAACTGGGGCAAGTGTCACTTAGTGAGTACACATGTGATGGCTAATGAGCATCAAGGCCAAATAGCTAGTGTGTAGATTGGCTGGGTGCCAGAGCAAGATCAGGAGTGTATTGGACAGTGGGAACCAGGGGAGTCTCAGCCAGCTGCCAAAGGGATGTCATTGTCCAGGTCCCTAGGGGCGAATCTTATGTCTGTGTGAGTGTGTGTGTGCTCGGAGTTTGTACCAGCAACTGGAGGGTTGCTGTGGCCTTAGAGGCTCATATGTTCAGCCAGGAGCCAACAACTGGGCAGACTGAATGTCTGAGAAGCACAGCTGCTGGAGGCATCCATGCTGTACAAGTGTATATACATATATATTTCTACCACTGATTTCCATCCTGCTCAGCTAGAGGGGAAGGCAGGATGAGGCTGTTGGTGCTGTTTGTTCTCATATGAGTGTTCTGTGTGTCTGTCTGTGAATTTGTGTGGCTGGCCATGTTTATCATGTGAATCATGATGCATGTATGTGCTGTGCTGTGCATAACTGTGCGTCTTCAGCCTCACTGCTGCTTGAACCTAGGCATGGAGCTGTTGTAGCCTCTCCCAGACTGTCAGATCCAGTGCATTATGTTTTTCTCCTAATATTTAGGTACTACTACATACAGGCACAAAAGTTATGCTCATTCTTCCTTCATTATTAAACAGACAAAAATTAGACTAATTCAAGAACAGTTACTAGAACTTAATTTTTGTTTTAAGCTGTCCAAGGAACCTGTTGTGTGATGCACCAGGTTATACAAAAGTTCTGGTATACACCTTTTCTTTTCTCCAAATATGGCTTTTTGGTGTTTTGCATTCCTTAAAGGAACTGAATTGCTAGTGATTAAAGACTCAAACATTCAACCACCTGCAGTGACCGTTCAGGTGCTGTCAGGGACTGGACTATTGGTGCTCATGGCTCAATCAGCAGTGTGCTTTGCTGATGTGTACTTTGCTAACAATTTGAAGAGTGGTAACCCAGGCCAGGGGCTGAAGGTGTGCACATCCAACACCTCAGGCTACAAGCTGGGTGTTAAACAAGGTATGGAAAGAGGCAAATCCTGCAAGGTGGAGGCGTATTTATTTTTCCTTACACAGGTGACTCAGCTGTGATGACTCCCTGGAACATTCACACCTAGCCTGAAGGTACTCATCTCTTGTTGATGAGCTGTAAAGAGCCATGGTTGACTGATCTGCATGGACCTAGGAGACAGCTGCAATATCTTAGAAGGTGTCAGAGACTCCCGAAATATCCATGACTCACAGTATCACATCATCCAGTGTAAAGCTCCCCATCCTGGAGGAGGTACCAGAGGTGTTCCCACCTGAACCTGAGCATATGTAACTCTGAATTTCGGGGCTTCCCTTACCATTCAAGGCTTCCACCACCACTTTAACAGTTCCCGACTGTGACCACCACATTGACAGGACTACAACCACCACTTTGACCAACAAACATTGCAATCACAACAATCACTCTCATTGCTGGATGGAATGGGCACCTTGCAGGTCCTTCCAGTGGCCTGGGGGTCTGCAGCCCTGCTCTGACTGCCTGTACCAGCACCACAGCCTCATTCCAGTGCCACACAAGTATCTGCTGATATCAAATCCCAGCCATCTGCCATTTCCTGCCAGTGATGACTCTCTAACCATTCCTGCTGGGTTTTCTGGGCATAGGGGAGCCATCTGATCTCTCACCTGTGGACACATGTGGGTTTTTTTCCAGGTCAGGGAGACTGGCTGCCATCTCCATTTGGTCTGGTGGGCGGGGTTTGGGAAGTTTCTCCTCGTCAATTGGTTTAATCCAGTTTTATCAGTATTGTTATTAGCATTTCTTCTTGGTAAAGAATTTATTTTTTCACTTATATCGAGGCCTATTTGGTCTCTCTTTTTGTATTGGAGAAGCAAGGGGTATTGAATCTGAGGGAAGATTCTTCTGTCCGAGATCTCTGCCCTTCCAAATTGTCTCAAACTGAGACACACAACTAGCTCCAGATGAATTGATTAAGGTTCATATGTGAAAATTAAGCATGAAAGGAAATTAAATGGAAACTAATTGAAGGACATAATCAGCCTTTATAAAAAAAACTTATCCAGAACCTTAGCGGCACTTGCCAAGGCTGTCTGCAGATTCAGTGTAGTTCTTCCTGCTCTAGTGTTCACACCTTGAATCCCATGTTCAGTTTTGAGCCACTCACTACAAGAATGATGTTGAGGTGCTGGAGCATGTCCAGAGAAGGGCAACAGAGGTGGTGAAGGGTCTGGAGCACAAGTCTTAGGAGGAGTGGCTGAGGGAGCTGGGGTTGTTTAGCCTGGAGAAAAGGAGACTCAGGGAGGACTATATTGGTCTACCTGAAAGAAGATTGTAGTGAGGGGAGGGGCAGGGGGGTTGGTGTCCTCTCCCAAGGAACAAGCGACAAAGGAGGAAATTACCTCAAATTGCAGCAGGGGAGGTTTAGATTGGATATTAGGAAAAATTTCTTCACTGCAAGGTTTATCAGGCATTGGAACAGGCTTCCCAGGGAAGTGGTTGAGTCACCATCCCTGGAGATGTCTAAAAGATCTGTAGATTTGGCACTTAAGAACATGGCTTAGTAGTGCACTGGGCAGCGCTGGGTTTATGGTTGGACTCAATGATCTTAAGGGTTTTTTCCAGTCTAAATGATTCTGTGATTCCCTCCTCATATATGTCTGCTGCTGAGTGTCCAGATGGCATTGCAAAGGTCCCCAGCTCATCAGCTGGGGCTCAGGGTCCTGTGTAACCAGCATAATTTCTCAAGTCTTTTTCAGCTTAAACACTACAAGTCTGCTCTGCTTTTTTTAAATCAGATCAGTGCAGCAGTGAAACATAAAGAATAGTCCTCTACCACTGTACAATGCCTGCCAACAAGTAGCCAAAAGAAATATGTTCCCAGGCTTGCCCCAGCAGCATCTGCTGGCTGTGTTCTAGGTGTCCAGCAAGGGCTGTTTGCCAAAAAAGGGAAGGGAATTAAAAAAAAAATAAAGGGAAAGGCAACAACTTCTTCCTTCAGTGCTTAAGTGATAGAGATCTGTGTTATAGCAGAAGTTTCTCCCAGCACTAAATTTTCTTCTGAGAAACTCAGAAAGAAAAAACATATTCTCTATTCAACAGCTAGCAACAGAAAAAGAAAACTTGTACAGGACTCCTCATTCATATGTACAAAAATGGATTAGGCATGGTAATATACCCCCTATTTTACAGATGTATAAAGTGAGGCAGTGATTAGGTAGTTCCCCTGCAACTGCAAATTGCTGTGAGGTAGACAAAACAAAGAGGAATAAAAGGAAAATCATACATAGTATTAATCACAGATAGGTGCCCAAAGGCCTAAGACCCATTACAATGCAAAATATTTTTTATTAATATTTTGATTAAGGGCAAATACAGACCTTACCTATTTACATGTATTACTTCGTTGTTTCACATTCTTAATCACTGGCTTTTTGTTGTTTTGCATAGAAATTAAGGCAATTATTAATGATGGGGTTTCACAACAATGCTTTTAAAATATTTTAATTAACATGGAATCATTTTTTATTAAATACCATACTATAATGTGTAACACAGTAGGCAACAGGCTAAGGTATGGAAAAGACTAGTAGGAATAAAGAGTCCAAATATGTAATTATATTATATTTATCTTCTCAAAAAGGCAAGGAAATGACATTTCAGCACAGTTGAGGAAGTCAACAGACGTCTGTGTGCAACTAGAAGCTTAATCAGAAGAAGCATGAGAAAGGTAAGTTCATCCCATATATCTTTATGTTGTAAACATTCAGCCCAAACTTTATATATACACCCAAGTGAAGTTCTGTGCTGGTTTTGTCTGGAGTAGAGTTAACATGTTCTTCACAGTGGCTGGTATGGGGTTGGGTTTTGGATCTGTGCTGAACACAGGGTTGGTAATACGGAGATGTTTCTGCTATTGCTGAGCAGTGCTTACACAGAGCCAAGGCCTTTTCTGCTTTTTGTACTGCCATACTGGTGAGGAAGTTGGGGGTGCGTGAGAGGCTGGGAGGAGACACAGCTGGGACAGATGATCCAAACTGATCAAAGGCATATTCCAAACAATATGCCATCATGCTCAGTATATAAAGAGGTGTGGAGAAGGAGGAAGAGGATGATATTTGGGGTGATAGTGTTTGTCTTCCCAAGTCATTGTTACGCATGATGGGGCCCTGCTCTCCTGGAGATCACTGTCCATAGGAAGCAGTGAATCAATTGCTTGCTTTGCTTGCATGTGTGACTTTTGCTTACCCTATTAAACTGTCTTTATCTCATGCCCTGAGTTTTCTAACTTTTACCCTTCTGATTCTCTCCAGGATCTTGCTTGTGGGGGAGTGAGTGAGTAGGTGCATGGGCCTTGGTAAATGGCTGGGGTTAAACTACAACAAGTTCTCACTTAGATTCTGCCTGTTCTTCCTTTTTGTTGAGTCACCAGAACAGTAAGTCCAAAAAACTTACTGATCTGAAGAATGCCTATCCTTGAAATGTGTGATAGGAGGAGTCCTATTTGCCCATGGAGCTGAACAACAGCTGGAAAAATACCAGTTTCAACATTTTAGCTTCATTTTGATGATATGCTGGTGGGTTGGCCAAATGATAGCCCAGCAGAGTATCAGAATGTGTGTACTTCAAATCTTAATGTTCACCTTGTCATCTGAATAATTCTTCAACTGATTGAGAGATTTTTCTAACACTTTCAAATTTTTCACTGGGTTTGGCTCTGCTAGCGTGACACAGTCAGTTGTTTCATCTGCAGTAGTGCAAGCCATCTCCCAGAAGTCTGAGGAATACTACTTATTTCAAAAGCTGTGATTTCCAGTGTGAGTTTGTCCCTACTTTTTTTCAGCAACTTTGAAATACGGGGTCATAATCTGCTCAAAAATAAAAGAAGCTGAATAAATTTGCAACTAATATTTCAAATCATTTTGGGTTTATTTCTTGTAATTTTCTTGTGTTGAAACCCTGTTCAGCAAGATATCATCAGTTACTTCACATTTACATCAGGATCAGACTTCTGTCTTCAGGAGGTTATTGGAAATTTAGGATGTTATTTGTATTCTTTTATACAGATCAGCTTCTTCAGACTTTGTGAGTTTTAGTTCCTATCTCGAGCATTTTTTCAGTTAGGGAAACCAGACTGTATGAAAACTTCCATGTATCCCCAGTCAGATGCAGTTTGTACCTAAATGCTAAACAACACTAAACCAGCTGATATCAGCTGATGTGACTTATACCAGCATGATGGCGACGTTGAAATTGCTGAACCTGAATGAGCACATCCACTTTCCAAAGTGATTTACATGGAAAGATATGATGTGCTTGAGAAAACAGAAAAGTTAACTTACTTGCTGAAAATGAAGCTTTTTTATAATTTATTTTCTTCCTTTGTCTTTAGTTGGGCATGATTTAAACTATTTTGCTTTAACATCTTGAAATTCTTCAGGTTTTTTGCACCACACTAAATCACTACTGTGTCAGCAGAACTTGTACAGGCTTGAAAGACAGAAATGCAGCCAACACACTCTGAATAATGGAGATTTTTACATGGCCTCTGGGTTTTGCAGCATCCTTCTTTTTTTCTCTTCTTTTCTTTGAAGAACATAAAATTAAGAAATAGTCTAGACTACATCACTGTGAGGAGATGGAGGAGCATAAACATAATGCAGAGATAATTTGGATAACTGCTGTTTTCACGAATCTGCTAAGTATAAATCCTCTGTCAAAAGAGGTTCTAACAAAGAAATGATTGAAGTTTGACTAACAGGCATGCCAGTCAAGTCAGAGACATCCCATGCTTTGGGTTTCACACAGTGTATGGCTTTTCTAAGTGAAAGAACAGTGTGGAGTCAGACGGGGATGGGAGAAAGGAAGAGGGGATAAAAGTCAGTGGGGAGACTTGTCAAGTCTCAGAGTAATGGCAAGGCAATCTCAGATGTTCTCTAATATGAAAACACTGCCACACAGGGTGATGAAAACAAGAGCAGAATTTATGAATGAAGGAAAGAAAGAGTTAGCTATGCTTTGGAAAGCTGGGGAGTGAGGGCAGAGCAGGGATAGATAGACAAAGAAAATCCAAAGCAGTAACAAATGGGCCTCTTGGGGAGTGATTTTGCAGTGATTTTCCTGCCTTGCAGGCAGGAAAGGAAGTAAACAGGTTCCCAGCAGACCAGTCTTCAGCCCTGTCAGCATCAAATGGATGGGCATCTGTTCCTAAGGATATCTCATATGATGTCATTTCCTCCTCTAGAGTCAAGAGGCTTAAAAGGCTTTTCCCTTTTCACATCTGTTCTCCTGTCTCCCTAAGTTAGTTAAAAATGTTAGGGAGGCTAAATTTCTTCTGCTAAGAGAGACCTTCCCTTACAGCTGTTTATTCTTTGTAACAGGGATGATTCATACTCATGGCCAGGTTTCGCAAACGAAGATTTGGGAAGGGCTCTACCCACATTTGCTACAAACGCGCTGGTGGCTAAAGAGGCCAATGCGAGATAGACAAGACCAGTTGCAAAAAGCGCAGCAGAAAGATTCCTTGGATGGTATTGGTAAGACAGTTCTTTCTGCGTTGTCTTTTCTCTTCGATGGTGATCCTGCGTGCGTTCTCAAAGGAAGCAGCAGTGTTATGGATGATGTGTCTCCAGAGCTCCCAATTGGAGGCCAGAGTAGACCAACGATGAAGATCAATGGTAGCCAAGGCTGAGATGTTGCTTCAGGGAGTCCTTGTATCTCCTCTTCGGTGCTCCTCTCTTGCAGCAGCCAGTGGCAAGTTCTCCATAGAGCACCATCTTGGGGAGGCAGTAGTCCTCCATCCTGGAGATGTGCCCTGCCCAACGCAGCTGTGTTCTTAGCAACATGGCCTCAATACTCGTAACTGCTGCCTGTTCTAGAACAGATGTGTTAGTTACATAATCTGACCAGTGTATGTTTAGGATTGTATGGAGACAGCGTTGATGCGAGTGTTCTAGGAGTCACAGGTGGTGGCAGTAAATGACGATGATTCAGATCCATATAAAAGAGTAGACAGCACTATGGCTCTGTAAACACTGATCTTTGCACTTTTCTTCAAGTGTTTATTTTGCCAGACTCTTTTATGGAGTCTTCCGAAAGCTCTATATGCCTTTGCTAACCTGTTGTCTATCTCTCCATCAATCTTACCATCCGAGGAGATGAGGCTACCTAGGTAATGAAACTGCTGGACTGATTTGAGCTCTGATTCACCAATGGTGATATGGGGATGATGGAAGACTTCCTGAGGTGCAGGCTGATAGAAAACTTCTGTCTTCTTCAAGCTGACTTTCACCCCGAAGAGCTCAGCAACCTCAGCAAAGCAGGATGTTAAACACTGCAGAGCTACTTCTGTGTGAGAGACGAGGGCAGCAGCATAAGCATAAAGCAGCTCACGGACAAGATGATTTAAGGTCTTAGTATGGGCCTTCAGTTGCCTTAGGTTGAATAGGCTTCCATCAGTACAATATCGAATGTAGATACCATCTTCATCATCGAGGTCTGCCGTGGCCCTTTGGAGTATCATGCTGAAAAAATTGTGAATAGGGTTGGTGCAAGAACGCAACCTTGGTTCACACCATTAGATACTAGAAAGGGCTCAGAAAGTGCATTGCCATATCTGACTTGGCTGTGTTGATCCCCATGGAGTGAGATGATCACTTTAAGGAACTTGGGGGGACAACCTAAACGTTCCAAAATCTGCCACAGACCTTTTCTGCTCACAGTATCGAAAGCCTTGGTGAGGTCAACAAAGGTTACATAGAGACCTCTGTTCTGTTCTCTACACTTCTCTTGCAGTTGTCTGAGAACAAATACCATGTCTGTGGTACTCCTGTTGGCTCTGAAACCACATTGGCTTTCAGGAAAAAGTTCTTCTGCTATAGTGGGTATTAGTCTGTTCAAGAGTGTTCTTGCCAGGATCTTGCCAGCAATGGAGAGCAAAACAATACCATGGTAGTTTGAGCAGTCTGATTTATCTCCTTTCTTCTTATACAAGGTGATGATGACTGCATCACGAAGGTCTGATGGTAGTTCGCCTAGTTCCCAACAGCGCACCACAAACTCGTGAAATTTAGCATGGAGTGCTTGGCCCCCGTGCTTCCAGACTTCAGGTGGAATTCCATCAACCCCAGCTGCCTTGCCAGTTTTCACCTGCTCTATGGCCTTAAGAGTTTCTCCCATAGTAGGGGCAATATCCCAATCATTCTCCATTGGTTGTTGTGTAAATTAATCATACTATATCCTACAAAACTCTGCTTATGTCCATGCTAAAGGTAACTGTTTGTGCTCACACAACTATTTAACTGCCTCTTGTTTCTTGCTGTACTAAATTGCTTCAGTTCCCTCTAAGCTTTTTTGATAAGGCCTCTGAAAGGCCAAATATTGATGACGCCCATGTAAATGAGAGGTTTTTCCAGTTAATGTAGTAGGTGGAGTAAGGCAACTTGACTGCTAACTGTGTCTTTGGATAGCATTACTATTTCAAGTACCTGATTTTCTGGTTTTAGCTAGGGTAGAGTTAATTTCCTCTCAGTAGCTGTTACAGTGCTGTGTTCTGGATTCAGAAGGAGAATGGTGTTGATAAAACACTGATGTTTTGGGTTTTTGCTAAATCATGTTTCTCCTAAGTCAAGGACTCTTGTCTCATTCTTTGCCAGTGGGGAGGTTCGCAAGAGAAACTGGGAGGAAGTATAGCTGGGACAGGTGACCTGAACTGAGCAAAGGGGTGTTCCACACCACGGAACATCATGCCCAGTATATAAACTGGGGGGAGTTATCTGTAAGGGGGGCCAATCTGGTTTCAGGAAAGGGGGATCTGGCTTCAGTCAGCAGGTGTTGAGCAATCACTGTTTTTTCCCCTTTTTATTATCATCATTATTATTACAATTTACCATTATTACTTTATTTTACTTTATTTTCAATCATTAAACTGTTCTTATCTCAACCTACAAGTTTTACTTTGATTCTCTTCCCCATTCCACCGGGGTGGGAGGGGAGAGAGGGCAGGGTTGAGCAGGCGGCTGCATGGTGCTTAATTTCCAGCTGAGCTCAAACTGATCTAAAGTGTAGAATGTTAAAGAGAAAATAAAATAAAAAGGGAAAAGAGAAAAAGAAGAAATGCACTGTTCTTTGAAAGATCTCATGCATCATGGAAGGGAAAATGCAAAAAGCCAGTTTTATGCTTTCTAGTCCATCTTTTAAGTATTTCAGCTACAGATGCGTGCTTGATCTCCTGCTGCTCTCTTGACATGTCATGGAACAGTTGTTTCTAATTCAACCATCCTTAGAGGCAATCATGATTTTTTCCAGAAAATCACAGGCCTGCCTTGTGCACTGAATGCCTCTGTAGCATTCCACACTGTATGACAGGTCTGCAATTATCGTTCTTGCAAACTATTATTTAAAAAGCTCCAGCTTGCTCCTGAAGCTGTTAAGGGGTAGAATTATAGGACCTGCAGCAAGACTGCACCAGAGAATGTTTCTGCCAGTGTGCGGCCAATCGTGAATCATGTTTCAGCTTGATGGAAATGCTCATACATTGCATTACAGTCAAATGATGTGCTTGTCTCTTGATTTAGAGTTTACTATTTAAGATTTTTTCTTCTCAATAATTTTTTTCTTTTAAAATTATGACCTGGCAGTACAAGAATTCAGGGCAACAGAATAGGAAGAAATACATTACACTTTCTTTTTCTCTTGTAAGGGACACAGGAAGAAATAAAGGAGAATGCCTCCAACACATGAAAACTTTGTCCAAGGGAGATGTTGCAAAGAAAGAAGAGATTGTTCTTTGAGATGAACAAATTATAAGTAATTTTCAAGTATGACATAAATCTACAATATCCACGCTAGGACACAACTTTCCTGCTAACATAAAAAATTCTCTCAGGACAACTCTTGTTCTACAGAAAAGAAAAACAGATGAGGAAAAGGTATAAAAGCTATTACTTGGCATGAGGAAACATAGAAAACAAAGACAGTGTTGAAGAATGGTAATGTTGACAATGGCTTAGTGCAATAAAAATTGAGAGTGAAGCCTTGTAAACTTTAGGATGGATAGAGGTCATCAGAAACTCGTCAGCACTTGAAGATACCATACAGATTCAAAAGCCTGGGCTCCCCATTAACTCTTTCCTTTTTTTCCTCTACTAGACTTATTAACCACCTTGTTGACTCAGAAGGCTGAAGAATCTCCCCTTAGGAAATACATACCTTCCTGCTGCCAAGAAGTAGCTGCACCCATAAGAAGCTCAAGGCCTAGATGCTCAAAACCCTTCTTCAATCCTTTGAGACACATCTGGGATTACTCAAGAAAGGCAGTGAAAGTTGGTTCAGAAAAGCTTTATAAGTGGGTTTGCAGATGACCCCATAAACTTTCCTACTCCTTTCCCACAATAGGTCTCTAAAACTTACTGAAGATAAGGCTGGAATGGTGTATGACTAAAACACACAGAAGGAAAATGACTTTTCCTCTTGTGATGCCCAGTTACCCAAAGCATATGAATAACTAAAGAGCACTCAGGCAGATACATGGCTGCAAAGTAGGAGCTAAAAAGACCTATTGACCCCATCTGACATGTTTTGCAAAGCACAGCTACAGCTGAGCCAAGTGGTGCCATTCAAACGCAGCTGATAAGAGGTAGCACAGCAGTCCTGAGGGGACCACACTTTGTGAACATAGACAGTGATTATGCTGAAACAATTAACACCTCTAATCAAGCAGAGGATGGAAGGTTCAAAACATTGATTTTGTTCCTTTTATTTAAGAGAAAGAAGCTGTTCTTTTATCCTGAACACTGTATCAGCCCTATATTCACACTACTACAAGTTACAAAGCTCTTATTTTTTCTCAATCCACTCTGAACATACCAAACTGCACAGCATGAGCTGATAAAGCTTGACTTGAACATTTTTTCTGAATGTAAATTGCTGTAGGCTTTGAAGGATTCCAGATCTCCCTGGGGTATGTACAAACTATTTTTAAAATGGATTTGAGAAGACATCTGTTCTAAAAGTCAATTTGAAACAGAGTGTGTCTGTGTGCTAATGGTAGTAAATGGGACTGTAAAACATACGCTTCAGGCCTTTCTTTAAAAAAATAATGCAAGAATGTAAGCACAGAAATAATAAAATAATAACAATACTAATTTACTCTGTATTGCAGATCTCCATACACAGTCAAATGTATTGTCATCACAACAGAGACATAGAGGCAGCTGTCTGTAAGTCATGAAAACTGCAACTGGAAAAAATTCCATGCTATCAGCAGCCAGTGCATGACATGGAGGCAGGGAGGGTTCCCAGATAGAAAAGGTTATTAAAACTATTTTGTATGCAGATACACACATGCATACATATATATGTACACACTTTTTACATATATACATACATATATGTATGTGTACACACTTTTTGGACAAGATATCTACAGAAGATTTTTACTTAGCAGCAGTGTCAAAATACCAGCTGTGCCCAGCCACTCGTATATTCCCATCTTGAAATATCTCTTCTCTCATCTGAGCTCTCAGAGGATATGAAGCATCCTCTGTGGCACACAGATGCTTCTAAGAGTAAGGTAAAGCAGTGTATTAGGGAAGTTTCCCATGTCCAAGAGAGGCAGCAACTGGCTGAGGGAATCCACTACACAGAGAGGGCAGGAGTGCAAGACCCCCAGATGGTCGGTCCTGTGAGATTCTGTAGGACCATCTAATCGCAAGAGAAGTCTTTGAGGAAAACAAAACAAAACAAAACAAACTCAGAGAAATGAAGAGTAAACAGATCTGTGCATTTCAAAATCTAGTGGTAAAACTTCCATTACTTTTAATGGAGCCAAGGATTTACCACCTTTATAAAAGCAATATGTCTAAAGTATCCGCCCACTGACTGTCTCAGCACAGCAGTGGATGAAAGAGCAAGCAGCAGTCTCCTGCATGCATTACTTCTTCGCCCTTGAACAGGAACTGGGACATGTGGAGACTGTAATTTTTGTTGGTGACTGATTCTGGCTCCAGCACCTTTCATGCCTCTTTTCTCTCCCAGTATCTGCGATCACAGTTTGCCAAACTCAAAAAAAAAAAAAAAGGCATTAAGTTTTCTCAAATTTAAACTAAAAACAAAAGTAAAGAACAAGGGAAAAAGAGGAAAGGGCACTTTGGAATATCTTAGAGAGTTAAATTGTCACATTTACTCTGAATCATTTATCTCATAGAAAATATCTAACTGTACTCATCACTTTGTTCTTTATGTTTTATGCCATTTCCACAAAACTATGCTACAAAACAGTAGGCTTAAAATGACTGTTTCTGTCAATGTTTTATGGAACTACATGAAGCAGTCAGAAAAAAAAAAGACACTATTTTGTCATTTTCTTGGATAAGAAAGCAAAACAAAGCCATGATCTTTAATTTTTTTTTTTTCCAACAGATGTTTTAAATGTCTGCAGCAGGGATAGGATTAACTTGTTGAAAATGTTATCTCTGTTGTCACGTCCTGGATTCTTGGAAGGTCTGTAGGTCCTGTAACTCCTTAGGCACTTCCTATCTTGGCTAGAAAATTCCCAGAGAGCTTGTTTTGACTTGCTTAGAATGTCTTAGAACTGTCCATTGTGCAGAGATGGACATCTCTTCTCTCATCTAAACTTCCTTACAGTGTTGGCTGAGAATAACAGGGACCTGAGTGCCATCTAGGTTTGTCACTACAGCATCAGAAGTGATCAGAGCCATAGCACTACTCTTCTAGTAGTGATTGCAGTATTTAAAGATAATAGGAACATTTCAGTAAACAACCAAAGTCTGTCTTTCTTCCCTGACACAGAATTTAAACCCAAACTGTGGAGCTAAAATTTCAGTGTCACAGGGCCTAAAAAAACTTTGTGCTCCACCATAGGGACATGAGGAAGCATCAGGGACATGACAGTAAAAATGCCTTCACTTTTGAAATGCAAGGGACTCAGGACTGAAAGCACCCCAAAGTATAGGTTACTACCACAAGTTACCTCTTACTGTCAATACAGGAGAATTATTAAAGAACCTGATCGCAGCAGAACAGACGGGTGGTTATGAAATTGTATGGTAAACCAGGAAAATATCCCTGTAGGCAAAGCTGTCAAGGCTACAAAAATCTAAAAGTAAAATTTGTATAAATAATTATCTTGAACCAATGAGGCAAGAAAGAAAGACAAATACTCTCGAGAGAGAATAAGATACAAATTTAAAACTCAGGCTGTAGCAAGTGAGATGCATGAAAGCCAATCCTCGCTATAAAGTACAAGATAAGAGGAACAGTGCTATGGTGATTCTTTTCAGCAGAAAAACTGTAGTCTTAAAAACAGTTAATCAAACCCAGAATATTCATACATTGCTAGTTAATCTAACTTTACTTCTCAAGTGTTCTTTCTTTTCATTTTGAACACAACTGAAGGAGATGAATATGTAGATTAGTCTAATCCTGGAATTAATTTTCATCATAGCTGGTGAATATTTGTACACAAATACCATATTGCTGAAGCGCATTCTACACTTTTAATTTAATACAGTGAATCCAAGAATGCCTCTTTGGACTGAATTAGTGGAAACTTATAAAAGGTTTATAGGCTGACATCAAAAGCTACACATAAATGTTTCCAAAGGCAATGCAAGAACCACCAAAGTGAGGTTATCTGTGCTTCACATTCTGATTTTTGCTGGCTTACAAAACCCTTGCCACAGCACAAGCCTTTGGGACTGTGGTTAACCTTTACCTAACGGGGCCAAACCTTTCCTACAGGCTGAAGAGACATCCTATCCCTTCCTGACAGATATGCTAGTCACTCGGAACAAACTCCCACACTCGTCTTTTTTTCTCCCCTCTCCTTTTTTCCTTCTCCTCCACCTGAGATGAAGGCTTTTTGCCTAACCCCTTAATCCTTGCACAACTCCCAGCTGGCTATTTCTGGTGAGCCTCTTGACCGTTGTGGGTCTTCTTCCCACCTTGTTTCCAGGCTGCCTTTCCTGCAGTCTGAACCACAGAGTGCAGTGACCACCATCTCCCCGCAGCTTTCAACATCTCCATGGACCATGTCTTTCCTCTTCCCTTCTAATATTTGCTGTTCCTGTTTGCAATAATTATAGGCCCTGCAATCAGCTAAATCTCAGGCAGCAATAAACTCTGGGTTTTATTGCTGTAATCAAAATTGCTCATACTAATATCTATTGAAAGAAGATACTCATGAGTCTGAGGGCCAGGGCCTTTAGTACTCAATCACATGAAATTCAGGAGTTACAGCAAATGGAACAAAGAGAAAAAAAAATCTCTGTTACTGAGACTTCCTGAGCAGGGAAGGCAAACAATTAATATTTTCTCCTTCCTGTGTCTCAGGAAGATGTTGCTGTAGGCATTTGGCTTCTGAGAATAACCAAACTTAGAAGACCAAGAAGATGTTGGAGGTCATGGGTTTTTCTCTGAGGAAAGCAACTCTGCCAAGGCAGATAAAATCTCAGACTTCTCAGCTGGCAGGGCCAGTGCTACTTTGTCCCTGTACCAGGGTTCTTGTTTTGGTCTCAGCTTTAAAGCAGAGAAGCCCTTTAGATCCGCTGCACAACAGGCTACATTGCATTGCAACTAAGTGTGCATCTATACACAGTCTAGAGTTAAACTTTAAAAAAACCCAAAGAAACCCACAAAACTACCAAGTTTATTCACTACCAACTGTTGTAGTTTAGTCTAGACCTTCCTTGGTGACCAGTTTGTAACCAAGGAAGTGCCCAGATTTACCCGGTATTCCCTACGATTTTTACGTAAGCCAGGGTATAAAAGGAAAGGAGGAAAGGCCTTCGCCCCTGTGCTGGTTTAAGATTTAACCAGCAGGGGAAATGAACTCAACTCAAAGGAGAGATTATAAATCAGAATAACAATTTATTAAAATAATACAGTAAGTACAGTCATACAAACAAACAATTGGTCTTAACCCACAAAACCCAAATGTATAACCCAGCACCCTGGGGCATGAACAAAGTGGTGTTCCTTGGGCCCGCCCTTGAGTCCAAAGTAAAGGGAGAAGGAGAAAAAAAAAAAACCTGCTAGTGGGAGAGCTGTTGCAGTCTGGTCAAGAGTGGTGATTGCAGTCCAGTTGAGGGTGGTGGTCTCAGTCTGGTTGAGGGCGATGAGCTGCAGCCTTCCTCTCCTCTGGGTCCCACGAGTGGTAGCAAAAGTTCTGAAACTCCAGGTTTATATATACTCCAGTTCAGGTAGGAATGGTCAATCCTTCCCTCAGAGCGGGGAATTCCATAAAAGGAATGGTCAATCCTTCCCTCAGAGTGGGGAATTCCATAAAAGGGTATGAGGATGCTCAGAGCGGGGAATTCCATAAAAGGGTATGAGGACAGGAACATCCCCCCCACAGGCAGGCCCTCCCTTCCCCCCTTGACAAGAGTTTCTGGGAAATGGCATGGAGGGCCATAGAATACACAGGTTTGGGCTATACCTATCCAGTGATGAATCGGTCCCAGTTGTTCTAACTAGGACAGCCCCTCTTTCCTTCCGGCGGCTTTGGAGGTGCAGGTTCCCTGCTGTTGAGTCTGTCGTGTTGGGGAGTGAGGCCTGGTAAGGCCTTGCCGACCTTGGGAGACGGAGGTTGCCGGCGATCATTCCAGCATGACTTTCTGTTGTCCCAAAGAGAGTAGTAAGATATTCTTTTGCTAATTCTTTTAGTTGCTAGATCTTGGGCTAGGTTGTGTATATGTTATTTTGGTTTTGTTCCTTTTTTCTTCCTTCCCCCTCCCCCTTCCCTTTCCCTTTTCCTTCTGAAATTGAAGATATATTTCAATTGTATATAACTGTAATATAAGTGTAAATATATTTATATATATTGCTTTAGTTGTCTCTCTCTCATTTCAGTTCTCTTGGTTGTTTTTCTTTTCCCTTGGTTCAGGAGGCGGGGGGGAGTTTTTGTGGTGAGGTTTGGAGACTTGGTAGGGAGCCAGCTTCAAACCATAACACCAATTCACTCCTGCTATTTTGCTTGAAACTTGGTTACAAGGATTTCTGGGTACAGGTTTTCCCATGCCTCCCATCTGTAACTGCACAAGACTTTCTTTGTCCCTTTAGTGCTCAAGTTGTTTGCACACCTTTGTAAAATGCTTAAACATTGTCACAAAATACTTCTGTGATGTTGTATATCACACTGGCTTAGAGCACTTACATAATAAGCAAGCTGATATTAATTAATCCTAATTAGTGCATTTATAATTTATGGACATCTCAGACCCAGTTGCATTGTTTACCTAGCCTTAAGATTGTTTTCTGATGGCACTTCTTTGATTTTGTACTATCATGAGACAAAAAGGCTTTCTTATTTTAAGCACCACTGGGATCATTTGTATCTTATAAGATATAGATATATAGATTTTTTGATTTTTAAACCTTGCTTTGGAGGAAGGTGACAGGCATATGAAAATAATGACATGACAAAGCCTCTTCTATAGACAACAACAGGAATGTGATTAACAGTATTATACCTGCTGCAACTCAACAGCTAAAATGTGGCACCCTGATTTGTGAGATCCTTGTTTTTCTATCTGGGATTTCTTGGTTGGAACTAGATGGTCTTTAAAGTCCCTTCCAACCCAAACCATTCTGTGATTCTATGATAAAATAAGAGTTAAACAGACTGCACCAGACAAGTGGTTAAAATCTTGCTTTTTTATCAAACTTAGGAGAGAAATAGAAAAAAAAATGGCAGAGTAATAGATGGCTTTTAAAGTAGCAGTATCTTTTCCCTTCCCTCCCCAAAAGGTGACAGGTATCAGATATGCATATGTTTTTTCAAAATTTATCTTGAGTAAATACCTGAAACTTAAAAAAAAAACCCCAAAACATAAATAAAAATACAAAAACCCAAACAAACAAACCCCCAAAGAATAAGCAAATAACAAAGTGGACGAATTTCCATGTTCAAGAAGCCTGTAGATGGATGGGAGAAGAAGAGGAATAAACACCAGAAAGATATTAAAAGACAGATGGAAAAAATGAGAAACAGCTAGATGAAGTTAAGCAGAAATAGAAGTCTAGAACATAAGAGGATAGAAATGGGAGGCAGCAATGGGAAATGTACACATCTTAGAAGGGAAAGTAAAAAGAAAAATAATTAAAAAGGATTAAATGTAGGAAGATTCTAGTAAGATCAAATGATTATGGATCTGAGGCAAAACAGCCTCCGGGAAAGAATAATGACAGAGGAATCATAGTGCTTTAATCATGCTAAATAGTTGTACTGACAAAACCTCCCAAGCAGAGACTCAGCAGAACTAGAACTTAGTATGTTTGTATCAGTATAGCATATTTGTAAAAGAAATGGAAAATCTGCAGGGCAGGAGTACAGCTAGTAGCAGTAAAAGCAAAGCCATGGTCAGGTTGGAAAAGAAAGAAATTCTACTCAGCAGTAACAGAGCAGCTTTTTTATGGAGCCTCAACTTTTACTGCAGGCAGGTTTCACTTCTACAATCAACAATAAATGTTCAGTTTTCAAATAAAGGTTTCCAGAATTTGCATGGTTCCCCCTCTTGCCAAGATATCTCAGATATAGACTTCAACTGCACATTTTCTGGTAAAAGAATATTCTCTCCTTTGCAGAGAATATTATTATCACTATAGGTAATTTCATTTGCTCCTCACACACATGGTTGAGGTTCTAAGAGAAGACTTTTAAAAAGTTTTGGGCTTCTAACTTCAGTTATCTTCACTGCACATAAGCTCAGGTCCAATGGTAGATGGCAGATACACACATCTACCCACTGTGCAGGGACCCACCGCAGTCAGTAATGGACCGTGGGGAGGTAACCTGATATTTATATATTTTGAATGCCTTTCAAATGCAATTATGAATCACACCAAAGACAACAAGACTGCTGCACAAACCAATCCTCTTTTCTCTTGAGTTTCATAGCAATTGCACTGCATTTGAGGCACCATGGATTTCAGCTGACTGAACCAGTGCTTGGGTGCCAAGGGCATCTTGGTAGATCTGATAAGCCAGATAATTCATGCACAGATTAACACCAGTTACCATTACGCTCATCCCTTCCTACTAATAATATTTTTGCAGCTGGTTTGGTTTTTTAGATAGAAGTTAATAAAGATTTACAGGATACAGACCAGAGTCTCTATTATTAGTATGCAAAAGCAAATTTCATTAATGTCTACTGACAGCATGACTACTTAAGTGATTCAGTCTGGTGTCCTTTAGTCACAGACTCTTGAGGGTTAAGGCTTTCTGTATAGCAGCAGGGACCACTTCCACACTAAACACTGATGCTCAGTTAATCCAAATTCTAATTAATTGGTTTTCTTCTACTGTGTGTTCACGTCTACAAGGGATTTTTGTATCAATTTATCACATTAAACAAATCAGCACAAACAAGAGTTAGAACTGTTGTAAATTATTGTATCCTTTCTCACACCAAGTGAATACAGAGCATCAATTTTATTTCTAGTGTGAACCAGTGCATTATCATGGAAACCAGTCTTGACCACCTAGGGATCTGGAGCAAGGTCCTTGGTAGGTCAGTCTTAAAGGTTACAGGGCTACACTGCATTAATAAACCCAGTCCAGCAGAGCCGGAGACATTCCTATATTACAGAATTTTCCATAACGAAGCAAAATCAGTGGAGTTAAGCTCATTAATAACAGAGCCAAGTGTGTTTCAACAAAGTAGCAAGTAAGCTATAATTAATAAATTATTAGACAAAATATACTGCTGGAAATGTAGATTTGTGCCTCCATCAGCTTACTAACTAGCCATTATTTCAGAGATGTGGATAGAAGGAGGGCTATGCCTCATTCACTTTGTCTTGAAAACGCAGGTACTTTATAACAGGCATAATAGATTTGTCAGCCAGGGTTTCTGTGGGCAGAAATTACAGTCTCATCTTTCGGCATTTTGAGTCACAAAAGTTTTACCATAAAGGGTGACAAAGCTAACCTCTAAGTAGATTCTATGTGTCAGCTTTCTCTGGCCCCTCTTGTCCACTGTCTCTAGATGTATGTGCCATCAACCCCCTTATGCTAGTATACTGGCTTGCATTTTCCATCAAAAGTGTTTCTGGTTTTTTAGAAAAAGGAACCAAATTTCAGTTCCAGTTCATGTCTTAGGTTCCTAAGTATAGTTTCATTTCATCATCATCATCATCATCATCATCATCATCATCATCATCATCATGGCTAGGCTTTTGCAAATGAAGATTTGGGAAAGGCTCTATCCACATTTGTTACAAGCATGCTGGTGACTAAAAAGGCCAATACGAGACAGACATATCCGATTGCAAAAGGCACAGCAGAAAGACTCCTTAGATGGTGTATTCTGCAAGACATGGTTCTTTCTGCGCTGTCTTTTCTCCTCAAGAGTGATCCTGCGTGTGTTCTCAAAGGAAGTGGCAGCGTTATAGATGGTGTGTATCCAGACCTCCCGCCTGGAGGCCACAGTAGACCGGTTATGGTGATCAATGTGGCCAAGGCTGAGATGTTGTTTCAGGGAGTCCTTGTATCTTCTCTCTGGGGCTCCTCTCGTGCGGCAGCCGGTGGCAAGTTCACCATAAAACAAGATCTTAGGGAGGTGGTGGTCCTTCATCCTTGAGACGTGCCCTGCCCAACGCAGCTGTGTTCTCAGTAACATGGCCTCAATACTTGTGACTGCTGCTTGTTCTAGAACAGATGTGTTAGTCACATAATCTGACCAGTGGATGTTTAGGATTGTACGGAGGCAGCGTTGATGGAAGCGTTCTAGGAGTCGCAGGTGGTGGTGGTAGACGACCCATGATTTGGAACCATATAAGAGAGTAGACAGCACAATGGCTCTGTAAACACTGATCTTTGTACTTTTCTTCAAGTGTTTATTACACCATACTCTTTTACGGAGTTTTCCAAAAGCACTATATGCCTTTGCTAACCTGTTGTCTATCTCTCCATCAATCTTACCATCCGAGGAGATGAGGCCTTGAAAACAGCATAGTTTCATTTAGGACTAACACAAATCTACAACATTTCTGAAGCTACTAGCTTACAGTATCATTTTTTTAGGAGACATTAAAGAGGTACACATTTATACTGTAGAGATGAAAAAGCTGCTGAAAGACTTGGGAGGGTTCCTTCTCCTCAAAAATAAGCAAGAGGAATCAAAAACTCTTCCTACATAGGGAGGAAATGAGCATTTAGCAAAAATTTTCAATAGGACCACTTCAGGGTTTCGGTTACTTAGCTGAGACAGGTTTAAAAGATCAACACATAAGGCTATTTAAAAAAAAAACAAAACAACAAAACACTCTAGTTTGATCCGAAGAGTTAGAATTAAGAGGGACCAAAACATCTCTTAAAAGAAGAATTTCACTGAGGTATGAATTGCACTAACTTCTGTGCATGGGAAGTATTGCCTCAAAACTACTTACCCAACTCATAGTCATTTGTGCATATTATACTTACTAGACTTATTTCCAGACATGACCTGGGCTTTGGTTATGGGCCATCCTTACACCATAGAATTCTCTTTTTCCTTCACATTTCCTTGGTTTTATTTATTATTTACACTGGCCCATCCTGAGATACGTGCACAGAAACAGAGTCAATTCTGCACAAGATTTTATGGGTGACAAGGGAATTCTTCTTTGCACAACTGTCTACGCTTGCACAAAATCAGTACTAACCACCACCTAACAGCATTTGCAATGACATGAACAACTGTAATGACTGCTAGGGTACCTGCAGGCTTTCTAGTCGTGGCTCAGTTACCCTTTCGCTTCCATATCTGTTGCAGCCTGAGAGAAATTGCCTTATAAGACACTATTGCTGCCAATTGCTTACAGCCATGAAGTCTCATTCCACTCCCACTGGCATCTGTGACTACACCACCAACAGAGAGTAGGTCCTTCCATCAGGCCAAATGATGAAAAAAATAATTTCTTTCTAGAAAGCTGAGACAGTTGTGCAGCCAGGAGTTTATTGGTGCTTCTCTCGCATCTGTCTTCTCTGGGGAGCTTTTCTTATATTCGTTGTTTTTGCTTTTGGTCCTGTGATGGCCCCCTTGGCCGCCCTGAGCAGATGTTTTGAGTATGTCGTTGGAAGCAATCAGTAACTATAAAGCTCCAGCAAAACAGAACTCAGTGTGATATGAAGCTGCTGTAAGAAGCCACTGGGATCTGCAACCCTCAGGATGGTTTCAAGGGGGTGTTATTTTCATGCTACCAGTCCGAATTGGTTCTTGAACAGCCTAACAAAGTCCTAATAACAAAGTCCTACTTCTTGCTCCATTTTGCCCCAGGAGAATTCACTGCAGAGTCCTCAATCAGGGTTTTTGTGAGGAGGAGCCACCAAAATACAGGTGCAGATACCTCATGTCAAAATCAATAGCTCCATCCTGAGGGGCTACTTTGGCTCATGAGCAAGGCTGAAGAAATCCTCTCTCCTTTAATTTCCTTCCTTGAGCTTTGTCACTCTTCAGTTACCAAAGCAAATGTCACTGCTGTGTTGTTTGAAGCAGCTCTGACACATTCATCTCCCTGATATATAATGATGATAAAGGCAACAGAAGTGAAAAGCTCACACCAGCTGCTAGGCATCGACTAACGAGAAATGTAGAAAAGAGAGCAGGTCTGACTCTAACTCCCCTGTTTAATGGCATGCAGATTGCAAACTGAGCATTCATTTCTCATCTGCTGCATAAAATCTCTTGCCATCCTTTTTCTCTATCATCCTCTGAATTGCGATATGAGATGCAGTGTCTTCACTGTTGCTTACCTCCTGCCATTATGAGACATTTCTCTTTTAAGCATATTGAAGAGCTAGATGTGTATTTAAGGTATACAAGGTACTTTGCTTAGCATTATAGAGGAGAAAACTGTATGAATCCCTTTATGTTCTATCGCTGCAATGTGTTTAGCATTCCACAATCAAATGTAGCGCTAGTTGACATCAGTTTTACTAAGAATAATAAGCCAAAACATAATGTGAATACATAAAAAATGTTGTTGACAGCTTGTTTACAAAATCCAGGACTCTAATGCAGATTTTGTTTTAGCACAAAACCTGTTAACATAATAAGAATACCATCTTAATCAGGCAACTTGTTATCCGCAGTTGTACTTTTTTCTGAGAAGTAAAACTTTCTCAGAGACCCTGAGACTTTGCTTACACACTGCCTCACTGCTGCTAATACCACGGATTTCTGAAGATTTTATGAAGTCTTTTCTACCAATAAATATGGATGTTCTTCCTACTTCACTGTACAGATGAGTTTATTTTATTAAATGCTTGCCCTTTGGGGACAAGCATTTTGTAACCCTGCAAATTCAGATTTGCGTGTGCAAATGGGGCAATTAGATATATGTTTCAGTAGTTCAGCACCTTTTCAGGGACAAACTCATTCCCTTTCTCCAAGCGATGAGGGTCAAAGTAGTAGAACCAAGATAATAACCTTAAATATTCAAACAAAGCCCAGTTCAGGAAAGCAGTGAAGCAAGTGTTTTGCCATTCAAGAAGAGCACAGATGCCTTTTGAGAAACAAAATATCACTTAAATATTTCATAAATAAAAAATATTTTCCCAAATTAAGGACTTTCTCTAAAGAACATATGCTTAATCCATCAGGTTGGGAGGAGCTGTTTCACATGAACCTACGTGAGCTTTGTATGAGGTCCAGTTTATGTGGTATCTTTATTAATCATTAAAACAGAAAACCTAAACCATACATTTGAAATCCGAGGAGGACTTCCACAGGCAACACTACACAAAAAGAATAAATGCAGCTATTTATCATAGAAGAGGTGTGCAGGGCTCTGTTTTATCTACAAAACAGAAAGGAACAAATCTAAGCTTTGTTGTATAACATTTATTTTGGTGTTCTTCCTCTCCTGAGTGCTTGCCTTGCAAACTCTTTCAATCTGTGTATGCAACAAGTAAACGCATTGTGTATATATATCCATCCCATGAATAGAAAAAACAGTTGATGGGTTAATTCTTAATTTTCTTTTCCTGCGCAGAGATGCCAAGTTTGACAATTCTTTTACAAAGGCAATAAAAAAAAAAATCATGCATAATATGGCCCACAGAAAATTAATGTAAAATTTAATTATCTTAGGGGAAATTTACTGTAAAGGTTTAAAAAGCTCTTTTAACAAATGATAAATCTAAAATATAAATATTTACAAATTTAAATACTTAAAATTCTCCTGTCTGTTTATATGCGGAATATATAACAGATAATCTCTGGATTTTATTGCCATCTAAACTTGTTTACAGCAATTAAAATGCAAAAAATATGTCAATTTTCTGGAAATACAGAATATTTATATTAATTTGGAGTATTTATCTTGAAACAAATTTCCAAATCTAACCTGCATTGGAGAAAATCTGACCACCTACTTATTTTTTCAGTCACAACAAGTATTTTGTTGCACATGGGAACAGAAAAGAATTTGCAAAGACTGTAGAATCAAAAAATACCAAATTAAAAAGTTTTACATTCAAGTGGAAGGCAGCTTCTTTACTCATCTACTTTATCACACAGTTTTCACTTTCATGATTCTATATTTTTTTCTTAAAAAAATGCAGCCATCTTTAGGCAACAAATGCTACAAATACTTTTTTGGCATGTTGTTTTACATCAATTCATGATGTAGCCACACATTATGCATTGAATGTCATTCAAGCTTTTTTCTTAAATCAGAACTGGTGTGGGAGACAAACAAAAATGAGTTAGGGTTTCGTTTGGCAAACAAAGTGTGAAAGAACAAGGGATAAGGTTTAAAACAAGAGATGTCTATGAAGGGAAAAGATCTGGTAGACAATAAATTTGAGAGGAAAAAGGGAGACCGGAGGAAGCAGCGAAAGAAATAAAAATCTGTTAACTCTCCACTTACTATGCCACTTGTTGTAGCACTCCACAGCAACCTTCCTCCTATTATCTTGTACAATTAGGTAGCTCATACACCATGGACAAAACAGTAAGTGTTGATTTTCTTAAAAATAGCAGCAAGTCTTTTACTCCAGCCAGGATAATAGTAATGATGGCCAAGACCACATCTTGAGAGGGTTTTTTTCCATTACTGATTCATTAGGCAAAGCACTAATTGAAACTACTGCTAATAAATCACTGCTGCCTATCAAAGTTGCAACAGCAACCTGTAAAGAGAAAATAACAGCATGTGGTCAACTTTAAACGTAGTGCAAAACCATTTTTGTTTTTTATTATTTTGACTACCACTAGGATATTGCTAATCCTGTAATATTTTCCCTAATGAGAAATGTGTGAAGAAAGGTTTCTTCTGTCATCCTCTCCCTTTAGATTATCTGTGGGGGAAGATTTTAATCCTCTTCTCAGTAAATTGCCAACACTTGCTCATTTTCAGTTGTCCTTAATAAATCACTCAAATCTTCATATGCTACTTCATCTGAACTGGTTAGCACTTATTCTGAGTTGCTAGGATTTCCTATCATAAATTCACATCAGAAATATTAATTTAATGCTTCAGCTATTTCATTTTTTTTTTTAACTTGATTCCCAATCATTTTCTTAGCTTCCCATTGCAACAAACACAGAGGCTCACACTTAGTGTATTTATTTTCTATCTATTTCAGGTGCCACTGCTTTTCTGCTGTTCAGAAGGTATGAATTCTTTAATGGTGGTTAGTGTAGGGAGTAACCATCTGATAACTGTTACGCTGATGTTGCCACATTTCTTGTTAGTATCTTTAAAACATTAGATGGTGCTTGCATATAACTGCATATTCTGCTATGAGATCAACAGTATTCATTTCTTTTACAAAGTCCAAAGCATCCATTTAGAAAAAATATTTGAGACAGTTGGATACATTCAGGAAACAAATATGTTAACAAATCCCTTGACTATAAAAAGATACAAAGAAAACCAGCAACACAGCAGGAAATACAAGCCTTTTATTTCTGAACTTGTTCATACATACTAAATACAAAATCACTCTAAGTCACTGGAGGAAGTCTGCAGTGCAAGTTGTCTGAACACAATTTTTGCAAATACTTTAGCTTTTTGGGTGGTCAAGCAATTTTCATTTCTATCTGTACATTGTAATCTTGGTTTCCTGGAAAAAAAGGCAATTTATTTCAATTTTTATTACGAAAACCAGAATTACTTTCTAGGACTAGACTTGGTGCTTACAAAGACTTAGTAACAGAAGCTTTAGTATGGCCTAAAATAAGATCTTATGAGTAGCTGTGGAACAATCCATTAAATTAGGCAAGTTTATTTTTATAGGAAGTTGGCTTATTCCTCAAAGAATAAATATTTATATCTTTTTCAAGACAGTTGACTGTTTCTAAATCCCACATTTTAATTCAAATATTCTAACAAAAATGAGAAACATTTTTCCAATCATACCTCAGTAACTGCTAGCAGGAATCACTGTGCCATACAGGAAAACATTTCCAGTTTTTAAACTCATTTTTATTTGATCTGTAGTTACTACAGAGATTAAATATATCCAGTCCAACAGCTCTTAAAAATATTAAACTACCACAGAATAAGGGGTATGACCCTCCATGACAATCTAGAGGGCATCAGGCTAGCTCTGCAACAGTCAACATATTTTTAAATGGTCTAAATTTTTAAGTAAAATGTTAAATGTGGAAGTCTAGGGGTTATTCAGAAGACTGCAGTTAATAGCAAAGAATTACATAAAACCCTTGCAAGAGCAAATGACTGGGAAAAACTGGTCTATGACATTCACTGTGAACCATTATAAAGTCATGTAGATACAGAAGCAAAATTGACCTTTTTACATACTAAAAAATGTGAGTTAATAATTATAATTCAGGAAATGCTGCTCGTTATTGTAAGATGTTCTTCTATAAAAATATATTCCTCAGCTTGTCAATAACAGCCCAAGAACTGATATTAATAATTATAAAGAATAAAACGGACAATGAGAAGAAATCACAGAATCACAGAATATGCTGAGTTGGAAGGGACTCACAAGGATCATCGGGTTCAAATCCTGGCCCTCCACAGGACCCCAAGAGTCACACTGCATGTTCAAGAGTATCATCCAAACACTTATTGAATTCTTTCAGACTTGGTCATGTGACCACTTCCCTGGAGAGCCGGTTTCAGTGCCCACCCACATTCTGGGTGAAAAACCTGTTTCCAATATCTGACCTAAATCTCCCCTGACACAGCTTCAGGCCATTCCCTTGAGTCCTGTCACTGATCCCTGCAGAGAAGAGATCAGTGCCTGCCCCTCCTCTTTTCCTCACAAGGAAGTTGTAACTGCAATGAGGTCTCCCCTCAGTCTCTCTTCTTCAGGCTGAACACACCAAGTGACCTCAGACACTCCTCATACAGCTTCCCCTCAAAGCCATTTACCATCATTGTTGCCCTCCTTTGGACACTCTCTAATAGATTAATATCTTTCTTATATTGTGGTGCCCAAACTGCTACAATACTCAAGGTGAGGCCGCCCCGGTGCAGAGTGGAGCAGGACAATACCCTCCCTTGACTGGCTGGTGATGCTTTGCCTGATGCCCCCCAGGACACGGTTGGCCCTCCTGGCTGCCAGGGCACTGCTGACTCACATTCAACTTGCCATCGACCAGGATGCCCAGGTCCCTTTCCACAGCACTGCTTTCCAGCATCTCATTCCCCAGTCTGTATGTACATCCAGGGTTGCCCCATCCCAGATGCAGAATCTGGCACTTTCCCTTGTTGAACTTCATATGGTTGGTGATTGCCAGTCCTCTAATTTGTTGAGGTGTCTCTGCAGGGCCTCTCTGCCTCCAAGGGAGTCAACAGCTCCTCCCAGTTTTGTGTCACCAGCAAACTTCCTTAGTATCCCTTTCAGTCCTGTGTCCAAGTCAATTATGAAGATGTTGAAGAGCACAGGGCCCAAGATGGAGCTCTGTGGAACCCCACTAGTGATAGGTTGCCAGCCTGATGTTATCCCATTCACTATTACCCCCTGTGTTCCACCCATGAGCCAATTGCTCACCTACCACGTGATGTGTTTACCCAGCACACCCAGCTGTGTGCTGGACATTTTGTCCAGCAGGATACTGTGAGAAGCAGCATTGAAAGCTTTATTGAAATCCAAAAAGATTACATCACTGGCTTCCCTTGATCAATTAGGTTGGTTACCTTGTCATAAAAGGAAATCAGGTTGGATAAGCAGGACTTTTCTCTCATGAAGCTGTGCTGGCTGTGACCAATTACTGTGTTGTCTTTCAGGTGTTTTCCAATACTTCCCAGAATAATCTACTCTATATCTTTATCAGGCACTGAAGTGAGACCAACAGGCCTGTAGTTTCCAGGGTCCTCCTTCTTACCCTGCTTGAAAATCGAGACAACATTTGCCAGCTTCCAGTCAGCTGGGACCTTTCTGGATTCCCAAGAACTCTCAAAAACCATTGAGAGAGGTTTTTCAATGATATCAGCCAGCTCTTTGAGGACTCTGGGATGAATCCCATCAGGCCCTATAGATTTGTGGGGATCCAGTTGGAGTAGCAGATCCAGCACCATTTCAGGGTCGACTCGAGTTGATTATTCTCACAGTCATGGTCCTCCAGCTCAGGGCATTGAGACCCCTTTGGTCCATCATCTGTGTTGAAGACAGAGGCAAAGAAAGCATTAAACACCTCTGCCTTGTCTCTGTCCCTGTTTGTGAGGTGACCATCCTCATCCTGTAACGGGCCATTGATATTTCTATACAGTCTATTGCCCTTAATGTATTTGAAAAAACTCTTTATCATCCCCCACATTTCTGACCAGCTTCAACTCCAGTTGCGCTTTGGCCACAAGAATTTTCTCCCTACACCAGCAGGCAGAAACTCTGAATTCTTCCCATCACTTGACCTTGCTTGCACTGGGCATACACCTTCCTTTTTTTGCCTTATTTCCAAGAGAAAATCCCTGTTCAGCCAAGCTGGCCTTCTGCCTCACCTGCTTGACTTCTGACATTCAGGAATTTCCTGCTCCTGTGCCCTTAGGAGGTGATATTTAAAAAGGGACCAGCACCGATGGACCCCAGCACCTGCAAACATTTTCCCAAGCAGGGAATTAATTACTAATTCCCTGAGCAGTCTGAAGTCTGCTCTCCTCATATCCAGAGCTGAGGTTTTGCTGGCATTTTTCCTCCTGTTAACAGAGATTTTAAACTCAATCCCTTCATGGTCTCTGCGGCCAAGACAGCCCTCAATCTCCACTTCATTCACGAGATCCACTCTGTTGAGAAGCAGCAGACCAAGGAGAGCATCTGTCCAAGTCAGCTCCCTTAGGACCTGTTCCATAAAGTTGTCATCCAGATTTTTTAGGAATCCTCTGACCCAGGTTCTACCAGTTTTGTGATGCTCCTAGTTAATTTCTGGCAAGTTGAAATCCCCCATAAGGACAAGGGTAGTTGACTTGGAAGTGTCCCTTAGTTCCAAAAAGAATAATTCATTGGCATCATTGTCCTGGCTGGGAGGTCTACAGCAGACTTCCATGGTGACATCCGTATTTGTTTGCCCCTTGATTCTTACCCAGAGGCTCTCAATTGTGCCATTGTCAGCTGTGAGCTCTGTACATTCTAACCCTTCTATTACATACAGTGCCATCCCTCCACCACTTCTGTCCTGCCTGTCCCTCCTGAAGATCCTGTAACCATCCAAGAGGACGCTCCAGTCGCAGGTCTCATCCCACCAGGTTTCACTTATGCCAATTGTGTCAAATCTCTGGAACTGTGTCAGACTTCAAGCTCCTCTTGTTTGTTCCTCATGTTATGCATATTGGTGTAGAAACATTTCAAGTGCAGCACATTGTAGTCAATACCTCATGAAGACGATTGGGGGATCCTATTAGTGCCCGTTTCTTCAAGTTTTGGCACACTTTCCCACCCCTCATCACTGATGAACCTGGTTTTGTCTCTTTCCCCCTTCCAAGCTAGTTTAAAGATCTATCAATGCCCCAATAGCTCCTGTGCTAGAACTCTTTTCCCCCGTGAGATAGGTGCATCTTGCTAGGTGTCAGTAGACCAGGTGTTGAGTAGATCAGCAGGCTGCTGTGTAAATCCATGGTGTATTTTTGTCTTGGCTAGTGTTTATACTTCTCATCTTTTCAATTCAAAAAGGCCATAGTGAAACTTCAGAAAGTGAAAAAAGGGATAAGCAAAGATATGGGAGTATTTCCCTATAACGACTGAGTAAATAGACCGTGATGTCTAGACTAAAAATATATCTATAAAATCATGATTTAGAAAAAAGGATGCCTACACATTACCCCTTCTCAACCAAAAGATTTGGTAAAGGTGTTGGGGGAGAGGTGTCACAAAAATAAATTAGCAAAGGACAAGTTCAAAACAAGCATCTGGAATATTCTTCCCACAGTGTACAGTTTATCTGTGAAACTTCTTATGACAGATGTTGAATGTGCACAGGTTCAGTGAAGAGCTCGATAAGTTTGTAGAAGGACAGTCCATCAGGTGCAGTGTAATAAAGATGCTGTCTCTCATTCAAAAATCTTTGGGTCATAGAGAACATAATTTTATGTTTGCTCTACTCCTTTTCAGAGTCAGATGCCAAGCCCCATTGTCAGGGACGGATGTTGGGCTGGGCAGATCCTTGACCACTTTCAATGCTATTCCTGCTAGATAGCTCAGTATTTGGTGAAGTTCTAATATACCTTTGATTCTTTTCCCCGTTTTCAGTAATTGCCCAGCTCATCTACTGGAGATGGTTTATTTTACTGGGCATTGCTTACATTGCCTGGTAGTGCTATTACTCATGTACTGCTCTCTTACTGCATTTTATACCATTCAGAAAGGTTAAATGAATCTCACAGTAGTCATACATTTATATTTACTACATGGCTTAAAACAAATATTATCAAATAGCCCAATGGGATGTCAATGAAAATAAGAATACAATCCTATGAGATCATCCACAAGCATACTAAAGACAATGTATTTCTACATTATTTATTACTTAACTAATACTTTGTTAAGCCTTTTAGAGAGAATTTCACTGGAAAAATAAATTCCACTGATACCTCAGAGTTTTTTGGATTTTTTTTAACTTTTGTAGCTTTTAGAAGTTGTTTAGTGAATGTAGATTTTAATGTAGCTGTATTATATCCCTTACCATGTAGCATAATGTTTACACATACCAACCCTATTATCCCATTCCATATCAATCCCCCTAAATTCTGTTAGCATGTTTAGTCTTCTTTTCAAAGTAGAATTGTAGAAAAGACCAGACCAGAAGTTATCACACAGACACAGCGACCTTCAAGCCCAGAACTTTGGAGAAGCTCCAAGGACTGTGCGTGCTGTGAAGAAGATGAAGATGAGGAAGAAGGGGCGTGTCGGGGGGCAGACCTGGGATTGGATGGACCTTATTATAAAATAATAGAACCACTGTCTGGGCAGGCATGGGCACGTTGTGTATTCCTCTGGCCTGAGGCTTCATTAACAGACTTACTCTCTTTATCTTATACACTAAATTGGCCTGGAGTTTTTTTCTCCACGCTCTCTTAGGGCAACATCACCCACTCTTCAGATTCAATCCATTTTTATGGAATCCTGCACACTAGTTTTTTCAAGGATGTAGCCACTGTAACTTGGCCCTTCTGATGCGCAGATTATGTTGATAACTATAAGGGAAGGCAATGAAAACTATACTTCATTACCTTGCAATTATCTGAGGCATCTGGGTAATTTTCCCTACACTCCCATAAAGCTCTGTGTAAACAGACAATTTTATCTTCTTTTTACAATTTGTTTTGTTACATAAACTCTTACTGAGCTCTTCTTGGTCGTGCAAAAGAAGCAAAAATGTTGTTTAAGGAAGGGAAGTCATTTTAAAGGAAGAAAATTCTCAGGAAAATAATATGTCATTAAAAAAAATCCTAGAAGCAGAATAAATCTAAGTTTTGTTGCCTAAAATGATGATCAATATGATTTTGTACTCCCTGTGCACTACTTGCCTTCTTTTGACTGAACAAGTAACATAACAGAAAGAAAAGTCCATTTGAGTTCTGTTGATGTATCCCTTCTAAAGCCAGTGAGATCTCTCTTTCACCAAGTGTTCCAGAGTATTTGCTGAGTGAAAATCAACTGCTGCACTTCTGCCTTCTTCCTTCCTGCAAATTGTAAATGCAGACATGCATTTTCATGTCAACTAATACGATCTCATTATTAGCATGAGTTTGCTTAGGATTGGCAGGAGGGTTTCAGGGTTTCAGAAGCAGGATATGGGTTTGTTTCATTTTTCTATCCTTTACAAAGCACAATAAGAAATAATTAGCACATAGTATTGTGCGACCATAGTCTCATTTTTATACTCCTACATGCCAACACTGTTTTAATAGAATAGGAAAGAAAAGAAAACCTTAAATCATTGTGTTTTACCTGAAGCTGATTTTGCATTCTCTAGGACTTAATACAACAGTTTTTGCGCAGCCAATGACTGCATCAGGATTACTCCATAATGAGAAATGTTGAGGGCTATAAAATACTGTGTGACTATTTTTAACCAGAGATCAATGTTAAGCTGATTAAATAAATGTTCTTTAATTGAAACAGAATTCCAGTTATTACACAGTAAACTGCTCTTGACATTGAGTGAGACAGGCCAAATTCAATTTCAGATTGTCTGAGGAGTGTCTTTTAGGCTCATCTGTTTATTTTTTGTTTTGTATTATTTTGATCCAGGCTTTTTGCAGGGCTTTGGTGGGGTTTTCTGGGTTGTTTTTGTGTTGGTGTTTTTTGGGGGGGTTGAGGGGGTTTTTTTAGTTTTTTATATATATATAAAAGGAAGTGGAAATTATGTTCATTCTGAGACAAGATCTTGTGTTCTACAGGTGGTCACTGTTAGAGCAACCTCAAGGTTTCTCAACAGTGTTGCAAAACTCAGCACCATCATAGGAGAATTCACTGATCCAGGGGACTGAGCATGGATTGTGATGGAAATGTTAGTGGGAAGTTTTGGATCAATGGAGAGACCTCTTCCTCTCTGGTTCCACACATTTTCTCCACTATCACTGAATCTACTAGGAGGGGTGGCAGCAACCCTAACTTTGAGTGGGTGCTGTGCCTCATTTCCATTAGCCTCTTAATATCAAATTTCAGACTTTTAAAAGAAATCATGGTGAGGAATACAACCTGCATATGAATAAAATGGGATGTACGATTAATCTCACACCCTTTTGTGGGAGATACTGCTTCTTTCTCACTCACGTGGTTTGTCTCAAGGACTAAGCAGAAGGCTCCCTGTAATTCAGCCTAGTCAACTCGGGTTGCACTCAGCAGATTGTCGATTTTTCTGACTCAAGATAAAACAGATCCACCAGTAATTCAGACCAAACCCACCAAGGTTTTGGAAGACGGGATTTGAGCCATTAAATGCCTCACAGGACTTAATATTCCTAATGAGAATTTTGACCCGTTCTGACAGCCAATTATATGTGGTTTAGCACACTATGATCAGAGATAAGGAAATCAAAGCCAAAGTTTGATCTCATTCTTCCATATAGTGTATTAAACTATTAAAATATTTAGAGTACTCCTTCATGAAAGTGAATTAATAATTAAATGGAAGATGCCCAATGCTTTATCACAATTTATGTCCATACTTTTGTAAGAAGAGGGGCATTAGTTTATTTTAAAGAAAAAAAGGGTAGCTTAACACTGTTTAGGAGCTTTAAGATGAGAAACAAAGCCTCCACAGAATGCAGTCCCAGTTCCAAAATAATAATTCCTTCCACAGCACATTTTTAAGATGTGTTTATTTTTAAATGTAGATAATGATACATCTTTCATAGTGTACAGACTTCCTGCTTAACTGTCAATTATTACAACTGGAATATTAGTTACTTTCATACAAATAGCTAAATATATTGACAAAGGAAAATGAAGTCCTAAAAAGAAATTACTGAACATCTGCTATTGTGAATGAGTTTATCATCTGTGACTATACTCAGACTGTGTCAATACAAACTTTCAGGCACAGCATACTCCCTGGAGATGGTTCCTTTTTATCTGCACAATAACTGCATTCGTAATTAAATATATGGATTCTTAAAATTTTGATTGTCTAGTTCTGCAAATTGTTCATAAAACAGAAGGTTAAGAATGACCAAATCTGATGTTTATGCTGACAATCAATTTGATTAATACCATATGTTGGGGGTTTACACCTTTTTCCTTTTATATGTGTTCTTAGCATTCTGATATAAACTAAATGAAAGAGAAAGCTTATTTGAGTCTTGAAAGTATAAATTACTATGAGTTCCAACCGACTACAACATGAGCAACAAGAAGATAGCACATCCCAATGGTACAGGATACAATCATCATGGGGAAACCTAACCTGAAAGAAAAAGAAAATAAAGATTAACAAGGATACAATAGTTTGCTCTCCAACCAATTTACAAAAAGGAAATTTAACTTATCCTACACATTCCAAGTGACAAATATGCTTACAGCAATGCCAAAAGCATAGATGTACTGAGCATATGACAGTCTAATATTCAAGATTATATTTCTACTTCCAGCCTATTTTAGAGATACAAGGTCAAAATTCACATAATTTCATTGTTTTCAGGACATCTCCTCCAATGTACACTGTCTCAGAATCTGGTGTACCTTGTTTTATTGTTGTGTGTTTTTTCCTCAAATTCAACATGCAACATACCAGTAAAATAATGATTCTTACAAATTATGCATCATTAGAATAGATTTTCAAAGGTGTATCACTTCAGGTTAGTTGTGTAATGCTGGTATGGCACTTTGTAACTTAATATGGATGAAACTCTTTAAATGGTTTCCCTGTTGATCTGTCAGCTATCATTCTTCTTACATACATACCTCTCAAGTCTAACAGACTGTTGGAAATCAACCCCAGGCACTTGTAAAAATGTTAAAACTCTGCTATTCTATTAAAACAACTATTTCTTTTTCCCCACAGAATAAGATTTTATAGTTTTCTTTAGACTGACAAACAGAGACAGCAGAGACAGACAAGTGGAAAGGATGTTGTGGAGTTGGCCAAGTCCTGCTCTCCTAAATTTGCAGGTCTTTCAGATGTGTGAAAAGAAAGAAGTTTTCTGAAACTCAAAAGCATTATTGTATGATACTTGGGATCTGTGAAGAACCACTGCTGTGATCACACTCATTTTTTTTTATACTACTAAAATCACAAGGAGAACTGAGATGAGAAATGGTCATGCCACTAATGACCCTCCTTATATACTTTCTTTTGTCAAGTTCAGACAAGAGTTTCCATAAAACTCAGCAAAGCATGGCAAGGGTCTCTGAAGTACAACATTTCATTTATTCTTTTCCTTAAACTAAGAGCAACTTACTCCATGTGGCTATATTAACTGTGCCTTTTTGCCTTACTTATTAGGAGCCCTTAGAAAGGTTCCTCAAGCCTATTTCCCTCTAACAAAGATGCCCATTTTTGTAGCGGACAGGAGGACACCATTCTCTGAGCTTGGTTGAATGAATAGCTCCTTCCTTTAGGAATCTACAGCTAGAAGGGACCATTTGGGGCATTAAGTCTGGCCCCCACTTCCTCAGACTATGAAACCACCTGCATAAAATGAAAATTAAACTTCTCAATCTGTCATTGATGTCTGCTTTCTACCTGCAGCTGCAACATTACTCTGAGATCCTCAAGAGACAGTTTCCTTCATTGGTGTTTTTCTGAAAAGCTGACTGGCAGAAGCATAGATGAGACCAGCAGATCGGAAGTGCTATCACCTTTAACAATCATTGGTTCGAGTTACTAACAAGGGAATTTTACCAGGGGTGAAAGTCACTGCTAACACAAAAATAATCAGCTCTACTATAAAGTTTGCAGAATAACTAGGAAATTAAGAACACAAACACTCTAAAAAATACATTGAAATTATTTAGGAAAGAACAAGTTTGTCCATAATGGCCACTCTTCACGGCTACTCTTGGCCCAGTATCAAAGTGAGCCAATCTCACATACTAGTAGAAATACATGGAAACCAAGAACAAAAGGAAATCCTTGCAAGATAGGAAATGTACAAAGAGAAAACTGACAGGGCTGCCAGATCGTCTCATTTCTGTCTCCTTGACATTAATTGGAAGAAGCTGGACTGTCTCCATGTGTCCAAAAGTGTTCCTGTGTCCATCACCCAAAATTGCCTGCAAGATCTGCCCAGAAGGACAGCTCCCACCATGACTGGCTCCAGAGGTTTTCTCCTTCCTCTCTCTTGGGTTTAGGACCTGGTATGCTGGCCTCTTCCACATTTTGGTATTGGGCATCATTATTGCTGTTCTGGCTCCAAAGACATTAATGTTAAGCTGCTATTTGAACCTGGGAAAAGAGAAAGCGAGAGTAGAGAGAAGGGCCAGCTGTGTCCAACAGGTGAATGATGAAAGGAGAGAAAAATTATTAGAAAGGGTCACAGAATTGTCACAACTTTCAAATATTTCCTGCAAAGTCTGAAATCTGTTTAGAGGATTTATTTTTCTTCTTTTTGTTCATATGAACATGCATAATACTGCAGAGAAGTGTTATTTTTTTTCCAGTCTGACTGGTCAGATCCTTGCTTTTGAACAACTAGTTTCTTGAAAGAGCTGCATCACTATTCAGTCACTAAACTATGATAGAGCTGATAATATTGTAAAACAGCTGAGCTGAAGCATCTCCTGAAGTTATTTTAATTTAAAACAAATGGCAAAAATTAAATAAGTTAATTGGCTGGCTAGCAAACTGCTCCTCAGACTCTTTGCTTTTTTCTCTCAGCAAATCTGATCTGCAGCATTTCCTAATCTCACTTAGACAAAAGTGTCCTAATAGGACAAAAAAAGTAAAATCAGCAACAACTACAAAAATAAAATAGAGTGGCTAAAAAAACGTGCTCCATCCTTCAGTATATCTAATGAATGCTCTTCACAGCTCTGTCTATATGACAGGCTGGTGAGCCGGAGATTGCTACAACTCTCATAAGAACACTGGCTGTTGTTTGACAGAAAACATAAATCTATTGACCTCACAGTTAGCAAACAATGAGCTGGCACTGGGAGGAGTGGGGACAGAGCAGATCTTAATCTGTATTAATGCAACCTAACAAATCTCCCTGGAGAATGGACAGTAGTTCAGCAGCAAATGGCAATACGTCTTTGTGAAGACTGGCAAGGGGAGGGAAGGACCCAGAAAGACTGAAAGTCTAATTGACCACTGAAAACAAAACAAAAAAGCTCTCTCGAGCTTGGAGGAACTGCATGAAAGAGATTGGATTAATTATACAAGGCCACATACAGGAACTATGATCATACCCCCACCATCACCGTGCTAGTCAGATGTGTAGCTGGAGCCAGAAACAGTTTATGGAGGAACCTCATTTCACTTAGTGTGGATGTTTGCACAGGGCACAACTGCGAAACTGTTACTCTCATTGCACGGACAATTACCCCTCAACTTGAGGTCTGAATTTCAGACATGCTGGCCTGAGCACTAATGTAATTGGATCAAATTCAATGTGGAATTTGTGTACCAGAGAGAGAGGAGATAAACTCAGTCAGTAAGTATTAGTTACTGCAGAGTTAGTCAATTACTTGAGTTGGTTCAGTGCCCTGTTATGCTATTTACACTAACCATTGCTCCCAGGGAACATAAAATTCCTTTCTCAGGCCACATACAACACAATGTATAGCTGCAAATGTTTTCTTTAGTTAAATATTAAGTCCAAGAATTCATTTTAAACAATGAAAAATTACTTCCAGGAACTCTAATTTCCAGCATACTTCTTGGAGTCAAAGAGTACCATGTCATTCAGTTGCTCCTGTCCAGCAGAAAGGATCAGTAGAGTTTAGAAGTCATAAAAACCTTTCTTGTACTAAAACTTCAGATTCATAAGAAACAGTAAGGATATTTGGCATAAAAATACATTTTTGTGTCCTGCACTGGGCAGGCTTTCCTTGCCTCTCCCTCTCTGCAGACAGGGATATACACATAGCTGGCATGGTTTAAAAGGTACATCCTGACTCTCCACAGCCAGCTGAGGGAGTTTCTACCACTGCAGAGAGGAAGCAAGGTCAGATACAAGGAGGGGAAGGATGGCCACATCTAGCATTCACTCCACTCTTCCCCTCCACCTCTTCATGATAGAAGCTTACATGTAAAACTGCTATCTAAGTGAAATCGACCAGCTTAAATGTACACAAAAAACAGATGTTAGCTCTGTGTGAGATAGAGTATTTCTAGTGAGAGCCCCAGGGATTTGTCTTGGACAAAGTTTTACTTATTAATAACTTCAGCGAACCAGTAACAAAGAGCTTGCAAATCGTCCCAGCACAGGACTAATGTCAGACTCCGTGTAGACCAGAATTCAGCATGTTCTTAACAAATCAAAATGAGAATTTGAAATTAAGAAAATGAAACTCTGTGAAGGTAAGTGTGAAATATATATTAGAAGTCAACCATGGGCACAAGAACAGCAAGGAAAGTGAAGCTTTTCACTGGAAGTGACCTAAATATTTCTAATTCTGCCTCACTGCAAGATTTCTGGCTCTGTATTTACTTAGAGAAAAGCAAACCTTTGTATGGTTATGTTGGGAATAAATTCCATTTTTAATAAGTTTCTACAGAAGTGAATATTACAGTTTTCTTAGGTTATAAGTTATCCAATATTATTTGCTAAATAATAATAGTGAAGCCTTTGGGGTTGGAATTGAGTTTTCTTGGACAAACTGATCTCCTACATTACCTTAAAGCTCTATTTTGTGATGCTTCAAGAGCCAGTAAGACCCAGTATTACAAGACCCAGGTTCAGTGCCCTGTTCTGCCTGATTTGGGACATGAAATATAAGATGTTCTCATGAATGCAAACCTTGCCTATAGGCACTGCCTTCACGGACAGCTCATAACTTGCACAGCCTGTGCATCCATGGGGAAATCTGTGGAAGGAGCACACCTCCAAGGAAATGGGGAACCTTCGGTGGATTCTCAGTGGAAAAGCAACAGCAGAAATCTCCCAAGACCAAACCACCGGCAGTGAAAGAACTTTGGTGGTAGACAGGGGTAAGAGTTAAAAAGAGTTGAAGCTAATTTCTACTCCTATTTGTGTTTGCAATTTAATGCACAATTTAAATTCAACTGATGGAGTTTGAATCAGGCTTAAAATTTTGCTTTTCTTGCTTCATCTCAGTTTCATACTATAAGTTATGTAGAAGGTATAATGTCAGCTTTGCAGAAAAGGACACAGGGTTCATAGTGGACACCAAGTTGAACATGAGCCAGTTATGTGTCTTTACAGCAAGGAGGGCTAATGGTATCTTGGGCTGCATTAGGAAAAGTATTGCCATCAGATCAAGGTAGGTGATCCTTCCCTCTATTCGGCATGGATGTGGCTACACCTGGAGTGCTGCATCCAATTCTGGGATTGCCAGTACAAGAGGCATGGGCATAATGGAGAGAGTCCAGTGAAGGGCCACAAAGATTATGATTAAGGGACCGGAGTATCAGTAACACAAGGGAAGGCGTGGGATCTGGGACTGTGCAGCCCGGAGAAGAGAAAGCTCGGAGAGAAATTCACCAATGTGTTTAAGTTCTTGAAAGGATGGTGTAAAGAATACAGTGCCAGGCCCTCTTCAGTGATACCCAGTAAAAGGACCAGAGACGGTGGGTACAAACCGAAACACAGGAAGTTCTGTCTGGACATCAGGAAACACTTTTTTACTGTATTGTTGACAAAGCACTGGTACAGGTTGCCCAGGGAGATTGTGGAGTCTCCATCCTTGGAAGTATTCAAAAGTCACATGGATGTGGGTCTGGGAAATAGGCTCTAGGTCATCCTGTTTGAGAGGGACCTCCAGAGGTCCCTTTCAACCTCAGTCAGTCTGTGATTCTCACTCACCTACTTGTTCCTCTGTTATTCAACACAGGATAAGTAAGTACCATCTGCACACCTGAAAACTGACATCTCACCAGAAAATATTTAACAAAGAACAAAAGACATATAATTCTTCTCAATCTTGGACAGTCTCTCATTGTATGCAGCACTTTGCTCTGGAATTATGATAATCATGAGCTCATTTTAAAAGAACATCTAAAAGTCTATGAAAGCAGACGTGGGTGTGGGCATACTTAGGACATACATAAGGTTAGTTCTGAATGAAAGTTACACGTTTTAATGAAGTTACACCTTTTAATTGAACTTGCAAAGTAGTGCTCTTTTCAACAAAACGATATAACCACAGTACTCATCCTATTTCTTTTCCTTTCTTTCAGTGCAGAGTACCTTATGAGTCTCCTATCATTTCAGTTGTATTAACATTTCCATCATTCCTAGTCTTTGACATACTGATCCATTTCTTCTGAAAGGAAAATATGGACTATAATAACAGCTTAAAGGAAACATATTCAAAATGTTTATCACATGCCCATGACTCCTTCAAATCCAGACACCTGTTGTAGCTCAGAAACAGGTGGCTAAAATTAAAGTGATCATTAATTTAAGATTAAATTGCTCTGAATTTCATATAGTCTGTAATTACATAAAAATTACAGTGTGGTTACCTGCTAGTTACCATACACAGGAGTTCCTGTGTAATTTAAATCACAGAACAAAACCTATAATTCTATTTTCTTCTGCTTGCTGAAATTATAATAATTTCTCATGATATTCTATCTCTTTTGAGTCTATGCCAAGATTTCCCATAGAATTACTGTCAGGAATAAAACTTAAGATAGGGAAAATCATATCCTGAGTGAGAAAACATAAAGGTGTTATACTGTGCCTCCTACAGTCTAGAAAATCCTCCTAAAGGTGTTTTGCTGTAACCTCAACATAGTTATATACAGAACAAGCAATGGGCCTTTCCTTGGTCTCCCAAAATTCTGATTACCAAAAGAAAAAAAGTGCAGGGAACTACAGGCCTGTCAGCCTGACTTCAGTGTTGGGGAAGGTCACGGAGCAGATCATCTTGAATGCCATCACACAGCACTTGCAGGACAACCAGGGGATCAGGACAAGCGAGGACAGGTTTATTAAAGGCAAGTCCTGCTTAACCAACCTCACCTCCTTCTATGACAAGGTGACCCACTTAGTGGATGAGCAAAAGGGTATGGATGTTTTTTGCCTGGATTTTAATAAAGCCTGTGACACTGCTTCCCACAACATTCTCCTGGAGAAACTGGCTGCTAATGGCTTAGACAGATGCACTGTTTCTTGGGTAAAAAAATGGCTGGATGGCCATGTTCAGAGAGTGGTGGTCAATGAAGTTACATGCAGCTGGTGGCCAGTTACTAGTGATGTTCTCCAGGGCTCAGTACTGGGGTTAGTCCTGTTTAGTATCTTTACCAATGATCTGGAGGTGGGAATTGAGTGCACTCTCAGTTTGTAGATGGCACCAAGCTGGGCAAGAGTGTTGATCTGCTGCAGGATAGGAAAGCTTTGCAGAGGGATCTGGACAGGCTGGATTGATGGGTTGAGGCCAATTGTATGGGGTTCAACAAGGCAAAGTACCATGTCCTGTACTTGGGTCACAACAACCCCATGCATTTCTATAAGCTTGGGAAAGAGTGACTGGAAAGCTGCCCTATCAAAAAGAACCTGGGGGTGCTGGCAGACAGCCACTGAACATGAGCCAGCAGTGTGCCCAGGTGACCAAGAAGTCCAGTGGCATCCAGGCTTGTATCAGAAATAGTGTGGCCAGGACTAGGGAAGTGACCGGAAGTGCCCTGTACTCAGCACTGGTGAGGTCACACCTTGAGTGTCCAGTTCTGGGTCTCTCACTTCAAAAAAGACATTGAGGTGCTGAAGCACGTGTAGAGAAGGGCAACAGAGTTGGTGAAGGGTTTAGTGACAAAGTCCTATGAGGAGCCTGGAGAAAAGGAGGCTCGGGGGGACCTTATCACTCTTTGCAACCACCTGAAAGGAGATTGTGTCAAGGTGGGGGTCAGCCTCTTCTCCCAGGCAACTAGAGACAGAACAAGAGGAAATGGCCTCAAGTTGCACCAGGGCAGGCTTAGGTTTGATATTCAAAAAAATTTCTTCACTTCGAGGGTGGTTAGGCATTGGAACAGGCTGCTCAGGGAAGTGTGGATTCACCATCCCTGGAGGTAGACTCTGCAATGTTAGGCTAATGGTTGGATTTGATAATATTAAGGGTGTATTACAACATAAATAATTCTAAGATTCTATGATCATCAGGGAACCATCTTCTATATAGACAGAGTAGTTCACTTCATACCCTACTAAAGTAGAACATGCCATGATAAAGTGTGGCATAAAGATTCAAGATGATCTGTTAGTGATTTTTCTATTTTATCAAAACTTCATGTCATCCTTGGATCTTTTGTCATATCTTAGCAATGTATTTGTTCTCCACATCCTCTAGGCAGACTCCAAAACAAGTTTAGTCCTCAGCTTGTTGCTTTGTTGTGAAACCTTCATGCCATTCTAAAGTCTAGGGAATGCAAATATATGTAATTGGTTCAGCTTCTTGGGAAAGCCATACTTATTCCTCTCCCACATATCTGTGTAGTGAGATGTAGTTGTGAGTCTGAGTTTAAGAAGATTAAAATCATTATGGCCAACTAGAAGAGAAAATCAATGAAGTATGTCTTCTCTGACAGTACTTATTTTCATTAATTGTTTGAATGGTTCTGATACAAATATTCTACTAATGAGACAGATTTATACAAAACTGTATAAGGTTTACTGTGCAAAAAATGAATGCATTAGGACTGCTGAAATAGGTTTTGCAATGTTTGCAGTTATAGTTTCTGCATTTTATGAAATATTTAACATATTGTAAACTCACTTCTGACAATCATATGCTTTTTTGCCTTGCAAAAAGCAAATTTGAGGCTTAAGGACATTTTCATTAAAATACCTTTTTATAGCTCAAATCTCTCTGCTATAGAAATGTCTCATAAAATAAAATGTTTTGTGTATTTTTGAAACAAACTGTATCCACAAATTTTTTAGACTAAACTGTATTTCTATGTAGTCTAAACAAATCAGACGTAATGGATATGGCAGAAATTAACTGTGATTTATTTTAGTTCCAAAATGTTTCAAATTAAATAACCTTGACAGATTCTATATTATCTTGCATTTTGTCATGAATTCAGGAATGGAAGTTGCCTGAATGTTACTTCCACTAATGCCCTTAATCCCCACCCTCACAAATGGTATCTTGAGGCACTTTTCTTAGGTTTTATTTTTTTCCAAATGTACTCTTTCATTTTGATTAAAGCACAAGATAAAAGGAAATTACATTTTTACAGAAGAGACTAATCAGTCGATTCTTTAATAATTTCATCAGAGCACTCTCAACTATTTTAAAAGCCCTGGACTTTGCTAAAAAGCCAGATGTTGTGTAAGAAAGAGTATGTTCCACCCTGTTCCCCTCTTCTCTTTCTCTCCACTTCGAGATTCCCATTCACGTGCCACACAATGTGATGTTAGAGAGCTCACGTACAGCAGTTCACCAGGACAAAGGAGCAATGCAATTGCATTTTGAATTAAGAAGTAGAAGGATGTTTCTTGTGCACTAATGATGATTTTTCATTATGAACTCAGCAGATGCCTACTGCTAAAAGGCTGTTGATGATGTAAGGCCAGTAAACTTTTCACCACAAAGCACATGCTATAGGCCACACAGTCTAAGCGAAGAGCAGAGAGTGGAGATTTTCATTCCAGCAGTGTGTACTTGGAGGGTTCTCTCCCACCCACCATGAAATGTCAATCAAAGGCAAATAAGGGGGCAGATGGAGCCTCAAAGCCTTCACTGCCATCACGGTGAACTACACTGTACAGGTCTTCCTCCCAGAAAAGCCACAGATATGAGCTCACTACAAGGAAAACTTCTATAAACTGCAGGTCTAATTTTAAGTGCACTAGCAAACTAAGATTAAATAAAGTGAATGCTACTCTAAGCGTATCCATTCCACAGCATGTTAAAGTTCCCAGATACAAAGCACTAAAAAAATAAGTAATATATAAATATATCCCTCTGGATTGTCACAGATATACACCAACATTTCCAATGAGATGAAAGACAATCATAGAATGGCCTGGGTTGGAAGAGACCTTAAAGACCATCCAGTTACAACACCTTCCACTAGAACAGGCTGCTCAGAGTTCCATCCAACCTGGACTTGAACACTTTCAGGGATGGGCCATCCACAACTTCTCTGGGCAACCTGTTCCAGTGCGTCACCATCCTCACAGTAAAGAATTTCTTCCTTATATCTTATCTAAAGATACTCTCTTTCAATTTCAAGTCATTACCCTTGTCCTGCCACTACATGTTCTTGTAAATAGTCTTTCCCCACCTGTCTTGTAGGTTCTCTTCAGGTACTGGAAGGCCACAACTAGATTACGCTGAGGAGATTTAACAGATGGACAAAATAGAAAAAATATAGTATAGAGAGGCAGGTAAGTACCACTAGCAGGATGTTTTAATGTGAGTTTAACTACATAGCCAGCTCACAGATGTTGCAAGTCAATCAGAATCATCACTGTCTAATTGTTACAGATGGCAGATAGGTGTCACTCAGGCCTGCCTTGGGAATAGGAATTAGAGTGACTGAAATGAGGGAAAAACAAGAATAAAATAATTAGATTTTTTTTTTTTAATTATGAAGATAATTAACTATGTTCATATTTCCCCCAAATGGGTGAAAACTAAGATGGTTGCTACACTAGTTTCTCCTTCCCTCCTCCTATCTCCGCCTCTGCAGTGGAAAAGATGGATTGCTACTCCAGGAACACAAGCATGGAGTATAAACCCATATGGGCATTTCTTCATGGACCTACACTGAACTGGTAACAGAACACAAGAATGTCATAGAAATTTGCCAGCAAGTGAGTTATGTAGAGATCATCTGGGCCAACCATTTACACTCAGGCTACATGCACCCTAGTCTTCGTCCTTTTTCTGTTTTAGTCTTTTGAACAATTAAACAGTTGGTTTAAGTGTCATCAAGTGATTCTGTACCATCCTTAATCCCACCACAGAAACACACTATTAACTTTCTTAAATAGCAGTATTATTTTTTCAGATATGTTTTAGACATTTTCTATTTTAGTTTATTTCTCTGAATTTGGCCTTTCCAGCTAAGGTCAATACACTTTTGAATTTCCTGTCTTAGATACAGAAGGTACAGCGATGCATTTTAATGCATTTCAGCTGCAGCATTATGAAACAAAATCTGAAACAAAACCATGGTATTAATATCCTTACAGTGCCAGAGATGTAATATGAGTATTTCTTGACTGGAATAATTAGATGGGGTTTTTTTCCCTTTTGTCTTTAGAAATTCTATTCTTTAAATAATTTCCATAGTACTAGGAAAGCAATTTACCTGTATGACACTTGGTTTTGAATCTCTAATAGTTTTTGTTTAGCCTTCATTATCAGCAAATAGTAATGGAAATAATAACTGGCTTAACAACAAATGAACCCAGAAGAAGATACAAATATTTTTTAAATTGTTTAGTAACATTTAGTAATATATGTCAAACAGTACTACAAAGACAAAAAACATAAAGACGAAAAACCTCCAACACAGCACTGGTTTTCAAACTTTCCTAGAATGAATACTTTCCTTTTTCTTTAGTGACTTCTTCAAGGTTCATAGAATAAAATTGACAAGTTGCAATAAAAAAACCCCAAAGACTCAAACAAACAAACAAACAAACCCCCCTCAAAAAACTCCAAAACCCAACAAAACCTTATCTATTTTTCAGGAACAAGTTTGGTATCTGCTCCCATAAAAGTGGCTCTTTATCACTATCAATTTAAAACCACTATCATTACCTAAGCATTGTAATTTTAGCCTATTAAGTTGCTATATATCTGTTTTAAAATTTAGAGTAGCCCTTTTTAAGTAACCTTCATCGAAGATAAAAAACTACAAGTGTTGAACAGGAAGTTATTATTCAAGGGGTTTACTAGTGCTGTTTACATTAAAGCAATACCCTGAGTGTAAATATAATCAGGAAGATAATTATTTTTTTTAAGTTGTCAAAATTCACTGCTAAGTTCAAGCAGTAAAAAGCAAAGAATACAGTAAATACTACTACATCTGTTATGTGACAAATAATATCTAGTTTACACAAGAAGATAAGAATCTATTTACTATTGCATTAAAAGCACTACTTCCTTCAAGCAGTTCTAATTTCAAATGCATTCCAATGAAAATAACGTAAACAGTAAATCCTCCTTTCTTCTGATTGTGTTGGGAGACATCAGAATAGTCTGTCTGACACATTATCTAGTAACAGAGGGGAAAATCACTTTGCCAGTTCTATTAAAAATATCAAATTATTTGAGAAAATGAAATGCTCTGTAAAACCATGGTTATGATGTAACTCCAAATGTCTGTATGATGCTTTGGCAGGCAAATATGAAGCATGTAATAAAACAAACTCAAGCTGAGAACTAATATTTTCTCTTAAGAACACTTGTTAGTCAACGTACATATAGCAAATGTGTATAAGCTTCATACTGACAATGTACTCTTGAGTTTCCCAGACTTATGTCTCTTTCTGCCATCTAGTTTACCTTTTTGTTTGGATCTCCTGCAAACTGTTTTGTAAAACAGTGTTTAGAGACACATAATTTCTCCAAGCAAGTATACTCAATCCAGTATTTTCTGTCTAATTCTGGTAATTGCCAAAATACCTTATTTAATTAGAAAATTACTTTCTAATTTCAGCAATATTTGAATAAGACTCTTGTTCAGCAACTATAGTGACTGTCTAATCAAATTTAGCATGTTATAATTAACTGGAAACTTGGCAACTGATGAATCTGAATGAAACTGAAAAAAGTAGGAATTTTTTGGAAAACAAAGCCAATCTGTATCAGCGCATAAGACATTACACATGTAAGAATTCAAATATGTGTTGATCAATACAAACAACTTTGTATGAAATTTATGTCATCTCCCAGGTGGAATAGAAACTGAACTGAGTTCAGGAAGTTTGGCTTTTTATCTTCCCGAGTCAAATTACAAAGAGCATGGAAATGAGCAAGCACTTCATCAGTTCTTCTCTTCTTACAATCATCTCTACTTGGCTGAACTTGTTCTCTTCCCAAGTTCCCTTTCCTCCCTTCTCCCACCAACTCACTTATCCCCAGCTTATGACACACATTTTGTCAGAACAGGACTATCTTCCACCCAATTTGTTTAGGAGCTCAAACCCTGTTTCTGGGCATATAACTGAAATGAATCACCTTCTAGGAGCTGTTCCTTTACATTAACTACAATGACAGCCAAGTGTGGAAATAAAGATATCAACACTGTAGAATGGAAAAGTGAGGTGAGATAAATCTTTCTGTTGACAAGAAGCTCCATGAACACAAGAAAATAGTGAAACCCTATTTTGTACCAATTTGTGTCTTAAGTTTGATTGACTTTCTGTCTAAGTAGAAATCTTACTACTGTAACTTATAATGATGCTCACCTGCGTGGATTTTTTCAGTGTGTAAAGAAGTATAGCCTCAGACTGCTCTTTCTTTCAGAGGAAATAATAGAGTTTCTTTTCCTCTTCCCAGCCACTGACTTTGATGACATTTCAGAGATTTTAATTATATTTGAGAAATGCAGCCCCCTTTACCCACCATTCTCCCCCCTCTCAAAAGTGTTTGAAGTTGATAAGCATATTCAGAAGTTATTAGGTGGAAAACACAACGACATATTCACAGCAAGATGACTGCACAGGAAAGCAGATGAAAAGTTAGGCTTTGATGGAAAGAGAGGAACAAAAAGCTTTTCAAAGGCATTCTTTTCTGAAACATACTTGTTACAAGGAGACAACTTGATATAACTCAGGAAGGATTAGACAAATACCTAGTTTTGCATGTGCTTACATTATATATAGTTCTAGTCTCAGAGTGCTCTGTATTATCAGAGTGCTTATAGGTGTGCAAAGATAACAGAGAAGACAAAGAAATATGGATTTAAAATTCAGAATGAATTAGCATACATTTTGATTTGAAATTTCATGTAATCCCTAAGGAGTTGTTAAATTAAATAGAAAAACTAGAATTCCATTATTAAGTTATAAAAAAAGAAAAATTATTATCACAATTTCATTTTAAATTTCAAGATGATTTAATTAGTGTGCTGCTGTTGACACCTCCATGTTATATATCTCAGACTTTAATAAGGAATAGAAAAGTGAAATTCCATTTACCAAAATATTGTAAAACAGCGGTATGACTTAATGAATGATCTCTAACAAAATGCAAATGTAATGAGCTTTTTAATCAGTTTACTACTCGGATGTATATCTATTGAACATGAAAACATTACTAAAGTAGGGAATAACATATGATTACGGCTCAACCTGATAATACTTCTGCATGCAGTTTGTATTCTGAACTGTTACATATTCTGAATACTGTTCAGAAATCTCACAAAGCCAAAAATTAATATTCCAGTAGTGCGTCTCTTAACTGAAAACTCCAATTATTCTTACGATAAAGAATAATATCTACCAAAATACAAAGAACAAGTGAACTGCTTGTATGCACTGGTTAAAATTATTAAAGATCAAAAATGTATTTGAAGACTTTTTCTAAATGCAACTACATTATTAGTTTGCACCAAATATACTGTGCTCTGATAGATACAGTGGAAATAAACAACTTGTACAAGTGTCCCTGAAGTAATTTATTTAATGGTAAGCTTCAGCACATATTTAGTATTTCAAATTTTTCTATGCATTGACATACTAATTGCTTGCACTTCAGAATATACACTAACTAAATATACTTTGTGTCAGAAGAATGTACTCACTAGATTTGCTATACAATATTGAAAACGTGGGATAATCTTAGTAACCCTTTAAGTGAAATACTTATTCTGCAGTCTAAAGAGAACAACAAGAGAACACCCAAGTCCATGTAAACATGTGAAGCAATTGCAGATTTAACCATTGGCTTTTTGAATGTCAGTATACCAGACATAAAGCTTCTTTTTCTTGGTATGTATGTACATGCATTTGTGGCAGGGAAAGGAAATTATTTTGTGCTGTAAGTCAAAAAGCCCTGCAGGGGCAATAAAAAAGATACAAATTACCTTCTGCCTATTTCCCCTTGTAAAGAGCATAAATCTTGTGCAATGCTCACAGCATCTGGTGGGATCAGCTCTACAATCTAATGCAGGTCATGTAGTTCTCCTCCGTGTTAGTGTGTGTTTGTATATATATATATATATAAAATATATACATATAAATAGAATATATATAAATATATATATATAATATATATATAAATATATATATAAATATATATATATAAATAGAATTTTCCTCAACTAAGCTGTAATGTAAACTACTACAACCAAGAGGAGATTTCATTTCAAGCCTCAGCTTGGCCCTCAATCTGTTTCTTTTTTTTCAATTCTGTCAGGGACAGAAACTTTAAAAATCCTTTATAATAACAGAGCATTTCATTTTATTGCCAACAAAATCACTCTTACTGCAGAACCCTCCACTGATCTCTTAAGTGAAACTAGAAGCAATGCTCCTCCCAGCAGTCACTGGTTTTGCCATGGCTGCCTGTACTACTCTTGGCTTTGGAGGCCACTTTATCTTCCAGCTCTTCACTGATCTCTCTTCACACTGTGTCTTCTCGCCAAAGAGGTGTTGTCCTTGATCCTCTTCTCCCACTTCTCCCACCTCTCATCTCTGGATGATTTCACCACAGACTACATGAAACTCAGCAATGTCCCCTCTGGCAACAATTCACTGATCCTGTTCCCTCCAATTAATCTAAACTCACTCTCTTCAAATCAAAGTTCAGTGCACTCCTCTGCAAGGTCTTTACTGATATCTAGCTATCAATTTACATGACAGCCAGCACCATTCTCTTTTTCCCCCCGTAAATCTTTCCATTTATTTCCTTTCTGCATAGCACTTTCATTGTACTCTTTACCCTCACATGTCATTTATCAGTTTGGACTCACACTTCAAGCTTCATCTAAAGCACTTGTAGATAAACCCTGTATGCAAATGTTCTTTCCTGACCATTCACGTAACTAAAACACTAAGTTATGACTCTTCAGCTTCTCAATGTCGTTTTCTTTGACTTCAAGAAATACTAAGCTCCAAAAGTTCAATCATTGCAGGATTCTCTTTGCATCTCTCCACTAGTTCTCTTCTTACAAAAGCAGAAGCTTTGTCAACTTCTGTAGACTAGCATCTCACTGTTTATTCACAGTGCAATGTTTTCAGCTGCATCTTGGTGTCAGCCTTCATCACAATATGTTATTTTTCAAGTTGGCACCTTACGCCCATAATGCTTCCTAACACTGATAGGGAAATCCTAAACTGCCTGTAAAGTCATCTTGTCAGTATTCTTCCACTTCATTTTGTCCTGGCACAACTACATGGACATCTACTTTGTGGTTCAATATTATATTTCTTTGTGTTTCTCTCTCAGTTGGACTAACATCACCTAACGTGGGGTGTCCAGAACTGAGGCACTCTAAAATAGGCAGAAGTCTGTCCAACTATCAGAAAGAGATAGGCACACACATGAGCAGTGAGGTCCTTATCTATCTTCAGATCAATTTGCACATTTTTTCCCCTATAGTTAGTGAGTCTCATAAAAGAGTTTACTTCTTTCTACAAACGCGCTTGTTATGTCTGTAAAACATGTAGCAATATCTGTGCTCTAAAGAGTACAAGCACAGGATGACAATGCAGTTCTCACACGTACAGACACAAATCACAAAATGTCAATTATTCATGACTGAGGTGAAGCCATCTGCAGGGCCAGGCAGAACTCATTTCAAAGCATAGTAAAGAGAGCAAAAAAAGATTTCCAGATATCCAATGTATGTAAAAGACTTTATGTATGAGGAGATAAGAAGAAGGTATAAAAAGAGCTACAGCTCAATATGAACAATAGCAAATGAAGAGCAGAAAGAAAACTGGTCCAGTATGGGATCCCCCATTTCTGATCAGTGCCACTACTCATCTGTACATCCTTCCTCACCTTTTTTAGAGAAAGAGATCTGTTTTTCTGTTTGTCATTCACAAATTTTTTCTCACACATCTCCATAATGATTTGTCGTGTATTATCTTTTCCTATATAACTGGGTGTTGGGGTTTAGGAATTATACTCCCCAATTCAGTGCCTCCATCAAGACTTTCCAAACCACACGATGCTTGATCACTCCCTTCCTGCTGCAGCAGATTGGAGAGGAGATATGGAGGAACAAAAGGCAAAGATCATGGGTTGACATAAGACCAATTTACTGGAAACAGCAATGAGATAAGAAAACAAAAAGTAACACCAACAATATAAATAACAAAAGTGTACAAAAGAGAGGGTGATTTACTTGCAAATTGCTCACTGCAGAGCCCTACTCAACCCAATTGCAGCCATGTTTTCTTGACTAGAAGTAATCCCTCCTCCCTGGAAGAGTGTCCCTTCCCCCAACTCACAGCAATGAGGCCTTAGCCAGACCCACTCTCAGCTACTGCAAAGATTAACCCTGTCCTGGCCAAAACCAGGACACTGGCATAAATAAATTACTATTCTAAGGAGATGAGTTTTCTGTTCCAACTTTCCAATTCAATACAGTTACTGATATTTTTGTGCTAACCCAACATCCATCCAGATACAGTATGACATCTATGATAATCTTCTATTTATATTGACCACATGGGAAGTACAGGGCAGGTTAAACACCTCACCTTGGCAGCCTAAATTAGCCTTCTCTTTGTATTCATTATTACTGAACAACCTTATATCCATGACTACAAGTTGGTTGGACAGGTACCATGTTTTTGATCAGTGCTTTTACTCTGTCTTGCCTTTTAACTGTGCTGGGCCTTGGCAATAACTGTGGTAACAGCAAGTGCATGACTCAGCACAACAAATCTCAGTGAAGTAGGCAGCTTGGGGCTGAAAATATGCAATCCTCATGAAACTACCTGCACAATAACTGTGCCTTTTACTAGCATGGTATAAACCAAATGAAGTGCTTACAAGAAGAAACACACCAGACTTCACAAACTGAAAACTCAATTAGTATCAAAAGAACAATGAAATATTCTGCAAGACTGAAAGATTTGACCTTGACATTTTCAGTTCACAAACCTGGCAATCGAGCAACTTAGCTACTAAACGTCATGCCAGCCTCAGGAACTGATAGATAGCTCCTGCAGTCCGGGAATACAACCTTCTACTACACGAATTTATACACCTGCAACTTATATGGTAATGTATGTTTCTGTGAATTCCATTTGAATTAAATAAGCATTGAAAGAAAAAAATGCAGTATCAGCAACCAACAGACGCAGATGTTGCTAAATTAACCAGGTCATTTTGCTCCCAAAGCTAGACAAAAGGCCCAAGAGCTATTGGTTGTTCTAGAAGAAGCCTTGCAATCACCTATTTGCAAGGTACAGCTCCATCTGGAAGAAGATAATTTCTTGCATTAGAATTCTTGTATTACATCCTGGCTTACACCACATTACTGAACCATCTCACAAGCTCTGTACATAATCCAAAAGTGCCTACAGTGACAGCAGTTTGAATGTTTGCATTAAGCAAAAATGTGCCCTTTCTCAGGAAGAGATAAAACAAACGTACAAGAGATTCTGGAAATATCATTAAAATGCATAGAAAATATTTTTCCTTGTTCAACACTATCATTAGCAGGACTCGTGTTTTCTCCACACATGCCTAACCTTTAAAGAGACATGAGCAACAGCAGAGTTTACCAAAACTGTCCCAGTTCTGCCCTCCCCCAAAATATTTGAAGAATGCCCAACTGAGACATATCACACCACCAAAGTATACTTTTCAACAACCACAGTCCTCACTGTTTTGTTTTTAAAAATGAGACAGGATCAGCCTTTGCCATAACAACAACAAAACAAAAGCAGTTCAGCCTCTGATATTCCCACCTAACTCAGAAACAAGGTTAAGAGCAATAATGTGGACCTCAGCACAATGAATGAATTGGGGATCCCTCATCTAGAGCATCCACCTCTGTGCTTCAGCCAGTCCAGCTCGTGGGCCATTGTCCCCATCATTCATCAGTCCACTTAGAGTCTGAGGCTTACTGGGAATGGTAACAGCTGTTTCTTAAACACCTGCTTAATAGTTAAATACTTAACTCTGCCACCTCCCACACCAAGGGCTCATGAAAACAACAGGTATTCTGTCAGTCTGAGGATTTGTTCTGTTTTCTCTGAAGGTGCTTAGAGGGTAGGCATGTGGTCAGTTTGGGTTTTCCAGTGTTTGGAACAGAGGCTTGATGGTTTTCCATATTCTGCTGTGGTTGCTTTTAGTGATGGGATTTTATTTTTTACAGCAAAATAGCTTTCCTGGGGTGCATGTCACCAGTTACATTACAGATCAGAGTGCAATGTCGATGGTGTGGACAAGGCCGAGCTAGTATTAATTCTGCAAGCACAGGTACCAGCATCAATCTAGTCCCAGCATCATGGAGCCCAGTGCATTCTGCTTCATTAGCCATGTAATTATGATTACATTGCTACAACTGTTCAAGGTCAGGAACATCTGTGTTACACCAAAGTTCCCTGACATGTCCCAGACTGTGGTATGCAGCTCCAGATTCATCTACCTAAACTCAGATGCCTATCATGTAGACATCTCATGGAAGATGGCTAAGTTCTCACTGCAGCCAGTGGAAATCCAGTCAATACAACAAATAGAATCTGCAGAGGTGTCTGTATTATCCTGCTCTGATACCTGTGTTTGCTAAGATATGGAGAATTTTAGAGACAGAAAAAAAATCTTGAGGAGGAAGAGATTTTTTTTAGTTGTTTAAATAGACTGACAAAGTTAAACTTCAGGGTACTTACGCCAATTTACCCAATTTTTCTATAGTTAAATCATGCCCTCCTTCCACTGTGAGTTTGCATAAAGATGCAACAAGCACAGGCGACCTCTTTCTAAAAAATCACCTTTTTATGGCAGAGAAATTGAAAGATAAACCAGACCAATATACTCACTCCCACTACCATCACATAGAAGTGCCCCTATTATTATCTAAGACTTACTTGCAAAGTAATCTCATTCATCACTCATCTCTAGAATAAAGAACCCTTTCAACCCTTTTAAACTTAGATATTTGGATTCCTCTTTAAGCAAGGATGTCTTTATTTTATAATTCTATATAGTTCCAATCTTAACCACTTTGGTATTACACTTTCTGAATCAAATGATCATGAAAAATAATATTTAAAAAATAATATTTAAATCTTTTTTTAATAAATTCTCTTCTATAATAAAAGTTTAAAAAAATATTTAATTTCTTGCTAGCAAAATAATCTTGTTTTATTCCTAGCTAATGAACTATAAATATAGACTTTCCCTTTAATTAGATACAATGTTTTAAGAAATGAGATTCCAAACTGAAATAATAAAACAAAGTTGATATATTAATGTCTCCATTGGATTCTCTAAGGATATTTCCTAATTTAAAGCTGGTCATGTAAACAGAAGTTATTGTTAGAGATTCTAGAAAGAACAGATGTTTTCCTTTCAGATTACCATTTTTGTAACCCAAAATAGCACAGAACCTAGACAGCAAAACATACTTTGTGGACACTAGTATGTGGAAACCTTTCCAGCTGAAGCAAATTTTAAGGAAATTTTTAAAAAAAAAACATCGTAAATTATACATGTGAAACTGCAAATTCAAGAGGTACTTGTTGAGTCAGCACTAGCAGGTGCAACAATGACATACAAAGAAACTACTACATGATGAAAGAAAATTCTCCTCTTATTGACTAACAGTTTCCTTTTTCTTACAGAACATTTTAAGAGGCTATTTGTAGAGGCTACAAAGCTAAAATATTGCTGCACGAATCATTAGACAATTTTTATGCAAAAGCCACCAAACGAAATATCTCACTGATGCGACCAGCACACTGTGTAGGGAACAACATTTTTAAAATCCATGTACTTATATTTTTGGTCCCAGTCTAGCAAAGTACTTAAACCATCTGTATATTTTTGACTTTATGGACTATTCCCATGCTTAAAATTAGGCATATTAGTGGATAGCCATGGGATCTGGTATTTTTCTTATTTTTGTGAGTCAATACGAATTTGAGTTATGAAGACAAATGATGTCATGTAATCTATATGACTAAGGTTATGAGAACAGAAGAAAAGACTTCAGATTTACCTTTCAGTTAGCAGAGCTTGTGTTGAGTGGACTTGCCATTAATTTTGAATTCTTCCAATTTGAGCTTCAGATTTTTTTTCATCAATTTTCAAAATTTATGGAAATATTTCTAGTTATCCTCGGTTTAATAACAGCAAATTTCATCATAGTCACACTCCTGTAAACCTTAACTATCTGTAACAAGTCTTGGCAGTTGTAAAAGTAAAGAAAAATCATAGTTTACATCATAAAGACCCCGAGAAATAATCGGATAGCACTTGATTTACTATTATTGCACAAAAAACCCTGTTTTATAACTTCTATGAATTCTGTTATTTATGAAAGATATTAGTATATAAATAGCAATGTATATTTTGAAATGCTTTCCTTTCAAAATACTGTCTCATTTTCAATAGGAATTTATTTCTGCTAACAGAAAAATTTCAGCTGCTTTCAATCAAATAAGTTATACATAAATAATCATATTTAATGATGAAATCTGTGGACAATAGGTTCCTATCTGGGGTTTAACTACCTAGAGGATCCTAATCTAAGGAAAACTAAAGACCACTTCTTTAGGAATCTAAGAAAGGATGTAGCAAGCCAGACACAGAACCATTCAAAAGGAAAGTCAGGATAAACTGTGTAAGATTATTATGAATCTCATTGAGAAGAATTCTTCTGGGACCCCAGTGTCTCCATGAGCTATAAACATAAACAGCTGATCTTGCATTTCTTATGCAGCAAAAATTCACCCTAGTCAATAAAACTTTGAGGTTTCCATTTCAACGATTCAACGATTAGACTTGAAGATTGTGCTGATTATGTCTATCAACAACGAATGGTTCTTAAAAAGTTATTTTCATCGAGTTTGAATTTTGCAGTAGGTATCCAGCATGAGCTTTTTATTTTAATAAATAATAAATTATAAATGCAGAACTGAAATAAAAATCTGTCTGTTATGTGACAACAAAAGTGTGAAAATATATTCAGAATTTTCCCTGGAATGAGAATTTTAGGGTGACGTAAACACAGCTTTTGCTATGGGTTATTTCCAACAGACTGAATAGTAGACTGGTAAAGAATTGTAAGTTGTTAACTAAACATACTTTACATCTGCAAATGCCAAAACAAATCAGTGTCCCTCCAGTTTTATCTCCTAAATACACTGGACAAATGATACCTGCTTCCTGCATATATATTTTTTATGTAAAGTGAAATACAATGACTGACACTGGCTACCTAAGTTTCCACGCACAACCTTCACTCAGAATGCACTAATAAGGCACAGCAGAAGAATCCCTTTCAAGACCCCGTATTCCCAGGGAATGAGAACTTGGTCAGCATATGGCTACACTTCACTGTGAACTGCCCTTTTATGTTCATTCCAGGGTTAGGAGGTGTGGTGGGGAAAAAAAAGTGCTTTTTCCGCCTGGAGTTAAAAAAATGGTACCCCCAAGGGGCTGGTGTCTCTCTTGGTGTTGACCCAATCAGCGCTCCTGCAAAATTAAAACATATCACACTAGACTGGAAAAGAAGGATGATGAGGTAGTTGAGGAGGAGAGTGGTCATGTTCTGAGGCACAAGGAGAAGGGGCAGGAGCCCCACTGGGGGGCCATGGCCCCCCAGCCCCCAGCTGGTGGTTGCAGAAACTCAGAAACAGTGTTAAACTGGACTGAGGTCTGTAACTGAGAAGCTGGGAGTCTTTCTCCACTGTGAGTGGGCAGCAGGAGCAGTGGCAGAGCAGCAGTGAACGAAGAATTGTAGCAGAAAGCCAAGAGATAAGAGGGAAGCAGCAAAGAGGGCATGCAGCAACGCAGAGAGAGATTCTGCAAGGAGAGAGAGAGAGACAGTGACAGAGCAGAGAAAGCTCAACAAAGACAGTTTTGGGGGTAAGAACTGAACCAAAAAAACCCCAAACCCCCTTTTGAGACATCTCCTAGAGAGGAGGGGTGGTGGACTCCCACTTGAGGGGAGTCTTGGAATGCAGCAGTACCGGAAAGAGGAGCTGAGAAGCTCAAAATGTCCTGGAAGCTGGACCGGGATGGCCAGACAGAATGCGGAGGGGGTGACCTTGGCTCCCCCACTGCTACTGCCAAGCTGGCAGCCTGAGACAGAGCACAGGAACTCTGGTAGAACTCTTGAGGCAAAGGCTTTCAACTGAAAGCTGCCCGAGACGTTCTGACTCAAGGGTAAACCCCCTGAGGAAAGGGACCGTCACAAAGACCCCTGCACTTCGTGATATGACGTGGCAAAGCGAGCCTGTCCCTGCAACCGCAGTCCATGGAAGAGAAACCTTCACTTGGAGTCAAAGGACTGAAAGGGGCCAGAGGAGACCCCCCTTGTGTGTAATGGAAAAAGATCCAGCTACAGCTGCTGCATGGAAGAAGAGACACTGCTGCTCATAAGTGGAAAGGATCTTTTCCTTCTTCCCTTCTGGACTTTAATTGGAGGGAGAAGAGATTTGATCCAATGTAAATACTGATTTATCATAGGAGAGATAGTTAAGATTGTATATATAATGTATAATAATATTTATTTGTGTAGTGATTGTAATATAATTCCCTTCCCCCCATATTGAGTCTTGTGTTTTGTCTGGAAAACCCATCTCACACTAGGGTGAGATGTGGGAGGAGGGCTTGGACTCAGGAATTGATTTCTGGGGTCTCAAACTACCACAGGAGGGAAAGTGTAAATGGGGAGAAAGCAATACAAGAGAAAGAGAGCCACCCAGTCCTGCTGAAACCATGGTCCCATCCCATCCTCATCCTGCAGGGATGTAGAGTGCAAAATGAATGTAGATGAATGTGTTGCAGTATCTTAAATTTCAGTGTATATATTTTTTCAGTGTACATAGTTTCATTACTATGCTTCTGTCCTAGTTATAGATCATTTTCTCTTTTGCATTTTGATTTGAAGAATTTTTGCACAATATCAGTGTATGCCTGATGAGAAACTTATGCTGGGAGTCAGCTCCAGATTCAGGCACATGCAGATGGGAAGTGTACATGAAAGAGTTTCTTTATTCAAGTTCCCATAGTGGAAGGTGGAAAATCTAGGCAATACAGTAAGCAGCATGTACAACAGACAAATCATACATTAGATTCCTTTGATTCTATTGTGAGATGCTGCAGTCAGTTGCCTGTATGAAGGCACGCAGCACCATTGGAGATGTGAAGACTGTCCCACTCAACTTCCACCTGCCATTTCAGGATGGCGTGGGTCTTTGTATCTCATGTCGTATCTATCAGACTGATGATGTCCTGGATACAGGACTAGTTAACTATGTGTGGTTAGGCCTTACATCCCCACCAGGAGCTCAGATGGGAGCTTAGAAAATTAGCTCTTATCAAATCAGGTATTGTAATTGAAGCTGAAACCCATATTCTGGTAAACTACTGTACTGAGAACCAAGATACTTTTGTTACATGAAAAAGTATATAGTCAGAATAAAGATACAGTCAGAATAAAAATTGTATTAAAATAGTGTATTCATTCACTCTTTTGTTCTACATTTTTCTGGACTAAAAATAACAGAAAATTTTGTGCTTGAATTGGTCAATAATATTTGATGATTACATTAGGATGTTTTAAAGACTAAATTACTTCAAAATTTATGTGGGTTTAATCTACTTGTTTTTCAACTGCAGTGTTAATTAAAAATTTGAAATATTAATTTTTAATTAAATACACTATATTAATGTAGAATTACTCTCAGTTACTGTGGCTTTCATAGACATACCAACATTGATGCATAAATTCCACTAAAATTGGTGAAGATAAATTAACAGTTTTACCCTTTAGCTCTCATGAATTAGGAAGCAGTAAAATTAATGTCATGTATCAGTATTCTTTTGTATATGTAGGCAGCTTTTATTTAAGAGCTGATCAATATTAACTATATCTATATCTGCATTACCTAAGGTACAATCTGCATTATTTAGCTTTAAGATGCAACGCCATAGGGTTGGTTTTAGTCAGCTTCAAGAAGGTAATTCTCTCCATCTCAGGACATCCCTTAAAGATGTCAGGACAAGTCTTCCCTTTCCTCTCCACTGAATGTAGAAGGAATACAAATTAATAGGCTGAATTAAATGAATGAACTCAGATGCGATGGATGAGTCACATTTCAAGTCAAGTATCCAAAAAGCCACTAATGAGGCTAAGTTCCTTTTAAAATAATATCATATAATTCATACTTATGAATTTAGGTATGCAGGCTTTTGTGCTGTGTCTTATGAATCCATATATATCAGACAGAACAGCCTGCAGACACTGCTCATGTTGGGAAATCATCTTGATTTTCAATTACACTTCAAACTGCCATGGCCCCAAGGGCACCCACAGACCTCACTGTCCCTATGCAACCTCCCTGGAGTTACCCTCCACTCATGGCCCAGGATCCCACTTCACCCCTCTCCAGGGTTCCTCCAAACAGACATTCTTAATGTCAGAAAAACATCTTGCAAATACGACAGCAGTGTATTTTAGCGAACAGTGAAAATTTTTTAATAGTCATCTGCATTAAAAAAAAGAAATTTAATTATTTTTCTACAGTAAAATAGTTCAGAAATTAGTTGCTTTTCTGAAATTTCTAAGTATTTTTTTTGAAATTTCTACATAATCAAAAACCTTAGAAATTTCAAAACCTATAATTCTACCCCACCTGCAACAGTAATTATGACAAGCAGTGGCTTATCATGCTTTTCTTAATTATTTCAGTAATGGTTGTTTATTGTATTTATTAATAGAATCCTACTCACTGTCTCAAAACTTACAGAAAAGTTGACCACTCGTTTTGAATTTGTTTCTATCTCTTCCTATCTGAATAGTCATAGAAATTAATATTTTTATGGCAGTTTATTCTGTGCATACAAGTGTGTCAATTATTTTTAACCTCTTAACTAAGAGAAGACATTTTATCTGTCACTGAACTTCTGAGTTTGACATCAATTAATGTTCTCCCATTAAAAAGGAGTTATTAGAGCAACACAAAGGCTTACACAATCAATCTGTCAAAAAATGTTACTGCAAAACCTTCAAAAAGAAAACCTTTCTTGTCAAACAGGCACAATCTGTAGGTGACAGGCTACAAAATTACAGACCCACAAATAAGAGCAATTTTTAAAAAAAACCCTGCACTTAAGTAATAAAATGTGACAGACTGTACTATACAAGAGAATACTGCTATGTTTCTTATCATATTAGCACCTAGATCAAATAATCCATATAGTGGTAGGTCTAAAAATGAGACATAATCTAAACTGCTTTTGTCCTTATAAAGTTTATTTATGAAAATGTAGAAAGTACTATATTTTATTAATATACTAATGACCATATTCTGGTTGCAATAATCAGTGGAAATACAGCATGGAAATATCACTATCAACAACAATCCAAAGTCTTCTAAATTTAAATAAAAGAGACCATTGATTACAATGAGTTCTCACTGAAGCAGCAAGAGCAGAGGAAAAGACCTGTATTTGACTGTTCTCCCAGTCACTGCAAATAGCCTCTACTATAAACAGTCTTCATTGATACATTATATTTAAGAAATACAAAAGAATTCTTTGGGGTTTTTTTGGAATTTTTTAAAATTTAGTGGGTTTTGCCCTTTGCTGTTTTGGAGTGGTCTCAATTTTCTCTTCTCTCTCCCTAGTTTGATCATTCATAGCTGTATTGCTCACCTTCTTTCTTTAACATTTCATTTATTACTATCTCTACAGACAAACCTATACTCTTGCTGAGAAAAGCACACATCATTCTTAAAAAGCTCCTCATTACACCAGGAGAAGCAAAAATGTAATCCAGTGGATTTCAAAGAGAATCCTCTTCAAAACACATTAGGTCTTGGTCACAATGAAACAAATAAGTAAACAAATTTTCCATGAATAGAAGGGACAGCAATCAAATAAACTTTTTCAAACAGTTCAGCCAGCATCTCAGTAAGTTGATTTTTCACAGATATTTAACAAACTAAATAAGAGTGTTTCAACACTCAAGAGGGCACAGTCTCAAGACAAGAGGGCATGGTCTCAAGACAAGAGGGCATGGTCTCAAGTTGTGCCAGGGGAGGTTTAGGTTAGATATTAGAAAGAATTTCTTTACAGACAGGGTGATCAGACATTAGAATGGGCTGCCCAGGGAAGTAGTGGATTCTCCGTCCCTGGAGATTTTTCAAAAGAGACTGGATGTGGCACTCAGTGCTATTGCCTAGTAACCATGACGATAGTGGACCAAGGGTTGGACTTGATGATCTTGGATGTCCCTTCCAACCCAGCTGATTCTATGATTCTATGATTCTATGATTCTATGAACACAACTTCTGAATTTGCTTTTCAAAAGGCAAGGATTTAGGCACAAGACAGCAATTTAGAACCTCTTAGGAAGGCCCAGGAGGAATTAAACAAAAAGGGTAAGATCAAGAGAAGCATATGTAGTAGCCACTGTCTTTCTGACCGAGAAATTCGTAAATGAAAAATTCTTAAACATGTAAAAGCAATTAAATACAAACAGCTGTGAAGCTAGTGTAAAAAGACAAAAAACCCTTCCAGCAAGTCCTGTTTCATGCATAAGTCAATACACAGAAAACTTGTAATATTTAGCAGGATTATTATTAGCTCATATTTTTCTTCTTCATAGGTTGGCTACTTGCACTGGCCTAAACGGCCATCTGACCTGACCACCAGAGCAACAGAAAACACAGTTCTTACACTTTGCAACCCCACAGCCAACCTCAGTATGATTAACTACTTTTGAACCAGGTACCACCCAAGACCAAGTAACAAGACACCAACAGCCAAATGGTTTAGTTGTCTGTGGGCATATCTTTTAACCTACAGGACGGTATTTCCTATAAGGCCCCAACAAGGATGGATTTCTTCACTGAAAGTCATAGGGAGAGGAAAGGGCTTTGTACATCACCAAACACTTATTTAGTGTTGCATCAAACACAGGAAATGAATGAGTCCTAGAATAACAAATACCATGGAAGGAAAACAACTTGTACCCTTATCACAGGCAAAACAAGATTATTTCCTGCCACAGTGAGTTTCCAGTGAAAAAGAAAGCCAGTTTTGACCAGTCGAACCCTGATGGTCACAGCGAGAAGGGGAGGGGCAAAACACCTGATGTGATTTCATCACAGAAACACATCACAGAAGTAATTCGCACATTTCAGGAAACTATACTTGTTAAGACCATGGACCTTTTTTTTAAGGTAGCCATTCCATTTCTTATCATGTTTTACCTTTGTAATTCAAAATGTATCAGAAGCTTCCCCCATTTGTGGCAAACATCTCCTTTCTATAAATATTTCCTAAAAAAACGAACTAAAATTAAGACTCTGCACTGTTGGATTTTTTCCCCCTTGTACAACATACAGCTACCACATAACATCCAGGCCAATTGGGCACCATATCTGTCAGAAGCAGACCCTTTCCTTTTCCATGTACATATAAGATGGTAACAAAAAGAAATCCAAGCCAATTGTTAGCTCCAAAACACGGTAGGAGAAATCAGTAAAGACTATTTCAGTCCTACTTCTCTTCTTGCCATAAATATACCTCTAATCCTAGCTAGCAAAACAAGTTGACAATATGAGGTGACCAGGATCATCAGTGAGTGGAGTCACTTGAGAGACTGTAGACACTCCTCTCTTCTCACACCAACTTACTCGTGGTCCAGGTAAGGTACCATTAAACCTTTCATTTAAAGTTCTGCAATAAAACACAAGCGCTAGACCCCAACGGCAGCAGAGACGTGGACACAATAACTCCTGACACATGGCCCACATTCTCACTAGCACTGCTGACATTGATGAATGATCTTGGAAAATAATGCACTGACCTCTTTTAACTGCTCTCTGATTTAACAGGCTCCATTAAAAAAAAAAGATTAAATCACAGTCATACAAAACTAACAGCATAATGGTATATATGACCTCCAGTTTGCACCTTTTAGCATTTAACAAAAGCATATTTACCTCAATGCAAAAGCAGAAAGGCTGCAAATTAACTCTTGCCTTCATGCTGCGTAAGTTTAATCCACTATAGAGCCTTACTATTTTCACTCCTGAAGCCCTAAAACTGCATAACACCTATTTGAATCATATCTTCTATCTTACCATGAAATTCTGTGCATTTAGATACAGTACTACTTGGGCTAGTTTTACAGGATCTGATGGAAATTAAGTAAAATGAAAAATGAGGTAATTTACTTGCTTTTCAAAAGCTTGGTAGAAAGGTGAATATTCTCAGCTATGATTTCAGCCCATACTAATAGTGGTAAAATATGAATCCTCGTGGCCAGACATGTCAGCAAAGACAGAGGTTTTTATTTAAACTCCATCATCTCTCAGTGAAACACTGTTTCATGCAAATTTTTCTAGTAATTAATTTTTTAAGTTTTTACATTACTTTTTAAAGAGACACTGAAGAACCACTATACTGTTCTTTGGAGCAGACATTCTGATTTTCAAATCCACCTTTCAGCACAGATCATAATCTGCTACTAAAATCCTGGACTTTGGAGATACTTCAAGAACTTTTTCATAAAACTACTATTCTGTTCATTTTAAAATAAAATTATTTTTGTGAAAGTTTCACAAAGCACTTCCCAAAACCTATTTATCTCACCTACCCATATGTAGTAAAACTTCTCTTTTGCCCTCTTTAGATTATTAAAGAAATGCAAAAATATTTGAGCAGTCTAAACAAAAAGTTACAAAAAAATAATACCTTTCTTACTACGATATTCATTCATAATGATCATCATAACTCTGTAACTTGAAAGTTACAGAAAGAGAAACTTATTTCAGAAAATCTGTACATCTTCATCACATGCAAAAAGTCAGCTACGGAAACAACAGCATTAAACTAGAGTCTACAGAAATACAAGATTTTAAATCTTTCACAAATGTCAAGCCAAGGCAAGAATGAGCTTGCCTTTCACAGATATAGTTTAAATCTCCATTCCAGAAAAGAACATTTTTTATTCAAAACCACTCTAATAAAAAGACAATAAATGAGATCTCTTAAGTATGTTAAAATACAAACCCACAGAGCCCGCTAACTGTGGTTTAGCTACAGGAATCATTCCATCTCGATGCACATCTCATTTGACTCACGTTTCAATATTCAACTATATGTAAAAAAATCATTAAATTTAACACAAAGGCAGTAGAGTAGATGGTGAAGAAGCATACAGGTGAAGAATGAGAAGTTAGTTGTTGATAGCAGTGCGAAAAGCTTTGCTCTAAGAACGTGAGCAGTGTGAGTCTAATCAGGCTATGTTCTAGCCAAGTACCAGCTTCACTCTGAAACAAGACCTGGGTGCATGATGGTCTCTCTCAACCTTCCTTCTCTCTTCACTTCTTCTTCCCCTATCCCCACCCTGTCCCTATAAGAAAGAAATGCAGATAGGAATACTAGATCGGAAATATAGCGCATACCAACCCATTAATCAAACTGGAAGATTCAGGGTCAAGGACCCAGGGGGGACAAACCATATTACATCACATCTGCACCATTGACCTTTAAGTCACTTCTAGTATAGCCAAGGGGTTTTTTTAGAACTCAAAAAATTAAAATTTTATTCTTCATTCTAGCTTTGCAGCTGGCCTATCATTTCACAATATGAATCAGAGAAGTTCATAAAAGTTTTCTGTGAAACCAGTTTCAGTTTTTGCTTGCTATAAGCAGACATAAGTCAAAGTTCATGATTGGAATGCATCTTTTTCTGTTTGCAAGGAGCCTGGTGATGGGTTCTGGTAATGGGGGTACCATAGAGTAGTGAAGAAGACAGAACACGAAGAAATTAGTCATCAACTGTGTTGGAATTTAAGGAAAGCCTATACATATTTATAAGTTGATAATATTGGCCAGAAGTTGGTTAAGTAGATGAATATATTGTTCTATTATTAAAAATGTGATAACATTTCTTCAAAATACTTTAAAGCAGTGTCTGTTAGGAGAAGCCAAACATTGGTTTATGTCTTTTCCTTTTCTACTCTTGGAAAAAAAAGGACTAGTGTTTTCAAAACGGACTGCATGAAAGCTATCCCTTCATGTTTCCAGAATGCTTCAGCATAGCTCCCAATTTCTTTAATCTAAATTTTCCCTTCCTATTCTCTAGCTTCCCCTTGCCATCTGTCCTGAACATGAAGTAAAATCAGAAAATGTTGGTTAGAATAGACATGAAAGGGATTCATCTTGCCAGACATTACCTGTGTAGGAGTTCCAGGCTCCCTCTGTACTCAGTACAGCTATATGTACATAGAGAAAAATCCATCCTGTGTATTTTAAATACAGAGTTTGGAAAGTAATGCTGTCCAGGTGTACTTAGGCAAATTTGTTCAATGTAGATTAACATTGTAAAATACTATAGATTAATATTAAGTCTTAAAAGATTGCTCCTATCCCAAGAGGTTATATCAGCTTAATGACTTCTACAGCACAGATGCAATAGGGGAGTATTTTACGCCTAATTCTTCCCTCCATACTGGATGCAATTATGTTTTCTAGAATAAACTACAACCAATATCCTGCCTTTCATTTTAACAAAAAAATTAAATTCTCATCTGATTTCAGTGTAATCCAAAACAGTCGTTCACTCTATGCCCTATTTTTATGTGTCTATTTGTTTTCTTTAATTAATTTAATGACATGTAATGTCAGTAAACCAAAAATATCTACAAGAATCAGATGGATACTCTTATGCATATTGTGTATACATATAATATTGCAAAAGAGGAAAAAAGGCATACCTGGAAATACACCAGAAATATGAAGAGTAAGAATCTATGCAACATTCAGGGAAGAGCCTTTAGAATTACATTCATTACTCACTTGCATGAAGACCAACATTCTTTAGAATATATCCTGTATTCCTACTGAACTTAAACATTCAAATTTAGGAATTTCTGAATACTTCAAAGATACTGAGTTCCAAAGAACCACTGAGTTGCAAAAAAACCTCAACCTTTTGCACAGATTGTCATCATCCCACTTGGTAAATTTTCCCCAATTTACACCTTCTTGAAATCCATACAGGCAAAGTTTTGGAGAGTCAGTACATATGCAAAATAGCAGATTTTGGAATGCAAGGGGTGGCTTGGATTGTTCTCTATTCTTTCATAACCATTTATATCAGGAGATAGTCTGGATTTCATGTCTAATATTTTATATTCATAGGAGTCTAGAAACAGTAGCTTTATATTAGTGGAACGGAAAGATATTCTGAAGTCCTACAAGGCAGTTCAGAAACTCTGTATCAGACATACTAAATGGCAAGCAACACTTCACAATTTAAAATAAGAATATTTTTCAGCATCAATAAAGTTGATATGGCTCTTAAATGTATATGGTTTGTGTCTACTCTTCAGCTTGTTGCCTCTTTTTTTTCCCTCTGAAAAACTGAATCTTTCTATCTGATAGTAATTCCATAGACAAGTATCTTGATGATATGAGGCTACAATGATTTTATTCACTTGAGGTACTAGCATTCATGCTTTGCTACTACTGACCCATACTCAAAATTTACGTCAATAACATTTTAATTCAATTTCTTTGTATGTTTCATGTATACATACACGAATGAACTGTACAATTTATAATCACTTTTAAACCAACCAGGAAATCTTACAGCATGAAAGACTCAAAACTGAGGACTGTATGAGACAGTGTTCAATTAACAATGTTTTGAACAAGAAGTATTTTACAAATTGAACATTGTACTTTTTTTCTATTTATACCTTGAGCTATATAAATTTGTTGCATATGTCCCATTTTACTATTATTTGTTTCCTTGCTCAAAACCTTATCTAATTAACTGATGTCAATATTTTGTAGTCAGATCTATTATCTGAAAATTATGTGGGGCATATTTAAGGTTTTGGGTTTTTTAATTATTCAAATAATTTAAATAAGGTCAACACAGAGGATCAAATAAGACGACCTACATATGAGGCTGAATCAAAATCCCATTTCAACACAAATGGATATTTGCAGGGGGTTTTTTTCTTATATTGGCACCATTTTGAATACTAATATTACTCCAACAGCTGAACAAAGTTGCACTGGAATTACTAGGCTATAATCTCACATTGGTTGGAAAGGTAGAAGGCAGGTCCACCATCCTGCAGAACTTGGACAAACTGAAGCACTGGAACAGACAGAACCCTATAAAATTCAACAAGAATAAATGCCAAATTGCTGCCTAGGGTGAAGAAAAGCCCCTGGAACAACAGCATCTGGAGACAGAGCAACCAGGGAACAGCACAGCAAGAAATGTTCTGATGTGGTGATCTTCATGTGAGCCTGTGGGAAGCCCAGCAGCAAAGGTAGCCAACCGCCTGTGGCTGCATGGAAAAGGGAAAAAGCCTTAGATCTAGGGAAGGGATTGTTCCCTTCTATGTAGTGGGTTTCTGTGGGTAAGTTTTGATAGTGGGGGGGGAGGGGCTACAGGGGTGGCTTCTGTTGGAAGCTGCCAGAAGCTTCCTCTGTCTGGTGTAACCAATGCCAGCCGGCTCCAGGATGTGCTTCTTGCCGCTGGCCAAGGCCAAGCCAATCAAGAGTGGTAGTAATGCCTCTGTGATAACATATTTAAGAACAGAAGCTATTGCACAGAAAGAATTCCAGCCAGGGAAGAGCGAAGTGAGAACATGGGAACAACAATGCAGACACCAAGGTCAGTGCAGAAGGAGGGGTAGGAGGTGCTCCAGGCACCGGAGCTGAGGCCCTGCAGCCCGTGGTGCAGACCATGGTGGAGCAGCTGTGCCCCTGCAGCCCATGGAGGAGCATCGGGGTGCAGAGACCCACCTGCAGCCCATGGAGAAGCCCATGCTGGAGAAGGTGGATATCCAAAGGAGGCTGTGACCCTGCGGGAGGCCCAAGACGGAGCAGGGTCCTGCCAGGGACCTGAAACCCATGGAGAGAGGAGCCCACACTACAGCAGGTTTTTCCTGGGTAGGACCTGTGGCCTCTGGGGGAGACCCACACACGTACAGCTCATTCAAATCGGACTGCCCTCCATGGAGAAGTGACCCACGGGACAGCAGTTTGGGAAGAACTGCCCGAGGGATGGACTCATGCCGGAGAGGTCCATCAAGGACTGTCTCCCATGGGAGGGACCCCAAAGGAGCAGGGGAAGGACTCCTCTCCCAAAGCAGCACAGCAGAAACAACAACTGACTGTAACCCCCATTTTCTGTCCCCCTGCACCACTGAGGGGGGGGGCGAGGGGAGAAAGGAGAACATGAAAGGAAGGAGGAGTGGGGGGAAGGTGTTTTTAAGATTATTTTACTTCTCACTCTTTTGCTCTGATCCTGTTTCTAATAAATTTAATTAATATCCCCACTTTGAGACTTTTGCCTGTGATGGTGATCAGTAAGTGGCCTCTCTCAGCTCTTATCTCAACTCATCAATCCTTAGCTGTTTTTTTTTTCTCCTCTGTCCAGTTGCAGAGGGGAGTGAGAGAGCTACTGTAGTGAATACCTGGCATCCAGCCAGGGCCAACCCACTACAACCTGTTAGACTATATCCAGACACTGTGTTCAGTTTGGGGTCCTCTAAAATAGGAAAGACATGGACCAGCTGGAGGTACCTGACAGAGGATCACCAAGGCAGTAGGGGGTGCTGCATTTGGCCCATGAGGAGAAGCTGGGGGAGGAAGGCTGGGTCAACCTGGAGAAGAGGTAGCTGCAGGGGCACTTAGCAATGTGCCAAGCACCTGCAAGGGGTGACTGAGAAGCTGAAGCAGTGCTGCTTGTGGTGGTGTGTGGCAGGACAGTGAGAGAAAACCAGCACAAGTTAAAACAAGAGAGGAGAAACATTTTCCCCACAGAGAAGGCCAGGCAGGGGAGCAGCTTGCCCTAAGAGGGTGTGCTGTTTCTATGCAGCCCATAGCTGACACTGCTTTGAGCCCAAGATAGGATAAAAGATCTCCTAAAGTCCATTCCAACCCAAATCTTTCAATGATTTATCTTTGATCCTATGATAAGATACTACTTCCATAAGCCTATCCCACAATATTAAAGTGATATATGTCTGGAGGATCAGTGCTTCCCATGGAGCCAAATGAAACTCTGGATCGTTGCAACTACATTTTAAATGCCCTTTTTCAAAATCTTGCAGGACAAAACATGTACATTTCACAGAATTTAAAAGATAAAATCACAATAAAATATTAATACCTGAATCACATAGCCTTATTTTAAGATGAGTGAGATGACAAGTATTTAAATCCCATCATTCTTTACTGGAAACTAATTTGCTAATCCAAAAGACTTCACAGCAATAAGAGAAGAAAAAAGTAATACTTGTGTGCCCACAGGCCAAACAATTCAAAGTTAAGCTTTACTTAGAAGACAGGAACATTTTAAGCTCCATGAAAACTTCCCAGTGCAGATAAATCATGTTTAAAGTCGGAAAATAAATATCCTCTTACTTTAGAGCTCAAAATACTACTTTTCTCCCTTTTTCCTGAAAATAGAAAAGCTAAATCCACATTCAATTACGTTTCCACTTACACTGTTTGTTGACCTTGAATAAAATCAAAACAAACGTTAAAAAAACCCAAACCACCCTTAACTCAAGAAATATTCTTAAAATGGTGTGCACTGCACTATTTCAGGAATACCTATTGCCATGCAATTTGAATCAAGCTATGCAAGTATTTAAAATAAGCAGCATTCACTGTATTCAACTGCCACAGATGTCAACATAATGTTTGTTTGAGAGCAGTTGGATCAGTTAGATCAACACTGACACCTTAAAATATGGCACTGATTGCTGGTGGATATCCCAGAGAAAACCACCATTCTTCTTAAGAAAACCAGATTAGAACCTAATAATTAAAGATGAATACATACTGACCTACCTTTCTTGCTCTGTTGAGTAAACAGCTGAAAGTTGTTTATAGCTTTGCCCTTTCTAGCATAATAGTAAACAGGATGTTAAAATCTAGATCACATTTGTGAAATGCAGTTCCCTAAGTCTGATAATTAGAGATTTTCATATGTAATTGCATTTGAAATTTAGGATTAAAATGAGCTATTAAAAAAACCCTTATATTTTTCTTACACATGTAAAGAAATCAAAATAAAGATAAAAACAAGCTTTATTAAACCTAAGAGATCCAGATTTTTAAAGATAGAAATTTTCTGAAGAAAAAGTTGTGAAAGGTTAAAACTTGCTCATGTGTTAATGTATGTTTTTTGAGAGTGCTTTATCAAGTGCTGCATTTGCACTTATTTTAAAAGAAGAAATCTGTTATCATGTCAAGCATTAATATTTAAACCATGACCAGTTAGTCTTCCTTATTGATCAGAAGAGTAGTTGGAAGTGAGATTGAGATAACTTTGGTATCATGATCATTAAAACTTTACTCAGCAGTTCACTGAATCTTCCTCAGTTACTTCGAACAGCCCCAAATTCTACCTTCTGGAGCTGCACAGTTGATCAGAAAGCTCACAGGTGAATTGCGTTCAGGTGTTTGGATACCACATTGCTCAACCAAAGTCTCCATCACCAAAATTCATACCCAAAATGCAGGGTTGGTTTTATTCTGATCAGAATAAGCCTTAAAAGAGCAACAGCATATTTGTGGCACAGAGTGGTGTTAATAGCAAGAAAATAGGAGAAAAAGTCACTAAATTATCAGGAATTAAAAGGACGACAGCTGTCTAAACACATAATCCAGTAGAGACGTTTATACGGCTTTACAAGTCCCAATGTTTTTTTTTTAAAACAGTTATTTTCAATAAATTGTGTAAATGGGATACACAGACGGTAGCAAAGAACGTGACATTTGCCCTCCCACATCCACGAATGACAGTTCGTATGGGAAGCACTGTTTCACAGTCTCTATGTCCGAATGCTCTCAAGCATGGATAAATAGGATATCCTACTGAAAATATTTTTGCTGTGAATACCCCCCAAAACTAATTCTATGACAAAACCAAATTCTTTCCTAAGATATTATCAGGAACCAATATTTTTTGACACTTCCAAATTATTGTTACTCCCAGAGAAGACAGAGAATATTAGTTCCTCTCTGCAGATGGCATATGAAAGGAGAGCAATGATAGAAAAACACAAAACCCGAAAATATGCACAGTGCCTTCAGGAACATGCCCAGTTGACCTTAGAGCTGTACTCTAAATTAGGATTTTAGGCTCATACCCTGGTCCTCTGGGCAGACTGATTTCTTCATGTATCAAGTCATCTCTCCCACATTCTTATCCCTTTACATAGAGTTATCCAATCCATCCTTCCCTTACCAATATATCCGACACCATGATAGAGTCACAGTCAGTCAAAATTTGCTTGAAATAAAATTAGAGTATTTCCCATAATACTCACTTTATTTTTTTGTCAGATAGAAAAAAAGAATAACAGATAAATGATGAACCTATCACGTTATGCATCATGGACACAGAGGGGTGATTGGTACTGAATTGCAATAAGATGAAGGAACATAACTTATTTTGTGTATCTTTATAAGCTTATAAATGCCATTCTTACAGAGAAAATTAAAATCAAGCTGTCAAATTTATTAGCAAGTAAAAAAAGATAATTAAGGCCCCTACAGCAATGAGAACTTGTTATGCTATGGAGCTGGAATAAAAATTTTCATTGGTAACAAAAAGACTTCTATGCATTGTTTTCATATTCCACAGGGTGGTCTGACCTAGTAGAATGCCATATTGCAGCAAACTCAGACATATATTAGTAAAAATTTAAAAAACTGTCATGAAATGAAGCATCTAGATTAGCAGAGTCATCTGCAATGCTATTTCTTTTATCTTATTCCTTGAGAAAAACAAAGCCCTGTTGATTATTCTATAGTCTTAGTTGATATTAAAATCATTATGTTAACCTCTAGAAGTCATCCAGGCAACAAGACTGTAATGGCCTTATCTGACCATGTGTCAAGTGAAAGAGTTCTGTCCTACATTTGGGTGTTTCCTTTGTGTTAAGCTCTTATTTATGTTTAATGTTTCTTTGATAACTAGACTAAAATCTTAATAGGCATATTAACTTTCCCTGCCTTCTGCTTACTCATATATGCTGCCTCTGAGCAATTATCTTCATATTATTAACACATCTGATGTTTTCTACATGGTCAAGACTACAAAAAAAGTTGTGCTTTTCTCCAGAGGCATAACAATCATTTGTTTACTCTGATGTTTGCTCTGATGTTTGCTTGTTCTGATGCTTACCCTTGACCACATACAGCAAATATCCCACTGCTTTCTATCTCCTTTTCCAAACTCCACTGACTCACAATTCCTTCTATTTCTGCCACTTAAATATTTGTCTTTGTGTCCACAGTGTAGGAAAACTAAAAGAATTTGAGGGGAGAACAGATACACTCATGTAAGTAAAATGAAAACTGAAAGAGACTTGCATTTAACAGTGAGTAGCAAATTGAACAGGAATTTGAGATTGCCTAGCTTAACAAAGAAAAGACAAATAGCTCTACAGTTTGTATTAAATCTTATCTTTTTTAAATGTGAAAAAATAAGAAGACTGTGCCTGGAATGTCATGTTCAGCTCTGCTTTCTGAATTACTAGAAGGATAATGAAATATTAGGGTACGTCTAAGATTTTCAGGAGGAAAGATTAGAACACATAAATGCAGTTTGGTGATGAAGTTTACAAGGTGGAAAAAGAGTATAATTTGGTTGGACTAATTACAAAAATGCAAGAGCATCTTTAAGTAAATTGCTATTCTGAGCTTGATCTTCCTAGGAGTCTCAGTTTTCTTTTTGTCATAATCTATTTTTCTTTCCTTTTGAATTTGAATTATTCCAAATGAATCATCCAGTGGCAGTCATTCATTACCTGCCTTCAGATTTCTGGGGCTGGTTAAAAGCTGAATCCCTGAGCGGCTGAGCTTAGAAGGCACCACTGGGGATCACAAGAACTTTGGGGAGCACTAGTGACTGGTCTCCAGCAGGACTTTGTGCTGCTGGTCACAGCACTGATAGCTTCTGCCTTCTCCACATTCTTTGTCGGCATGACATTTTCTGATCAGTGAGGCTCACATGTCCCCTATTCTTCCTTTTGCTGCTGATTTACCAGTAGAAGATCCTTTTAGTTTCCCTACCACCATGTCTAACAGATTTAAAGGTAAAAAGACTTTCACGGTGTAAGTCTGTTACAGTATGGTATATTCTAAGGGGCATGTGAATCTTTTTATTTCAGTGGAACATAATGAAAAAAAACTCACAAGGTCCAGAAACAGCAAGCTGAATTCATAGCAACCAAGAGATCTTTTCTCATAGGCAATATTGCTCTTCCTCTTGGGAGCACTGTTCAGACAGAAATGATTTTTACATGTGTTGATGGGTAATGTCTCTTATATCTTCATTTCTCCCCTCCCTTACTTTGTCTTGCCAAAGTACAGCTATCATACTCTACCCTATACTCCATACTGAAGTTTGTTGTGGGAGTTGGGAGCTCATTGAAGTGTGCTGTACAAGTTAAGGGCTTCTTAAGCCAGAGTTAAGACAATTATAGAATAAAGCATAAGAGTTCCTTGACATGTGGACTGGTGTCTTTGTCCAGCCTGACAAGAATTTATAATGAACAGCACCCCCAAATGGGTCATGACGCCAGTCATGTCCAGCAGTCTGGGAGATAAGTGCACTCAGGTCCTAGAGCAGATAGGACTCTTGATCTAGGGAAAGAAGCAATTAGATGTTGTTCTGAAGGAGGAGCTTCCCCAGGAGGCTAGAGAGATTTTTGAAAGACTGTAGCATTCATGATCATGCAGTCATCTGTCCCCCTAGCACAAGATTTCTTCTGATGAAGGCACTCCAGAGAGAAGTACATCAAGCTCGTAAGACCACAGCGTTTCCTGTACAGAAATTTGAGAGGGACAGAACACTACCAGCACAGGTTGCAATAAAGATATCTTAGCAAAAGTCAGTCAACAGAGGGTCATCATCTCCCACCACACAAAGTATCCATGATTTTTCTCTGGTGGTTCAAAAGGTTTTGCAAGATGAGAGAGTAACAATGTGTGCCTATACTGGGAGAAGCGCTGCAGAGGACCCTCAATGGGTATGTGAAACCTATTGAGTCATCCTGGGCAAACAGGGAAGAAATGCAGAAAATTTACTTAATACTTTGAGACATCCTTCATAAATAAAAGTAAGATCAAAATCCTCAAGGGATATATGTAATACCTCTTAACGTCAGAAGAAGCCTCAAAAAATAGTGAATTTGGGGACATCTGACTGAAACAAATATTTTCTAACACAAATAGTGAAGGAGCTCATGATCTGCCTGCTCAGTGATTGAGAGGCAGCCAGCAAAAGTGGGCTCATGTTCTTTCTTCTAATTAACATCCATTGCTATCTTCCTGAGACCACTATGGATTCTTACATCTGTATTCACAATGTCTACAGCATTTCCCTGTAATCGTTTCCACTAAAAGCATACATATAGAAGGCAATTTCAGAACATCTGTGTACTGTCATCAGTCTTCCCAAAGAAGAAACAGTAAACAGTTCTGAAGAGACTAGGCAGGCTTTACATCCTTGTTCCTTCAGTCAGTGCCACAGAAGCCTTAAGAACATTTCATTACAAAATCTAAATAGGAGAGACATTGTTAATGCTACATACAAGTTAAATCCCCAAATGACGAGCTAAACATCTGTGAAATAGGAACAGAACAATCCACAAGTCCATTATTGCTGTATCATAATCTTTTTTTGTGCAAGGGGTTGACTTCCAAGAAGTTTGTTAGCTATCACTATGTACTACATAAGACTGCCTTTCTAAAACGTCATCAGATGACTGTGGGTGAAGATATATGAGTAGCACATGCTCATAGCAAGAATTTTAGCAACAGTAGTTCAGAACACTTCTCTTTTTAGGGTTACCACTGGATCAGCTCCAGACAATAGTGTATGATCACTCATATTAATAACACAGTTTTGAAGGCTTTGAGGTAAATAATATAAAGGAAGGCTGATAAAGCTGAGAAACTAAAACAAACAATGTAAAGAAAAAAGGAGGAAAAAAATTGGTGTGAACTCAACAGTATCCTTTGTCCTAAATGTGCTGAAAAATAAGCAAGGAATTGTGTTTTAGTTAAATCAACTACATTTTAAAATTGAACTTCATGGCTAGTACTCTGTTTGCTAGTTTTCATTTACAGTTTTCAACCACAGTCTCAAAAACTGGAGCTGTTTGGAAAAATATTAACCTGCTGTATGCATTAAGTACACCATGTGCCTTAAAAATTTGCTGATGAATGATCTGCAAATAAAATCCCATTATTAAACAACAGCTATCAATTATTAATTAAACAATAGTTAAGCAACAACTTGAGCTATTACTAGCTGCTCATCACACTTTCACTCATAGTTGCTTAACAGTTGGTCAAAAGAACTGCTTTTAGATAAATAGGTTTACTCATGGGATCATGAAATAAAAATTGACTCAGTCTAAATTAGGACATTCCAGTTTTGCTTGATGATAGAACACCCACAAAAATGTACAGATAAGAACATAGGTTTAAACTGTATTTAACAGTAAAGCAACAATTTACTATTGATACAAAGCTGAAGATTGAGGGCGATCAAAGCAGGAATTTCTGAGGCTTTGTTTCTCCTGGAGTTACACTGTGCTCTCACCACCTTCATGCATTCTATCAGCATTACCTGAAAATAAGGTAATCTGACCTCCACCTGCACTTCAGTCGCCAAAACCAAATTAGGAACACAAGTCTATTTTGTAGACCCTTTCTCCAAATTTTTCCCCTTAGAAGATTCATGGTTTGCCTAGAGAAAAAAACCCATCAGATTTAAGGTGAGGAGTTTAAAATTGTACCTGAAAAACTCCATGAAAGAGAAGCCATAACCATGCTGTTCAGCAATTCCCGCACAAACAACATTTGCAGATGCTCCAATCAGTGTTCCATTACCTGCAGTTCAGAAAACAAATACCAATTTATAGTTGTGCTCTGTTTCTTACTCTTTCTCTGTTTATTCTGTGCTAAAGTCTTAAGATGCTAGAAATGAGAAATCAATTTCTGTTGTATAGACTTGGAAAGAAACTTACAGACAATATCTCCACATCCTATAAATAGCTTCATGCCTTGAAATATAAACCTGGTATTAATCTCTGATTCTATCTAAGCCAGAAAAATAGGGAAGGAACATAACACCAAAACAGTTGTCAAAATGACACCAGACTTGTATTCAGATAAACTTCTTGATTTTTAGTTTTGCGTACAAGAAGGTACCATCAGATGAGTTGGAAAGAAAAGATGAGATAGTTTAAGGATGCTAATAAAAATTGATGCCTTTTTTGTTTATACAAACTTGACATTGATAAATTAGTGCCTTTTTTATAGACAAACTAACAAATTCCTGAGATTTATTTGGGTTTTTTTACAGAAATTTAAAACAAAATAAGTGAGACAATGGAGGGGAATGGATTGGTTTAAATCTCTCTGCTAAGGCAAAAGGATTACGAACTTTGTTTACCTAATCACTATGGTGCTTTAATATATAATGGAACGTAATTTCATTCAGTAAACTTCACCAAATTATTGTATACAAGTCCCCATAAGAGAGGAACACACCAAAAAAAATAATTTGCCACATTTACAATGTGCATCTATCCTCTTGGAAGAATGATACACCTCTCTTCTCCTAAGCCTTTTCCAGTAATTAATTTATTTCTGTGTTTCCTTTAAACTTTCAAGAATCTAGCAATGTAGAGAAGTCAGGTATTCAGAGCTCAGAAAGACTGACCCATTTTTCTATATCTTTGCTATGAGTCATACCTCAGACTTAAGACATGCTGCAGACTTGACTTCTACAAAGCAGATGGCTTCAGCAAATGTTTCTGATCTAACGTACGACTCAGGAAGTGATAGTGACTCCTCCATTCTGCTGACTGATATTTTGAACAAAGGAGGTAACAATCTAGGAGATTTTTTTTTTATATTGCAACAAGTCATCTCTTTTGCCATACATCACTACATTAACAATCCATTATTCTAAGCACAAGCCTTCCTTTGCTCCCATTAGCATACAGTTACTCTTCTCACTTTGGTTCTGTTAAAAATTTCAGCTCCATGGAAACTCTTCTGGTCTGACTTTGAGAGAAATAGATGCAATTAATGTCCCAGTTAATTGTTTTGACTTAGTAAATGCTTCAGGTCACTCAGAGATCAGTTTACTGAAGAGTATCTCAGAATAAAGGCAGAAGTATTACTGCCCCAAGTATTTGCACATGGTACCCATACGGCCTTCTGCACCTGAAAATGCACACAAAATGAGGAGTTGTCCAAAAATATTCTTAAAAAATAATAGAAAACTCTTAAATTCTAATAAAATTACGTGCTACAGTTCAGATATTTTTGATTTGCCATTCTAGGGACAAAGAAACAACTTTGAGAAAAAACCTAGACTCCCAAAAGTCGCTCAGGAATTTTTTATTATTATTATTATTAATAATATTATTATTTTTAGTTGATTTCCTGAGAGCCAAAGCTTTCCAATAAAAGGCTGCAGTATGGTCAATATTTTTCCAACTGACTCTGAAGAGAAAGCATGACTCTTATTTACTCCAAGTTGATCAATTATCAACACAAAATAGGCAGCAAACTGAGATTTTCATCCTAGAGTAGAGATCTAAATAAGGGTATCTGTTGTCTCAGCTGAGTGGCCTAAGCAACACCTATTAAGAACAAGAGACTGGTTTTATTTTTTAGCAGCAGCCTAAAACAGCTCTTGAGCAGATACCACTACAAAAGAAGAAAGAAGCTGAAAATTTCTTGAGATGAGAAAAGCATTCCACTCCACTCCCTGCAATCCCAAATAGACATTTTATTCCATATATTTAATTGACCCTTTATTTTTTTATTCCTATTTATTTCTGTTCTACCAGGAGCTATGCTAGGTGAGGTAATTCCTAGTTGCTCTGTTTTTAAGACTTTGACATTGCAAAGGATCTGGAGCTCAGTGCAGAGGTCTTGTCTGTCTACGAGGAATTCTGCTGATGTTGGTGAAACTGCACATCAGTACAAGGGTGTATCCTTAGTGATCATAAAAGTAGCATGATCATTCTTGTGAGACATCAAGGACTATTTGTGAGCTCGGCTTCTTATCATACACAGTGAATCACCCCCACACACATGCACACATGCTTCAGGTGTGGAGAAAAAAGGATGACTAAGCTTACTAGAAGAACAGAAACCTTTAAAAAGCAGTGTCTAGCACTGGTCATTAGAAATGGCACAGCTCGTTTCCCTTGCCCTCTCTTTGTCTCAAAGTGTATCTTAATTATTTTGATGTGTGATTAAAAATATTAAATTGAACATGGAACAACAGTGCTCCTGGCAGTTACTAGAATGAGAAAGCCAAGACACAAAGCATGTGGCTTAATGCAAAAACAGAACAAACGAATGCAGTTGATGTTATTAGAGGAGTCAGGTAGGAACACTTTAGGAATTTTCAATTCCAAAGTAATCACTAGTCTACAGCCTCCAAACATTTCATAAGAGGTTTCTGCTCTGTGTGTAGCAAAATCAGTCATCACTCTCAGACTATTATTACTGTAGACAAGGAATATAGCTCTGGCTTCAAATTAAAGAAAGGGAACTGAAACTGCACTAGTCCCATGGCTGTGAGTAGATACAGCTGAGATCTCCGATCAGCAGACACTCTCCTATACTGTGTATGGGCTATAGTAATACTTTCACATAATGAAGTATTATGGAAAGAGTTTCTACTTCAGCAGTGAATTGATTTCCCCAAGCAGATTTCACTTGAGAAGAAATCGTCACCTTAAATGTTATCTGAGAGGAGCAGCATTTCTTTTTCATTTGTTTGGAGTGTGTGTGCAGTTTAATTAGGTACTGGCTCAGCAGGCTTCAAAGAGCAACACTGAAATTAACAGAGGCAAACTTTTGTTTCGCCTCCCAAGAACATCTGTCTCCACAGCACAGGTTTAAGTCAGTAGTGAAACAGCAACACTGTGACCTCAGAATCATGCAAAACCAAAGACTAGGTTAATGTACACAGAAATCTACACATGTTAAATTCATTCAAATTGATGCAAATTAAGAATAAGCATTTTTTAGGACTTTACCCAATCTTGACTTCATATTCACATCATCTGCAATCTTAAGAATAATTCAGCTTAGAAAGACTCCTCCTTGCTTGTTTGTATTATCAAAACAAAATAACACATGGGTGAAACAATAATATTGCAATAACCAATCTGTTTTATGACACCTATTGTAACTTTTTGTTGACTCCTACTGTAACTCATCCTTTATTGCAAGGCAGATGGTTATTAAGAACGTGGTTTCACTACAATGAATTATATGTTATTTTTGTAATATCAATAGTTTGTGATACATATGAGGTAAGCAACACATTTTATCCTGAATATCTATTCTGCCTTTTATTCTTGACAGACTACGAGCACTGATGTCAATACTAACTATGCTTAATAATTTATAAGCATGAAATCAAGAGATATCTTTTTCTTAATGAAAAAAAATAATAATTCTCACTTTGAAGTGTGGTCATAGAATGATACAGATGCTTAAACACATGCTGCTGCCTAAGCTACAGAGAAGAAAATGACAGAGGAATCCTCACAGATCATATGCATTTTTCCATGGAACTGCTCTAGCTTTGCTCAATCATTGCAGAAACACAATAGGAGGTTCTGCTTCTGTCTAGAAAAGGTGATATAAAAGTTTCTTTCTGGTATTTCTCAAGGCAAATGACTTCAAATATATTTAGGGAATGTGAAATCAATTGCAAGTATAAAGCAGTATTCAACAGTTTTAGTTAAGAATAAATCTATCAAGATATATCTAAGCCTCACACACAAAAATGTGCCTTTGCATCTCCAGTTAACTTAGAACTACAAGCAGGAAGATGTTGACAAGGTTTGATAAGGTGATTTGATACCTGCACTATCCACCAGCCCTGCCTCTTCTAGCCTTCTGCTTCCACTTGTAGCTATTTCTTTGCAACCCAGTGCTCAGCTATTACCCTCTACTACATCACTCCTTCAGAGACTGCCAAATGTAAACCCAAATCCTGCACACGACACAGAATGCATCTCCCTTGGGCCCAGACAACCTCTCTCCCAGTACCCAGAGTTTGCCCAAGTCGCTATAACCTGCAATGCACTGAAAATCAATGCTAGGAGAACCAATGAGGCTTACTGAAGAAAAGGGCAGGGAAATCAGATTAGAATCATACAATAAAGGGGAGAGAGTTTGCAACAATAACTTGCTTCCTCTCACTTTAAGCTTCATTCTCAACTGTTTATTTTTACTTGTCAGCAGCACATTTATTATATCTAAATATTGTTAGTTCTCAGAAGTCCCTTTGGTATTGCCTCCATCAAGAGCAAGCCTAACCCTTGTGTTTGCTGCATTAATATGTTTGCCTGGAGAATCACCTCAAAGTGCCTGGCAGGATTAGTATTTATTGCTCAAAGCACTGAAAATCAAAGGGAAGGGATTATCACTAATAAAGCTGTTTGACCTAGCGTGAGCAGCCTTCATAAACAGTAACTTTCTTGAATATAAAGGAGATAATACCTTGGGTAACAGCAAGTGAAAAAGTGGATGGCTTACAGAAAAGTTTTGGTTTGCTGTGAGAATCACAGACCGCTTCCCTTCCACATGCTCTGATGGTGGAGAACAAGCTATACCTGTGCTCAACTGGGAGACTTTCTGCATTTTCTCTTCCCTATATCTCTGGCCAGCTAGCGTAGAAGCAAAAAGACTACCCTATTTTCATGCCAACAAAAGCCTCGAAAAGAGCTTTTCCCTGGCCTTTGGAAAACATCTGTGACAGGCCCAGTTTTACATAGCACAGCTGTTCTCACTGCTCTGTCCAGACAAGTGTTCTCTTTCTGAAACCAGGAGTTTGCTATAGTCATGAATAATTTTAGGGTGAGGATTCTCAGCCCTGTTTTATGCCATAATCAAGCCATCTCATTACAGCATCATAGCAAAACTTATTGAAGGACGCCAACTCCTTCCTTCCAATCAATTTTTAAAAGAAAATTCTATGCAATCTCCCATCATTAAATAAAGGTAGAATGATGTGACTGGCTTCCTTTCCATAGCATTTGCCATTTCTCTACTTAAAGCATAGACTGAGCAAATGGAGCAAGTCTGCCAAAGTGAACACTGACCAGTTCTGGTTTTGATTAGCCTTACAGGAGACAGCCTTCATAGCTTTCACAAATTTTCAGTTTCACATAAAAGTAATCCAGATTTGCCTCATTAAAAAAAAGCCATTTATATTCATCTGTTAAATGTCCACAAGTCTTTAATATGTTCTAATAATATGCAAGTCTTGAATATCTTAGTATTTTTTTATATGTTAAAATTAACAAGCCCTGGATAATCAAACTTTGCAGTCAATAAAGAACAGAATCAAGACCAATTAAACCATTAGCAGTCCCTAGAAGTCCCAGTCAAGACACAGGCATGCATGAACTCATTCCATACTGTTATTCATGATAGCCTGCAGTCTTAGGATACCAGGATTGTTTTCTTTTGCTGATTTGGAAACTTTTTGAATGGTATGTTTCTACATAAATGCATAAACATGTACAATATACCAAAAAAAAAAAAGGTTAAAGAATGCAAATGAAAATTTTGGGTTAACTTACCCAAAAAGTTCATTGAACTGCATTCCACACAATGCTTTTAATGAGGTGAAATTTACCATTTTTTATCACCACTACAACATCACCAGCAAGACTGGTGTTAGTTAGATAGTTACTGGAAGTATTGCACTAGTCAATGCTCATTGCTTCTTTTTTGCTATGAGAGGAAAAGGTGAAATTTAAATTTTTCATTTTTCTAGCAAAAGTGTGAAATAAATAAGGTGAGTTATTGAACATCCTGCACTTGTTACTTTAATGACATGAATAAATCAATAAGCTTCTATCAAATCCAGACATCTGTAAAAGATACATAAGACCTGAGGTGATCACTAAAGCCTCTTCTCAAAGTCAACCTATCCAGTACAAGTGTAAAACAAACTAGTACAATGATGGATAATATCAGGAGTGTACTCTGACATGCCATTCCCCCACACCCTGAGACACATATTCAAATAGGTTCCACTTAAAGCTTTTAATGTTGCACACAAGTCCCAGTTTGCACATATTTTATCTTGGACTTTTAGATTCAGAGACTAAAACTATGTCAACTCACATTCACAGCTTTGCCACATGTGACACTATTAGAGAGCAAATATTGAAAAATTGTTTTATGTGTAGAAACCTGGCATAAAAGTACATTATCCAACTTTATCATAACTTACTTTGAAGTTAAGCAGCACACAAAAAATATTCCTAAAATAAAAAAATGTGTCCCTCCATTAAGTTATTTTCAAATATCTAGCTACTCTAAATTCAGAGTCTACCTTGAATCACCTTGACTTTCAGTCAGAGCCTACCTGTTATGTTTTGTTATAGTTCAAGTGCCTTGTTTAAAACAGTTTCACAACTTCTTCTTCTCTTCACAACACCAATGCTTTAGGTGTGCTAACTGCAACTGTGCTGGAGAGATTTATTAATATATACATAAATAATATCTGGAGCATGATTATAACTTTCCTTAGTGTCATACAGAGTGTCTGATTCCTCAGTATAAATCAATATGAATATTGCAAACCAAGATTTTTTTTCACCTCAAGGTGCAGAAGAGAGGTACCTGGAAAGCATCTGCAGAAGAAGGAAAGTAGATGGTCCAGTATTATCTTCTGCACTTAAGTGTTTTGAAGCTTGCAATAGTTTCCCTGCCTTGTTCTGTCTGATAGCCCAAGTGTTACCTTCTAACTGAATATACCTCTTCTGCTGACAGCTACTGAGAGTCTGTATTCTCATACTGCAGCAACTCACCAATACAACATAATGAGATTGTCTGTTCCACATAATTCTGAAAGCAGAAGTGACCAAGGCTTCTGGAAAGAATTTTCTGTCATTTATAATAAAGAAATGTACAAAGCAAGTAAAGAAAATTAAACACATCTCCACAAATACTGTGTGGGAGCTTCCAATGCCAACTCTGATCACTATCCTATCTCTACTTTGGAGAATGTTACAGCTTGCAGTTATTTTACACAGATTTAAAACCATTAATAGAAGCATTTCAAATTTATCAGTAATGTTAGCACTATAATCAAGTGATTTTGATGTTTGTTATAATTTTTTTCTAAATTAGTATCACATATAGATCTCTTTATTTGCATTTTAAAATATAAGATTTACCATCCAAACTATAAATCCTCATCAGTACAGCTGAAACAGGATCTGTTAGCTCATATACTTAATATTTCACGCTTAATGACATACGTACATCTGTATATGCATGTCTGCCAAGGTAACTCTTTCTAAGCTTAGAAAAATGTCCTTGCTGAGAAAAATCTACTAGTTTCAGTATGGGGGTTATTTCCCATATTAATTCAGTGTTTTAAAACCAAACAGGCCTCTGATATTGCCTTCATACAGACAAACATAAGTCTGTCAAATGGACACACTCAGTTTTAGCTGGTTTTACATTTTAAGTTCACAACTTTCTTCTGTATATCTTCCATGTCAAAGAGCATAATCTTTGGTAATCTTAAACATTAAAGAACATCCTTCAGCTGCAGGGACTCTGGTAACTAGCCTGGATCTCACACCAAGGACTTTTCAGCACTGCTAGGCTTTAAGAAGCTCACACTGAAAAAGCATGAAGATAGCTCAGAGTTTCAATGTCATGAGGGAGCTAAGGAAAGCAGCAGCTGGATTTTTATAGAACGTTACAGATTCTGAGTGTTACAGAAAACAGCAAGAGGACAGTTTGGGCTCTCAAGTATAAACAGAGTGAAAAGATTCCTCATGCTTATATCCGATGACACTGTTTTTCAGATTACAACAAAACTGAAAAACTTTCAGCTAACGTATGAATGAGTTTTTTGTTAAGAATAAGCATGTAGTACTGCCATTTAATGGACAGCAATCACAGTTAAATCATTCTCATCATTGCAAACATCACAGAAACAATGCAAAGTATACTCAGAAAGTAAACTAGACATCAGTGGAAGACATCCAAAACACATGCTTCTAGATGTGTACAATTTAGAGACATAATGCTGCTAAAGATTGCCCTGAGGTCTTTAAGGAAAAACTTTGAGAGATTTCCTAAATTTCCTTATTTAATTTGCCTGCCTTTCAAAGTCAAGAGCAATGATGTCCCTTTCCTTTTGAAAGATTGTTCTAACTCCTTATAACACCACCCTTTGATTTGGACTGAGTTTTATATCCATGAAAAAAATACTTACCTAAATCAGGACTATCTCACCCATAAGACAGGAAACTAAGCCCTAGGATTTCTTGTCATTAAAAGATTCCTTTAGAAACAACAGCAACTTTCAACATCCATGTCCTGGTAAAAATCAAGCTCAGGTAGGTAGATTGCCTCCACCAAATGATTTTCCTACAGTTTCAATTACACATTTTATACAACAGTTAAATTCAAACCCAAAGCTGAATAGTGCTCCTCTTAAAAAATGGCTATATTTTTATACCATTTTTTATAGATTTCTTTAACCTTTCAAGTTGAAAAGTGTTATACAAACTTCATCTATTGTAACTATAAAAGAACTTCAAAGTAGCTACATTTTTTCATAATATTAATTATCATATATTTAATACATTTTATGCTTTATTGAAGGATATCACTTTTTCCTCATATTGCAAAGAAAGAGGGTTTGTTTATGAATATAAACGATATTTCTAGCTTTATACCTTTAGTGTGTCTGAAGCTTTAAAACTTCAGTTTTAAAGTTTAGGATTTTATTGAGCAGAATCAGCAGGGAATAATGAATCAGTGACACTTGACTGTGCAAGGCCCCATCTGCACCAGGGACCTAAGGAGGGGTGCTGAGAGGCAGAATAGCTACAGCAGTGGACCACTGAGAGAAATCCCACTGTTTAGCTACACTGTGGGATAGTTGTAATAGCTGTAATTAGCACATGCCCTGTGGATAATGAATTTTACTCACACCTGTGTTTTGACCCTGTAAGGTTAGAAGAAAAGTTCCAGCAATCCTCTCTCCCTACCTCCTGTCTTGATGCAGAGCCTACAGACAAGTCATGGGGCCAGAACAGCACAGCTGTATGCATCCTAGAGAGTGCCTATTTCTGCAGAATTGTGAAAATGATGACTTTCAGGTGTTGTCCTTCAAGAAAATACACAGAGAAGGAAAATAGTGCAAAAACTATACATTGTAGAAAATACTCCCTCTGGACCATAGAACAGGGTTTGCAGTAGTTTTTGCACTTTTCTATGCTAGCACCTGAGATCTCAGAAGGTAGGCACTTCCAAATTTAATTTGATTTTTTTTTCAAAAGCATACTGTTTATAAATCATGGGGGGGGGGGGGGGAAGAAAGAGATAAAAAGCCAATTAAATGCCAGCTCTTTAAATGTCAAATGTAGAAAAACCCTCCAAATAATATTTTAGCTATAACCTCTTCAGCTCAGTACATAATCTAGTTCTACACAATTGAACAATCTTAACAGGTGAATTTCTGTCTGTACACTTACTCAATTTAGGTTGAATCCTTATTTCATGCTATTTTAAAACTCATGAGTCAATAGAAAAAGTGCAATTAAAGTTCCTCTTGTTCTGAAATTGCTGTAGCTAGCAACCTTCATTTGCTCTCCAGAATTTCAGGGCACCATTCCCTGGACATTATTGGAAGGTCTACATAACATTCAGTCTCCAAAGTGTCATAATTCTATCATGTACTAAAATAGGAAGCATTAATGAACGAAGCTTTATCCAGTGTCCTCTCGTGCAAAAGAAATACAGATACAGATTCATCAGAACACCACAGAAGTTCCTTCCTTGTTTGTTTCCTTTAGTACCTTTTAGATTTCCTATTTTCTTTCTCTTCATTGTTAAAATGTAATTGAAATACTGGTATATCACATAAAAAAACCTCATGAGCAACACAAGTTTTCTAGATACTTAGTCAGCCTGGCCACTAATGCCCAGACAGATGTGAATTAATAGGGTTGTTCAGCATTCAGAAGATTTGACCAATCAAAGGGCCTAAAAGTCTGAATTCATCTGACCTGTCTTTGGGAACACCTCTCAGTCACATGAGGGGCTCCAATGTGCTCAACAGAGAGCATCTGGCAATTTCAGTGGATGAATAAACATCTTGAACGTTCTAGTATCCCCATCATCAAACAGGGAGGCTGGGGTAAACAAAAATCTAAATTTCTAGAACCAGATCCCCCGGAAAATTATTATGTTTATTTCTTAACCTTGTAAGATTGACCTGACCTGAACAAGAAAACCTCTGCCAAAGACAACAGGCAAACTCCAAGGAATATCCAAAGAGTTCAAAACTGTGACTCTCACCAGGAACTGCTCACAGTTATCACTGTGCTCGGCTTCCTTGATTAAGAGTCAGAATTTTTCATCCCTTCTCACCTTCAGAGACACATTTTACAGAACAAGGAGCACCTACATGATATTCCATTAGTCCTTGTGTCTGAGCCCAATGCCATGAAAGACAGAAATTTAACAGCAGCAGCTCTCTTTAGGGAGACAATGACAACAATGGGGCAGTTACACCATCAAAGGTCTTTTCATCTTATTTGAAACTGACTCCATCCTTCCAGGACAACAGCTAAAGCAATGAAGGAAAATTACTGTCTTTTCTCATCCTATTATCTACCAAACCTGTAGCTGCCTGTGCACTTTGTGACAATAGGAGAAAAGTAATTGCCACCACTGGAAATTTTTTAGGAGAAAATGCCGCATGGCATTTTCCAAGACAGACGCTAATACTGACACTCCTTTTACAGATACATAAGCAGTGTTTACCCTCAACTCCAGAAATGGTATCAAATTACCAGAAAATAAGCACTGCATTATGTAGGAAACAGCTAGCCCTAAAATATGTAGTTATAATATGTTGTTATTACATCAGACTCTTCTACAAGATGTCTTGTTTATCCAAGTTCCTTTGGTTGCATAAACAGTGATAAGACCCAATTTTTGCCCTGAGCGCCAGGCAGCAATGATATCATTTTCATCTACTCCTTCCACAGTGGGATTAGTCTTCCTTGAGGATTCTTTCACATTACTTCAGGGCTGATAAGAATTCTCTTTTGGAAATAGTTTTTAAAAGCTATCAACACTTCCTTTTTAGGAAAAATAAAAGCCCCTTTTCCCCTACTTTTCAGGGCTACATCTTCTAAATCTAAAGCTTTTCCACACTTTTTATTCTCCAACAATAAGCTCCTGTCCATTAGCTTTTTGTTTTGACAATGGAAAATCAGAAGCATATTAAATTTCAGTCTAACACAGCAAATGCTCAGCTTTATCGTAATAGATCACAGTCTGGAGAGTTTAAGCTTTTGCTGATTATGATATAACTTTTTATGCAAATATTTGTATGGAGCATACCTAGGCACCTCCTATGGATCTCTAATATCTTTAATTCAAATAATTCTCATGGTAATGTTTACATTTTTACTTTTGTCTCATACTGCATACACACAGAAGTCTCTTCCAGGCACCCCTTCAATAAATCAAATTAAGGGAATCTGGGTTAAGATGATAACAGATATTGGAGGAATATCAGCTGAGACTTGTTAAGGCTCCAAGGCTGGTGAAGTGCCTCCCACTGAGAATATGTCAGCGGAATCTGGCTAGCTTTATGCTCCTTATGCTTTTTTTTTAATCTGAAAATTTAACGAAATAATAGTATGTTCAGTGATCAACAAATTCACAGAAACATAGTGTCATTTAGGTTGCAAAAGACCTCTAAGAATTTTGAGTCCAATTAAAATGCGAAAAAAGACAATATTTTTATGGCAAACATCTATATAAAGATATAGAGATTATTCAAATAACTGGTTTTAAAGAGGAACAGATTAAAGTCACAATATAATGATGAGTATTGATAAGCACAAAGAGATATTCCTCAAATGAATAACTGTGGTTTGGTATTAATTGTCCTGGAATTGTAACATGCTCTTAAAATTCAATCTGTAAATTATATCACTATAATCTTTGTTAGGTATTAAGGTCACTTGTACTAGCAATCACTTAGCTAAATAAACAAACCAGAACTTGTATTATACCCCAAACTGGTTTCAGTTTTAATCCCTGAAAATCAAGGAAACTGTTTGGAGGGGTATGGAGGGGAAGAAGGCATGGATCCAGGGTGAAACAACATTTTATCCATTTTAACTTTATATAAACTAACTACCTAAATATTTAGAGGTCAAAACACAGCCCGACACAATGCAATTAGCATTAAAATTCTAAGTAGTAAAAAAAATAATACTAACTTTATTTCTCATTAAAAACTTACACACTTTAATTGTACTTAGTGGACTTGCTATTTGGAAATGTTGAGTTGTAACACCTTCGTAAGCCATTAGCAGAATGTAAAAAAAACCCTGCAAATATTAATTTAAAAACTACTGGATGGCTGTTTTATTGTTATAACAATTAGAGAGGAAATCCTGGACCTACAACACATAAATGCCATATTTTTAATTAAAAAAAACCAACATGATGAAACCAACTAATGCACTGACAGTACACAAAATCCCAGTTTACACAAAGATGGGCACTAGAAGAATGGCTGTTAATTTCATTATTAGAAGTGCATTTCCCAAAGACTTCAAAAGGATTTCCTTTGAATGAGGAGTGAAAAAGGTTAGAAAATGGATACTCAAATCATTTCTGTAAGCCAGCCAGAAAACCTCTCAGTAACTTCAGCAGACTTTGAAGCAAGCATTCAGATCTCAGCTATTATATAGTTTCTGCATCTTTTCAATGAGCAACGATGGCTGTAAATGTATCTTTGTCTTTTCTCTTCACAAAAGATCAGAACCCTACAAGCACCATCTGGACTGCTTTTTTGTGTGTCTGTAGATTATGCAGATACAGACTCCAAAAACAGACTGCAAAAATCCTATTGTAGCAGCAGTAACTGGGATCCTTATCAAGGAGTGCTTTGAAGTCAAAAGGAGCTGGATCAGGCCCTCCATATGCTTTGCACAGTAAAATGACTGAACCTATTGTGCCAGTTTATCCATGTCATAGTTGCATAGCTATTACCTTATGTCAGCTTTCTCACATAAACTCTTACCTCCAAGGCACGCACCCATGGCCAATGAGAAGATTAATGGTTTCATAGGCAGGTTAACATCTGGATCTTTACTCAGGTTGAGAAGTACAGGAATCTGTAGTTTAAGAAGAAAAGAGGGAGAGAATCAGGAGACATTATCCAACCATCAACACAATATAAATAAAGTTCATTAAAGGAAACAGCTTAAACTACCAGTAATTCCAAAGACTAACCTGGGGGGGAGGAGTTGTTGGAGTTTTTTTCAGGAGGGTTTTTGTAGTTGATGTTGTTTTTCTTTATTAGTGTCTTTGCATCATATGCTTGATCTAAACTCACTTTTTGTGCTAGTCCCACATGCTAAGAAGAAGGTATCAACATTAAGCCAAGCCTAGCACAAGTACTGCTACCAAAACTGAGGCTGTCTTAAGATTTTGAGTGCCTTCCATTAGATCCTTCTAGTTCTACAGGGAACTGACAGCAACTATAAATCAATTCCCCTTTCATTTCTTGCTGGAGAGGGTAGTAAAAGATGCCCAAACCTTCAGTCAAAATGGCTGTAGATCATGTGTCACTAACCAAAATAATTCTGAATCCTTGTTATAATCAAAAGTATTTGACATGTTAGGGAGAAAAGGAGAAAGGTCCATGTGGCAGGCTTCTAAATTCATAAGTAGATATGAGTTATTTTGCTTCTTATTCTAACATTATATTTACCAGAGAATGTAGATTTAGTTCACCGGAAAATATTTGCAAGTGGTTTAAAGCCAGCCAGCAACTAAGCACCATGCAGCTTCCATCTTGTACTCCCCCCCCCACCTTAGGTGGGGAGGAGAATCAGAAAAAAAACATTAAACCTTGTGGATTGAGATGAAAAACAGCTTAATAATTGAAACAAAAGAAAATATAATAATAATTAATTATAATAATAGTAAAAATTTATTATAATAACCATATTAACAATAGTAATTAAAAAGGGAGACACAGAGAGAGAAAGGAATAAGACCCAAGACAAATAAGTGGTGCACAATACAATTGCTCACTACCTGCTGACTGATACCCAGCCCGCCTCCTGGCAGCAATCAGTGACACTTCGTCAATCCCCACAGTTGTCATACTGAGCATGACATTCTATGGTATGGAATATCCCTTTGGCCAGTTGGGGGTCAATTGTCCTGCCTATCCCCCCTCACCCACCCCCCAGCTTATTGTGCTCCTGCCCCCTGTCAGAGTAGGGGAAACTGAAATGTCCTTCACTTGGAATAAGCACTACTTAGCAACAACCAAAACATCAGTGTGTTATCAACATTATTGTTATAGTAAATCCAAAGCACAACACTGAAGCAGCTATTACTAAGAAGAAAACTAATTCTATGTCAGCCAAAGCCAGAGGAGCAAGTTTTATGAATTTCATTTAAACGTAGCAAATAAAATAAAATAAACTTCCTGAAAAGTGAAATGAGGTTTGCAGAGAGACATAATAGACTTCATTAGGCAACTGGTATAGAGCCCAAAAATACAGCAGGCAGGCTTTCTAGTAGCACCAGATCTCAGCCAGTAACATCCTTCAAAGCTAAACAACTTACACCTTAGTTGGGAAAAACTGGTTTGAGTTCAAGGTAATTTTGTAACCACTTGGTTTGAAAGAAAAGTGTAATTAGTACCTATAGAGAGAAGGTTATTAGCAAGGGGAGAGATGACAATGTTATTCTCCTGTTTTTAACATGTACAGAAGCCCATGGAACCAAAAGGAAAAGAGAAAGAGTAAGCAAATGTGGAATAACAAGAGATCAAGCAGGAAGAGATTTGTGGAAATAAACTGTGATATACCTTGAAATTAATGCCTTCTCAGAGTCCAGGAGTTTCAGTAGTGAATAGAGTTATGACTTTTAATCCTCTAATTGTCATTTTAATGTATTTCACAGGTCCCCCTCAAGGGGTATGATCTCAGAGATGGAACAGCTACTTCCTGGAAAATCCTTTCACTTTGATAGCTGAATGATGCTCACCTTTATTGACTGTGCATGTTCTTTTGGTATGGAGCAATATATAGGCTTTATAAAGAATTCCAACCCTTTACCCATTCCTCCCACTGGTGGTGTTACTCATCCCTCTTAAATCCTTTAATTGATCAACCCTGGTAAGTTAATGTCTAAACAAGTATTCTTGAATTCTACATTGCCTGAAGATGTCTATTTCTATTTTAAGGCCTAAAGAAGGCTCAGCATGCCCAACAACTTGTCTGGGTTTTTTTCCATGAAACAGTAATGAAAGATGACATTTCTCCCCACAAACTTTATTTCTCCTGAACCATCACTGCTCAAACATGACATGCAATCCAAAATGAAGTTATATTTATTTCAAAGCAATTTTGTGTTTCAACATCTAAAAAACCAATTAACAACAAATACTAAAATCACAGGATATGTCATCTTGCTCAACCTAATTAAAGAATTTTCCCCTACTGTATAATTTTAAGCAGAGAACCAAATCGAACTATTTAGTTTCTCAGATTTATCTGCAAGTATCCTGATGTACTGTAGTAACTTACTTGTTGCAGGACACAATCCCCAACTGTGCAGACTAGCAACACCTTTTTAATTTAGACTCCTCCTTGTGTATGTCCCAAGCTGCATAGAGAAGGTGATTACGCAGAGGACATTAAAATGATAAACCCGTTTTCTTGCTGTTGAGGTCAGTCTTAAAGCTGTTGCCAGACAGCCCCCAAGTGCAGAGCAAGCAATGCCATTTTCACACCTGACCAATGAGAGCTTTCAGAAAGCAGAGCCCTCAAAGAGCAGCACTGTGAAGGACAGGGGAAGCAAGATGCTAAACAGATATCCTAGACATAAAGTCTGGAAGGTAATTCCCTGCTAGGGAATTTGCAGCCACATGTGCATAATAGTACCATCAGAAAATTTGGTTCTCTAATGAAGGAACTTGGCATCAGGAGCTCTCAGTGTCCTGTAAATGTCTGTTGACTGAAGACACAGAAACCCTCTTGAAGAAAATCACTGAACAAAGGTTTCAACTCACTGTGTGTTCTTTCAAAGATACATTGCAATATATCAAGAGAAAGTGCAATTGTGTACTGTGCTTGAATCTCCATTTCCTAATTTTTTTCTTTAAACCCAACAAAGTATTTTAGGAGCCCAAATATGCACTTAATCCACATTGGTTTTTTGTTCTCTCCTTGCCATAACATTGCTTTTCTTCCACTTAGAAATACTGTGAATTCTTTTTGAAAGACTTCATAATAATCATCTGTTAAAATTATCATCAGTGATGTTATGCTCCTAAGTGCATCAACAGGCAGTAGGGCTAGATCAAGAATCTCTGCTCCCACGAATGTACATTTCTCCAGTAAGGGACAAACACTGAAACTTGCCTTAGCAATACACATTTGTGTGCACTCAAATTTGAACATTTACCCTGTCTAAAGGAATTAATCTCTACCAGTGCATAACAGCTACAAGATATAAAGGGAATGGAAGTCGCTTTTAACAGGGATATATCCTTTGTAAATATAAGATACTTATAACAAGGAATGTTGCACCATAAGTTTCAGTTCTGAATAGTCAGATGAAAGGTCAATGCGTAACATTCAATGTCCATTTGCAGTGTCCCAGATAGAAATATTTAATTAATCCATAATGTATACTAATTTTTTGCAAACATTATGGAATCTCCTGTGTAGCAACTTCATGCCACAGGTCTCCAAAAGTCACTGGCATCTAATTCTTTTGATCTAAAAGTAGGTATAATGAAAAGAGTTCGTCCATCCCAAGAATTTTGCTGCTCAGAAAAAAAAAAAAATTAAGAAAATGCATCTAATCATCAAGAACTCTTGAAGACGTTGCAAAGGAATTAAAGCCAATGGACATTTCTCATTGGTTCAGTGTTTGCATTTTAAATAGATAAGGGTCATGCACAGGGTCACAAACCTGCCACTCTGTTGTCTCCCAAAATTACCTTTAACACTTTTTGCCACATTCATTCACACAACTATGTGTTAGACAACATTTTTGCACTATTAGAATCTCAAAACTCAGTTTAATCTACTGTTTTAATTAATCCGAGCACTAAAAACAGAAATGCAAAATATAAAAGGGTTAGAAGGAATCTTTTCACTGTAGGTTTCAATAGTTTTGAAAACATTAATTATTTCTACAACTTTTTCCAATTCAGGTCGTAACAATAGCTAGGATACTTTGCAAATGGGGATATGGTTGGCTGTGATACATACAAATATCTTTCTCATATTGATTTAACTTATTTGGAATGCAGATTTTTTCATGGTCTTACGAAGTGCTGCCTCTCAAGAGAGAGGAAGCCTCATGTTTCCTTCATTATTCCCTTTTCAGAGTATGTAAACAGCACCCTTATCAATACTAGAAGGAGAAAAATAATGTCTTAGGAAAATATTGTCTTATTCAGTTATTTTCAATAGTCTTACCACAAGACATCTCTGTTTGACTAGCTTCTTGAAAACTTGCTAATTTTGCTGGAAAGTTTGATATTGAAACATGTGTCAGTGCAGCTTGATTGGCAAGATTTAGGTTAAATGAGTGATGTAGCTCAATAGAGCAAAGCCAAACCCCCTCACTCATGCTTTGCAAGACTATCTTCCTCCAGGAAGATAGTTTACTTTAAAACTTTCTTTCTTTCTTTTTCTTTAAAACAGAAAACTGCAACTGTAAGAAATAATGATTGTACTTGAAAAAAGGAGAGTGTCCTCAAACACTTGATACAGAAAGGACATAGTCATTAATCTTGATTCTATATCAGGTATCATGTGTGTGATATACATAGCATATAAGCTGATCAACAAAAAGAGTGTTAGTTCTACAGATGTTGACACATTTGTCTATACAAATATCCTGATCAAAATCAACCTTTGTGAAGAAAATGTTTGTTTACACTACATACCATGGAAGTACATAGGGTATGTTGCAAACATAAAAAGAATAAAAATGGAAATGTATGTATTTTTATCTTTCACACCATTTAATATTAAATCAGTATTACAAGCTTCTAAAAATGGAACAAGATTTTGTTACTGTTATAAATTATCCACCTTCCTTAAAAAATATAATTTATTAGTAATTATTTTAGAATAAAAAATATGATTCTACAGGACAGTGTATTTCTCTGTATCCCACTCAGCTCTCTAACATCCTGAAAATTTAAGCTAGATGAAACAATCAAAAAGAAAGGAAGCTCAATTTTAACTCTAAATGAATATCATGAAAAAGACAAAAATACAACATTTTAGACCGGAATTATGTACAGCAATTACTACGAGGTCATTTCATAAAATACTGTTAGTTTTCTCATAAAAATCTTTGCTTTTATACAGTGGTATGCAGTCCTTTTTTGTAAAAAGAGACTGATGGTGAAGTTTGTACATCTCAGTTCTGTTGTCTCCCCAACAGAGACATTTTCACACCTTGCTGTCACAGACTCTTTTCCAAGACTCCCAAATACCAAGGAAAAAGTTCAATCAAGACCTTTATCCTATTCACTTATTCTTATGATAAAACCTTGTCATGAGAATGGCATTCCATCAGTCAAGAAGATGAAGAAGAACCTACAAAGACCTTCTGAAATACAAGCAGAAATTCTGATTTATCTTTACTAGCTGGACCCTAGATCTGCAGAGAAGAGACCAAAGAGGAATCTATTAGAGTCTACTATTAGAGTCTACTCTTTTAGAGAGCCTCTCCTCTTGGGCTGATAGCAGATTCATAGAGAGTGAAGCCCTTTCAGCTATTTCTGCTTCCCAAACATAACACTTGTACAAGTAATCACACTCACCCTGCTTGTGCAAGAAGACTAACTTAAACAAGTTACAAGGTCCTATACCTGCACAGTGCAGTAGAAGGCTTCAGGCCAAGGGGGGCTCAAGAAAGCTGGTTAATATTCAAGGATCATCTCCTCCAAGTTCAGGAGTGCATCCTGACACAGAGGAAATCAGGTAAAAATTCCAGGAGGCCTACATGGATGAAAAAGGAGCTCCTGGACAAACTCAAACACAAAAAAAGAAACCCAAGGGTGGAAGCAAGGACAAGCAAATACAGAGAGATTGTACAAGCAGTCAGGGATCAGATCAGGAAAACTAAAGCCCTGACAGAATTAAATCTGGCCAGGGACGCCAAGGGCAACAACAAAAGCTGCTATAGGTACATCAGTGATAAAAAGAAGACTAGGGAAAATTTGGGCCCTTTCCAGAAGGAAATAGGAGACCTGGTTATCCAGGTCATGGAAATCACTGAGGTACTCAACAACTTTTCTGCCTTGATCTTCACCAGCAAGTGTTCCAGCCACGCTGCTCAAGCAGCGGAAGGCAAAGGTAGGGACTGGGAGAATTAAGAACCACCCACTGCAGGAAAAAATTGCTTGATACCATCTAAGGAACTAGAAGATGGCCAAGTCCATGGGATCTGATGAAATGTATCTGCAGCTCCTGAGGGAACTGGCCAAGGAAGTGACTAAGGCACTATCCTTCAAATTTGAGAAGTCGTGGCAGTGCAGTGAAGTTCCCACTGATTTTAAAAGGGGAAACATAAGCCCCATTTTCAAAAAGGGAAAGAAAGGAGATCTGGAGAACTAGAGGCGAGTCAGTCTGACCTTGGAACCTGGCAGGATCATGAAGCAAATCCTCCTGGAAAGTATGCTAAGGCAAAGGGAAAACAAGGAAGTGACTGATGACATCCAACATGGCTTCACTAAGTGCAAATGGTGCTTGGCAGATTTGGTGGCCTTCTCCCAAACTGAAGAGGTGTTGATTTGATGAACAAACATTATTTCTTACAGTTGCAGTTTTCTGCAACTGCAGTCAGTATTGGGACTGGTGCTATTTAACATCTTTGTCAGCAACACGTACAAAGTGTTCAAGACCAGGTTAGACAGGTCTTTGAGTGACTTGGTCTAGCGGAAGGTGTCCCTGCCCATGGTTGGAGGGTTGGAACTAGATGGTCTTTAAGGTCCCTTCCAACCCAAACCATTCCACACTTCTACGATATTGCCCATTTTGTCTATTTGTGCAAAATTACAATGAAACAGCAATTCACACTTTTATTTTAGGGATTCATTGCTTCTCTACAACATGATACTTCTCAACTCATTCTTTGCTAAGAACTGCAAGTGGCAAAGATGTCTGCTGTGAAAACTGCAGAGAACATGCATTCATAGAAAACAAACCATTCATAGCTTTCCAAATTGTTTGTTATTGCTCTGTCTCTGCTGATAGCTACAGCCCAGTCTTACACTTTTATCAAGTGGTGAAATGAAAGACATCATAGAAAACTCTGGTAGGGCAGAAGGCAAGGAAGATTCAAAAATAAAGCTGGCACTAAGAACAGGAAATACATTAGAAATATTCAGCACTGCAAGTGAAAACTGTCTGATACTTTAGAGGCAATAAATAAAGCGCCCAAAATTACTTTCTAACAAAGACCTGTTGGAGATTAAGTAACCTGGCCAACCAAATGGTTAACAGAAATTGTTTGTTACACTATATTGAAGAAATAGTATTTAAACTCAGCTAAAATGAGGATTTACTGTGTTTGTATTTTTACTTCTGGTAACAAAAGAAAAATATAAACAGATGGCTCCAACATATATAGCTGATAAAACGTATCAATTAAACTAAGGAGCATACTGGTAATGAAATCATGTCACCTAGAGTTCTAAGGGCAGAAATTCATGGCTATTTAAATGACAATACTAGGAAAACCCAGGCCTTAAAAATTAATAAATCTACCTCTCAAGGAATGTCCCTGTGAATTTAGCCTGTTGAAAAAGGAGGAGAAATATCGGAGGTTTAATAGAATGACATATTGAGCATCAATACATCACTCACCACATTTATTCTGCAGACAAATAAAGCTGGTTATGTAACATGAAAAAATTAAAATGTGTGAAACATAATAACTGAGCTCCTGATTTATGAATTTTTTATGTACAGAACATTTTCTGGGTGGTTTTAGGAAACTCCGAGATGTATCTATATGTATTAGATTTGCAGCTGGCAACACAGACTAGATTTGCTGTTGGCAACATAGCCTTTTACATACAGAGTTCACAGAGTTTACCACAAAATATTTCTCAAACTCAAAATCTGGGACACTGAAACTCTAAAAGGACCATTTGTATCAGCTGAATATTCACAAGTCCATAGGGCCTGATGGGATTCATCTCAGAGTACTGAAGTTATGGTAGAACCCCTCTTGGTCTTCTACCAGAGGTCTTGGGAATCTGGGTAAGTCCCTGCTGACTCACAAGCTTGCCAGTGTTATTCCAGTCTACAGAAAGGGCATGAAAGGAAGAACCAGAGAACTACAGAACCTCAGCTCCTGGAAAAAATATAGAGATTATTATACTGGGTACTATTGAAAGGCATTCAAAGAACAATGCAATCATCAGGCACAGTCAACGTGTTCATAAAGGGAAGTCTTGTTTAACTACTTTGATATCCTTCTATGATAAAGTCATCCACTTAGTGGATGAAGGGAAGGTAAGAAATGCAGTTTTTCTGGATTCTAGTAAAGCTTTTGATACTGTCCCTCATAGCATACTTCTGGACAAGCTGTCCGGGTGTGGGACAAGCAAGTTCACAGTGCGCTGGGTGAAGAACAGGCTGAAGGGCAGAGCCCAGAGGGTAGCAGTGAATGGGGTTACATCTGACTGGTGACAGGGCAACAGCGATGTTCCTCAGGCTTCAGTTCTAGGGCCAGTTCTGTTCAAAATATTTATCAGTGACCTGGATGCAGGGGTTGAATGCACCATTAGCAAGTCTGCTGGTGACATTGAACTGAGAGGTACTGTTGACTCTCTTGAGGGACAGGAAGTTCTGCAGGGGGATCTAGATAGATTGGAATATTGGGTTACGATTAATGGGATCAAATTTAACAAGTCCAAATTCCAGATTCTGTACCTAGGATGGAGTAGTGCCAGACACAAGTATAATCTGAGAGAGGAGTAGCTGGAGAGCAGCCATGCAGAAAGGGATTTGGGAGTGCTGGTTAGCATGATCAAGCTCACCATGGCACAGGAGGAAGTCTTGGGAGTTGAGAAGGAAACCCCCATCCTGCGGTACACCAAACAGCACAACCAGTCGTTCAAAGTAGGCAAATATCCTGATGTATTCAGCATTGGTGTGGCCTCACCTAGAGTGCTTGTGTGCAGTTCTGGGCCCCACAATGCAAGAAGGATGTGAAAGTCCTTGAATGCGTCCAGAGGAGGGCAACAAAGCTGGTGATGAGGCTGGAAGGCATATGCTGAGAGGAGAAGCTGAGGACTTTGGGTTGTTCTAGTCTGGAGGGAAGGAGGCTGAGAGGTGACCCAACTGGCCTCTACAGCATTCTGAGGAGGGGAAGTGGAGAGGGAGATGCTGAGCTCTTTTCCCTGGAATCCAGCGACAGGACACATAGGAATGGCTCACAGCTACATCAGGGAAGGTTCAGACTGAATATTAGGAAACATTTCTTTACTGAGAGAGTGGTCAAGCTTGGAACAGGCTTCCTAGAGAAGTGGTCAGTGCCCCAAGCCTGTCAGTGTTTAAGAGTCTTTTGGACAATGCCCTTAACAACATGCTTTAACTCTTGGTCAGTCCTGAATTGGTCAGATGGTTAAACTAGATGATGGTTAAACTAGATGATTGTGCCTTCCAACTGAAATAGCCTGTTGTATAATTCTAAAAGGCTTTGCTGTAGTACATTTTTTACATGGTGACAAGAAATTATTAATTTCCCTATCATTTGAAGATAGCTATCACAATTGCCATGCTTATGCAAAGAAGTGCAATAAACACTCACTCATAAAAACATCTATTTAATTAGAGGGTTGGATCTTCACTTTTCAATCTTAAAGGGAAGGGAAAAGTCCTGGGATTACACTTCAGGCAATTTTCAATCCCCTCATCTTATTTTGGAGCAGTTCATGATCTTTGCATGCAGGACGAATTATATGAAACAAGCAATTAGAAGACATTCTGAAGAATTATGGCAAGACAGAAACAGTAAAAGTACTCAACCTATGATGAGCTAAGTGCCCTCAGAAACTCATTCCACTGTTTCATGTAAGCAATTATTTTTCTACAGCATCCTCTGCAGCAAAAAATACTTGCTGTGTTCTGACCTCGTTGCAGAGATTTCAGTTTAGCAACTTCTGTACATGAATTCCATATGACACCGACATTTTTAGTAGTGGGGTTACACCAGATTTACTCTTGTCTAGAGCAAAGACGAATTTGACCAACAACGGTGTTGCAGTGAAAAGGTATTTTCAGGGTAAGGCGTTTCAAATATAAACTAATCTTATTTTTGTCATTTCAGAATTTTTTAGTAAGAGAGAAGCCTTCTCCATGACACTGGGGCTGAAGACTGCTGAAAATCATCAATATCGTCACTCTGTTTAAACACATGAATATTTTGCACTTTAAAATATATCCATCTTAAAATAACCCAAAATATTTATGTTTTGTTCTTAAGACTGCAGGTAATGTGTTGGATTCTAGGATAAGAAATAATCCTAAATTGTCTATATAGATACTTAGAAACTCTTGAAAATGCCTAGAATTTCTTCTAGGAAACCATTTTCCTTATCTGTTTTCATTTAATTCATAAAATAGTTTATTTCCTAGAATTCTTGGTAATGCTGGTTCAGATATACACCTATTCTAATTCTCTTTTTAAAATACTGATCTACATCCTGTTAAGGAAAATTAACTACCTGTTAAGCCACAAATTTTAATGCTGTCAGATCTGAAACTTTAAATGAAGCAGTTAATTTTATCCAAACACAGACAAAGTGAAATTTTTAGTGTCAAGGTCCATTAATTGGGTGTTCATATTTTTTCATTTTTATTTTTTATCTCTATACAAAATAAGTCATTATGAATCTGATTATCTTGTTAGTACAAACACAGAAACTCAGAGGAAATTTTGGACAACCATACATTAAGTTGATTTTTTTCAAGGAAAATTTGGACAGCCCTACTTAAATCCTGATTCTCTTTTTTTTAAGGAAACACAGTATCACACTTACAGACCTATCTGCAGGTTTTTCTGTTTTTCTTCCCTTCACCTATGCACCTGAGTCAAGACTCGCGCTCTAATGGAATTTCATATTTCTTCTATTTCTCAGGCAGTTCCTCAGTCAAAACACTCTACGTATCAATTGTATGGGTTACTCCTACATAAGCAAGTAATGTGGTGTAACAGGAGCTGAGCCTCTTCACATCTATGGTCCCTTCAGCCCAGGGGGATCATTCACATCACATAGAAGAGCCTTACTCCTGTCCATTCTTGCTCCATCTCTGAGTTATTACACTGATTTTGTGCAGTGCATCCCCTCTCCCTGTTCCAATTCTGGACAACATGTACTGCACAGTGTTGTAGGGGATGAACGGAAGACCTTATCCAACAACACAAAAGCAGTGTTGGGGTCACCCCATGAATGAACGGAGGCCTGTTTTCTTTGAACCTTCCCATCCGTGAAGGAACAAAACAGTATAACTTTCCAGATGCCCTTGCCATCACAGTAGTTTTTTCCACAGTCAAGTGGACACTCACAATCAGAAGAACTGGGATGGCAAGACTACCTCATTCCTGGAATATGGTAAAAAAGTCATGGTATGTTCACCTTTCTAATGCAGAAAAGACATCATTGGTGTCTTTGACTGTGACCTACCACCAGGCCTTTCATCATCTCTGCATGATACTTAAGGAATTCATGTACAAGTCAAACAAGATGTCACCCTGTGAGACTGATTTCCCTTAACTCCTACTGGTCATTGGCAAATCCACTATAGGCAGAGGTCTGTGAGGCCATCCTCCAAACACTCTTTCTTCAGTCAGAGCATACAGCTGATATCTATTAAGCCATACAGATATTTTATATCTCTGGGTTCAAAAAAATTGAGGGAACTTGATGTGTTCCACATCCCTATGCAGTACCTGGTCTATCAACCCTATGACTAATGAAAAACACAATAGAGATTGACCCATTGTCATGACATTTGTTCACCACTGAAGGAGATTTATGGAGACCTGGAGGGATTCATACTTCTGATTTTCATTATTATAAGTGCAGGCTCCTCTGTGAAGCTAGAACCTTTATCCAGGAAAGGACAGAGTCATTCATGGCTACATCATAGCAGGTGCCCCATTACTCCTGTATCACTAGGGAATGTCAAACCAAACTCACATATAAAAGTCCCTGATTAGTGAAAAGTCATTCTACAAAAGGGTTACGTTCCATACATTTAATACCACTCATCAGAATTTCATAACTTTGACACACATACTGACAAATAGCCTTTCAAAACCAAATACTGCTTATTTTAACAGTAGGAACAAAGTGCCAAAGAAACAAAAAGAATTTTAAATGAAAGTTTATACAATCTTACGTAAGAACTTGGGACTTAGTTACTTAGGAATTTTCTGTAAGTATTTTCTAATGCAGAATGATAAAGACTGAAAGGTAAGCCTATTCACTGAACTAGATGAATCGAGGCCTCATCTTCAGTTTACCACATAATACATTAATGTCTTAACTCTTCAGCTACTGACTGCTTTTACATAGATGAGAATATGCCTGCATTTTAATTCCTGTCTCTTAAAAAAAAAAAATAAATCATAGCAGTCTCTTAGGTTCATGTCAGAACAGACTGAGAAAGATATAAATTTGAAATGTTTAAAATATTGGCAAATATTCTTTCCTTTCTGTTAGCATTTCTCACCCTCAAAGATACAAAAGAAATGGTCTTCAGGCATCCCAAAGGATTCCTGTATTTCTATCCCATTCCCCAAAACACATCTGAAAACCCTTTAAAAGAGGGTTCCTTTCAAAATGCATGAAAGCCCCTTTGTTTGATGTGCATGTAGGTGCTGTTTGGTATTGCTCCAAGTCAATTTTCATAGACTAGCTGGATAAGAGGGAAAATCTTCTACACTAAGATTTCTGTATTCTTGCTTGAGAGTCCTTAGGCATGTGCTGGGAGGTGACTCATCCTGAACCAGTCTTTCCCTTCATGCCTATTGCTTGCGGTCTGTTGTTAAATCAATATGATTTTACAGGAAACACCATGATAATCAAAGCAAAATACCATATTAATATGTATTTATAGAGCAGTTGCAAATCTGCCCAATTTGTCATATGCTCTATAAGCAATGTCTTAAACCTTGGCACAGGTTAAGGGTGGACATGACCATTCAGTAATGATAGAAAAAGATACAGGAAAAGTATACTTAGCTGAGAACAAGCTGCAACAATGAAACATTCCTACAGAATGAATGGATTATCTCACTTTAAACAGAGAACTTCATTGAATAAACCTATCTGAGCATGCCCTAATTTGTTATAATTTGATAATTTTCTGATATTAAAGCTCAGCTTCTGACAAGCATTTGCTATGCTCAACATAATTTGCTGTTTTTTAAACTAATTACATTAGTAAGGTAGCAATAAAAGCTTCAGGTGTTAAAAAAGCATTAGCATAACTACACAGCACATAGAGGGAAAAGATTGACAGCAGAGGATGGATAGTTTGCATCAAAAAGACAAATTTACTTTTCAACAACTGATGTGGATATAAAAGGGAAAGTGCAAAAATGCAGCCAAAACAGTGCCTCTAGTCCCACAGCTAACTGCAGCTGCTGGCAGCAATGGCCAGCTGGATACCTTAAGAGTATGAGTAAGTTCCTAATAACAAAAAAAGCAGAAAGAGCAAACGGTAAGCAGTAAGCTCAGTCCCTTGCCAGCATCAGAAGGAGCATGTGCAGTACTGCACAGACCCTACCATTGTAGCCGTGAAGGGGATATTGTCAATCACAGAAGAGGCCAAAGCAGACACCCAGAGCACTAAAATGATGGCCACTGCCAAGCGCTGGTCCTCAGGAACCACCTGGAGTTGAGAGAGAGAGAGAAAATTATAACTTTGAGATCAGTGCTGCTCTGTGTCCCCCCATGTGGCATAATTGCACATTCATCACAGTTTTAATTTATCGACACTTATTATTCCTTTAGGCTCTGAGATGGGACAGGTTTTCTTAGAGAAAATGCAATTACTGTTCTTTTTCCAAGAAACTTTGAACAAATAAAAATACAAAGATTGATATTTCCAATACTCAAATTTCATACAAGAAATACACTGTGCAACTGTGAATTTTGACCTTTAACTGTTCATACTTTTTTTACAGTTGTATTTTTGGAGTTTTTAGACTAGAGAAAAAGCTTCCCTATTGCATTTATGGCTATATTTATTGTGGCTGTGGACATATATATATATATATATATTAAATATCATCCATACCAAAATATGACATGCTTTCTTGATATTGCTGATGCAGGAATGTCATCATAAACATTAATTCAAAATTAAAGTATTATTCATTACTCTATTGAACTAAAATGATTTTCCTGGCCTGCTAAAAAATTATTAATATTTTAAACTCCCAAATCTTTGTTCATGAAGCCTAGCCATGACAATATTTTGAACACACCTTTATTAACAAAGCTGTCTGCTCTCCTATATAGTCTATTAAGTGCAGATGAGCCAAAGCCTAAAAAAAAGAAAGACACTGATATCAATTAGTGAAGTACATGATGTAGTTACAATTTTTTTCAGTGGATGTAAGAAAATGCAGTAATTCCTTTCCATTTACAATATATTGATATTCAACTCATGTAGCTTCTACAGCAACTCTGTAATTGGAGGCAAGAAAAGACACAGTAGAAATTGTTAGCTGGTTTTGTGGAAGGGGGTTGGTTGTACTGAAAAAATGGTAGCATTACTTAAAAGCATGGGACACAGGATGAGAGAATGGCTGAAATTTAAAGATGACATTATTCATTGGATACATGTTTTCTGAATACCTGAATACAACTGATTTTAAAACAACTTCCCCAAAACCACAATACAGGTAGAAATATATCATTGGTTTAAAAGATCAGATAAAATCAGGCATCTTGTACTCAGTCTCAGATGAAGAAGCAGGAAAACAAATTATGTTTCTGTTATACAGATTTCTCAGACCTGTCAAAAAAAAAGCAGTAACAAAAACCAAACAAACAAATAAAACCAACAGAAAGTACCCAAAAACAGTACCCATCTGCTAAAACCAGGAGAGAGATCTTGGGTGAATGGAAATTGCCACAGAGGCAGCAGCACCTGAAAAGCAGGAAATACAGCTTTCCAGTGCCCAGGTTAGGCACCTGAACCAAGGTGGTAAGGCCTGTAAACACTGGACCCCAGGACAGCCTGGAGCAGAGTGCTCTGTCCTTCTTGTGAGAACAATTTCCGTTTGTACAGGATACTTAGATGGCATCCCATACAACCACAGTTGCTACCAGGGATGAAAAGACACAGGACGACTCCAACTCAGTGGTGCCGACTCTGATTTCTCCTTGGGCAGACAGAGTACAAACTGAGTCTTCACACCCAAGGACAATGACCTATTCCCTTAACCCACATGGTAAAAGGGTGATTTTTAACTCATGAGACCTAGCCTTTAATTCACTCTGGTTTTGTTTTCTTTTCTTACAGGCAAGCAGAATGAAGAACTATTTTCAGGTTGAATAAAGTGTATCTATATTATGACTTCTCAGTTTCTCAGGTTCAGCCTAGACTGAACTGGTTGGTTTGCTTTCATTTTTTTTTCTGTCAAGTAAAAGAATCATTCAGCTGCAATGCTTAACTTACTGACTGCATTCTGTCACAGAGCTGCTGAAGTTAGCAGTCACACAACACAACTCCACATAACCCCCATGTGTGGTGGTCAGATAGAGCCCCACAGAGATATCAGTGATAAAAAAAAGCATTCAACTCACATGCTGTCAAATTCCACGACAAAGATGGACAAATATCCTAACAGGCACCAAGTGGTGTGGTATACAACACTGTTTAGTCAGTTACTGTGGTGCTTTCATTCAGACTGGCAACTCCTGTACCTGCAGCTCGATTGGACATCAGTTGAACACTTGCAGTTTGTGTGTCGTCACATAAATTTGGCCCAGAAATATTATTTGGTTTAACAATACATTGAAAAATAAAAGGTTTATCTACAACTAAAGACACAGCATGCAGAAAACAAGCAACAAAACTTTTAAATACATACACATACCCTTTACATTAAAAAAGGACATTTTTTCACTATAACTTCCCAGAAGAAAGTTTCCTAAGAAATTAATTCTTGTTGGTAATTTTAAGTTACCATTTTCTTCCTAAGCTATCTGTGTTGCTTTATTAACTTGAAGGTTATGACAGTGACTTTTTAAATGTATGTAAAAGCAATATTCTTAGTGAATGGCAATAGTTTTTCTACAACTGCTTTGTGTTCACACTTCAAAATAAACTTTTTAACACATAGTTATCATCAATTATAGCCCAGAGTTACATTCAGTTAATATTCCTACCTTATTAATTATCTATTAACAGAACATATTACTTTTCAGTAACATTCAAAATTTCTTCTGGAACTCAGAAAAAGAGATGTTCAGAAAAGATGGAAGAGAGTGATGAACACACACATCACTCCTGCAAGTCAGTCTGCAGGTAGCCCATCTCTTTAGAGATGATGACAATACTAATCACATAACCAATTTTAGGATGTCTCTATGATTTCCAGGCCAATCTCCTGCAGGCAACTAAGTGAAAGGCAGCAATTAGCACCCTGCCACTGGCCTCCCCTGCATGTAAAATGCACAGAGGGCCTCCTAGATATTCCTGTGTCTTCTAAGAAAAATAAGTATTTTTGCACTGATTGGTGTCTTCGGGCAAAATTGGTGCATTCAGTTCAAAATAGAGTTTTACTGCCATTATAAAACAAAGTTTAATATATGCAAAAAATTTACATTAATCCCTCTTGTGGACGGCATGTCATGATGACTGTTGTAAATAAACTCTGCCTGAAGGGACTAAGGTAAAATGTCAATCTCTACTATAAAAGTAAACAAAAAAATCACTGTAATCCTGAGAGGCATAGGAATTTATGCTACAGAGAGAGAAGAAGCAGGATTTTATAGCCTGTAACAGCCACTTATGGACTAAAAAGACAGTTGTAAAGATTAATTACCCAAAGGACACAATAGAAAACACGAGAGTTGCAAAGGATTTCCATTTTTCATTGTAAAAGAGGCACTACACTGGATGAACCCCCAAAGGCAGAACCACCAAGAGTTCCTGTTGCTCAGGAACTCGAATCACATTTTCCAAAATTACTTTCAGCCTAAGTCCCACACAGGTTTTTAAGTGTGCCTTGTAACAGAAAAGGGAACACTTATAGCAGTGGGAAACAGCTTCAGACTGGGAACCATCCAAGCCGAAGGATCACCAAGGGTGAACAATATGAGCTCACAACTGCTAAATGCCTAGATCATGAAAGATTTCCTATACTTCACAAATATCTTTGTTTTGACTTGTTTCTTCTTGACATTGGTAACTTAAAGAAAAGAAAAATACCTTGGCAAGGACTGTCATCTACTAATCCAAAGAGCAACAGATTCAGATCAAAATTAGCAGTGATGACACATAGAACATTTTTATCATTCATTATGGGGAAGAATTTAATGTCTCCCTGTTTTTTTTCTTGATTATCTGTACAAATTTCTTTCATGACCTTAGAATAACAGTGGAATAACTACTGTTGTTCTAGACAGCCAGGAAAAATATTCTTTCATTAGCAAACTATTCACTGGTGACCTGAGAAGCCATAAAAATGAAGTTCAGTGAATCACAACAGTTGTATAAAAAATCTTGCAGTAAATGGCAAATAACTTCCTGCGTGTTTTATTACATTATTGTGCAGTCACACAGCACTCAAATCAAAACCATTCAATCCAAGTTAAAACAATAAATACATCAGGGAATGCAACTAATAAACTCTTATAGTAGCAGTAGACAAAATAAATATGACTTCAGAATGGATACCCTATAAGAGCTAGAAAATGCAAGGGTATATAGAATCTGTTAAAACAGAGAACTAAAAATTGCTGTACTAATGGGCATACAATAAATCAACATTTCTTCAATTTTATATCTAGTAGCTCACAAACAAGCCTGATAATGATAATCAGTTTCCATTCATCTTGGTGGTTACCAGATTTTGAATTCCAGTTTGGCAATAATTAGAGTTAGTTGGATTGGGTTTTGTTTCTATTTGCTTCAAATATTGTCCCTTTTACTGCTGGTGATTTTTTTTTTAATAGATCCCAATTTACAAATTCTTGATATCTTTCCCATTACTGGGAGGGGAGTGGGGAGAAAAGAGATTATGTGAGCAAATTTGTTATCATGGGCTTTTCCCAAGGCTAATCACTCAGGCAATTCACTAGCTATGGCCTTGTCAGTAGTCACCTTGGTTTTGTCAGTCACGTTTCTACAACATTATTACATCATTTAAACCCAGTTAATAACAACTGAAAAATAGTCAGCCTTTTGGAGGCCTAATTGACAAGTTAATGAGAATAGTCACTGAAAAAATTATTCAAATATATGGGGTAAAAATAACTCCTCAGGGTATACAAAATTATCAAATAGGGAATAAAATGGGATACAAACATGGATGGACTGTTGTCAAGCAGATAAGCAAAAAAACTACACAGCAAAATATCCAGGCATTTTAAGAGCTGAATATCTCTTTAAATTAGCATTTCAAACTGAAATTCACTGATATTATCCTTTCAAAACACACGCCAAGGTAATATCTTTTGAGTGGTCTTGGGAATCTAGAGATGTCCCAGCTGACGGGAAGCTGGCAAATGTTGTCTCAATTTTCAAGAAAAGCAAAAGGAGGACCCTGGGAACTATAGGCCAGTCAGTCTCATTTCAGTGCCTGGAAAATTTACGGAGATTATTCTGGGAAATATTGGAAAACACCTGAAAGACAACACAGTCGTTGGTCAACAACCAGCATGGCTTCATGAGAGGAAATTCCTGCTTATCCAACCTGATTTCCTTTTATGACAAAGTAACCCACCTAGTTGATCAAGGGAAGCCAGTGATGTAATCTTTTTGAATTTGAGTAAAGCTTTCAATACTATCTCTCACAGTATCCTGCTGGACAAAATGTTCAGTACATAGCTGGATATGCACATCATGTGGTGGGTGGGCAATTGGCTCATGGGTAAGATGGTAATAGTGAACGGGGTAACATCAGACTGGCGACCTGTCGCTAGTGGGGTTCCACAGGGCTCCATCTTAGGCCCTGTGCTCTTCAACATCTTCATAAATGACTGGGATACAGGACTGAAAGGGATACTAAGCAAGTTAGCAGGTGACCACAAAACTGGGAGGAGCTGCTGACTCCCTCGAAGGCAGGGAGGCCCTGCAGAGAGACCTTGACAAATCAGAGGACTGGGCAATCACCAACCATATGTAGTTCAACAAGGGAAAGTGCCTGATTCTGCACTTGGGATGGGGCAACCCTCAAATTTCTTACAGACTGGGAATGAGATGCTGGAAAGCAGTGCTGTGGAAAGGGACTGGGGTCCTGGTTGATGGCAAGTTGAATATGAGTCAGCAGTGCCCTGGCAGCCAGGAGGGCCAACCATGTCCTGGGGGCATCAGACAAAGCATCACCAGCTGGTCAAGGGAGGGGATTGTCCCGCTCTGCTCTGCACTGGGGCAGCCTCACCTTGAATATTGTGGGCACTTTTGGGCACCACAATATAAGACATTAAGCTATTAGAGAATGTCCCAAGGAGGGTAGCGGAGATGGTGAAGGGCCTTGAGGGGAAGCTGCATGAGGACCATCTGAGGTCACTTGGTCTGTTCTGCCTGAAGAAGAGAGACTGAGGGGAGACTTCATTGCAGTTACAACTTGCTCGTGAGGGTAAGTGGAGGGGCAGACACTGAACTCTTCTCTGTGGTGACCAGAGACAGAATCAGAGGGAATGCCTGAAATTGTGTCAGGGGAGGTTTAGGTCAGGTATTAGAAAAAGGTTCTTCACCCAGAGGGTGGATGAGGACTGGAACAGGCTCTGCAGAGAAGTGGTTACAGCACCAAGCCTGACAGAATTCAAGAAGCATTTGGACAACGCACTCAGTCTCATAGTGTGACTCCTGGGGATGGTCCTGTGCACAGTTAAAGGGTTAGACTTGATGGTCCTTGTGGGTCCCTTCCAACTCATCATATTCTGTGATTCTGTGATCTTAGGCCATTTGGTAGCGAGCATGTAGCACACAACATTAGGCACAGTTTTCAACTCCAGTTAAATCTTGATCTGTTATTTTTCCTATCACTTGTATAAATGATTGCAAAACAAACACATAAATTCATGTAAAACATCTGCATATATAGACCACTGACAAACCCAGAAACTAAAATTCAATTTATATGAAAATGATTGTGTCAGATATATTTAGCAAATGCAGAATAAGGAGAGAGAGTGAGACCAAGTTTATAGTGAAATATTAAATATCATAGAGGTCCAATCAACTTTGACCACATTCCTCACTGTAGTACCTGCAATCTGAAATTCCTCTCTATCCTACCCTAACTATACTTGATCAACAATATTACAGAGAGATTGAACAAGCAGGAGGCCTCTGCCCAGGAACATAATTCACATTTGAAATTATTTGTAACTCTTCAGGCTTTAGAATCAGAGAATATTACCTCCATGAGAACAAACAATGCTGCAAAGAAAAGGAGGGTTGCCCACTCAACTCTGTTCAATATCATCTCAAAATCATGGATGTCTGCTAGCACTAGCAGCCAAATGGCTCCCAACATGGCAATCCAGCCTGCATGAGAGAAAGAGAGAACAAAACTTTACACTTCACAAACTTGTTATGTGCTACCAACATATAAATTACAGTATTGTCAAAGTTTTGCCACACTTTTTTCTCTGACTCTGGAACAGGGAACGTTCACAGATACCACATAATGAATGGCTTCTGCTTTCAAATTAAAATAAAATATAGAAGAAAAAAAAGGCAAATAAGGTCGAGTTGGGTTACCCCAATAATCAATGGCTTTGAATAACAGAGAAACCTTTAGGTGTTTAGGAATACTGAAGGATTCTGCAGCTTCTGAAAGGGGACTGCATCCTTGGCTTCCTGCTCTAGAAGATAAACAGAAAAGTAAACTGTCCTTAGAACCGATGAGGGACCTAGAGCAAAAGGGACTCTCTTCAGACAGGATCCCTCTGTACATCCTGAAGTGTTTAATAATACGCATATTTAGGTAACTGATTGAGAGAAAATACAAATCAAATGCACAGTCAGCAAGAGAACAGTGAATCTCCTGTCCAAGCAAGGCTCACCTTCTCTCTGCACAGTTAAAATGTCTTCTAGAGCTGTTTGATCCCTCTGGTATATTTATCTTAAAAAACAGAATGGGATTTCAGACTGGAAACAAAAGCAGGTTGGGTGGTTTTTTTCCTCAGAATTATGCTCTTCTCTCTGTCTTTCTTATCTATTTTTCCCTAAATAGCAGATTTATTTTTTCATACAAAATAATAAGATACATAATTTAAGGGGTTTTATAATGGCATGGATATAATGCCTTCTACCTTTTCAAGTTACTGCTCTTTTGTTGTGACTGTTTCATGCACCTCACCCTATTTGATATATTCATAGTCAGAAAGTGATGGATTCACAGAATTGCAGAAAAAGTGAGGAAGAAGGATCCTTGCTGGCAAAGGACTTTATCTCGCAAACTTATAATCAAATACCAAATGTGACATAGGGAGAATAGGCCCCTGCTACTAAGTAGAGGAATAAAGTGAGCCATCTCCAAAAGCCTTCAACAGCTGTAAGGAAATTCAGAGCCATTGATTCATAAAATTTTGGGCCATTCAGCTTGCATCTTATGCATAAGTGTTTTTCCATTAAGTTAAAATAAGAACATACATTTTAAAATTAAGATATATTCCACTTAAATACTATCTAAATATAAAAGAAATAAAGACACCAAAGGTTCAGGAAGCTGTAAACATTAACTATTTTCCAAAAAAATCCTATACAGTGTCACATTGTGTTCACTAATCAAAGAATGCATTATACTCTCTCAAGTACATTTTAGGAGTTTTCAGTGACACACTACACTCTTTAAATGAGAATTTCAGGTTAAGTGTGATCAGTAAGGATCAGTGCAGGCAACTAGACCTGAACTATTTGATACCGTCTGAAAACTGAAAGTAGCAGCACAGGAGTGAGTCACTGTGGCTGGTCATTTTGGTGAGGAGAGCTAAACCAGTTAGTTTGACACCATCTCCGGCTGTCATGTGTACAGACTTTGCAAAAACAGTTGCAAATGACAGGGACAGGAGTGCTTCCAGAGTTCCCAAAGCAGCAGATGAAAGTGAGAACTGTCAGTTTCTGTCTACCATGTCTCTTTGATAGTAAAGTTGATTTGCTGTTTTATAAAACAAAGGGAATCTGTTCATGAAAATTAAATAGCTATTTGCTCTGAACACAAAGAAAGGGGTTATGGAAATGCAATGTCTAGTTTTCTTCTGATTGTTATCTTGGCTGATTTCTGAATTCCAGTAAAGAACAGTGGGCCCAACTCTGTCTTAAATAAATAAAGAGGATGGCAATTCCTGTTAGTCGAATGCTGCAAGGGGAAGTAGGTATGTGCAGATTTGAAGCTAAGTAGCAGAATTTTACTACTATTTTATAAAAATGTGACATTACATTTTCTCACACATATTTTTTATATAAGTACAATGACATGAAGAATTAAAGAATTGCTCAATAGTTCTACAGCCATCTGTGGTAATATCTTGGTATTTTTTCTATGCTTCTATCTCCAATGAAAAAAAATCAACTTGAACAAGCTATATGTAGATAACAATTAATCACTAAAATTAATGAAATATAATTGAATTGCAGAAGAGGTGGACGGAGCCAGGCATTTTCTGGCACCATGAGTGTTACCAGCATGCATTAGCTTCATGCAAGCAGCTTTGCATGAGGAACAGCACCAGGCCTTACAATATTGTTCTCTGGGGTTACAGAAGGAGGTGTCCTCCTGCAGCACTTCAACAAGTACAGCCCTCCAGAGGGAAGTTCAAACACATCAGCTGCCAGTTCTGGCTGCCCAGAGCTTATTTCAGTCTACACACATGATCTGTTTAGAGTGCATTTGCTCTCCTTGCTGTGAGTGCAAAGAGGAGATACAGTCACTCATCTCTCTGAGGGAGTGCAGAGGAGAGGAGGAGGAGGAAGTCTCTTGAGGAACCTGGGGGACTTCATGCAAGATTTTTCTTCACAAGACTGTTTAGTACCACAGTTGGACTTCAAGCATCCCACAGCTGGACAAGAGTAAAGTCTTCTTCTGAAGCCTGAAGGCCACAGTAGTTCACGTGTGCCATGACTGCTTGGCTACCTGCTCTCAGCTGAACTGCTTGTCAAAGTAAGCTACAAAATTAGGGACAGCATGCCTTTGTAAGTTGGCAGGTTTGCTAAAGCTATTCCAGGGCCTTTCTAAGTATGTTCATGACAGTGAACATACTGTATTGGTGTTCTATGCATTTGGGTAGCTTTGCATTTGTCCTGGATCCAATCTGAAGCATTTTTCTTCACTTTGAAGAACTGAAAGTACTAGACTGCATTAAAGATTGGTCATTTCCTTCTAACTTCCTGGGTCACAAAAGAGAGCCATGAGGAAGAGAAACAGAAATAATTTTAAAAAATAACTTCTCATTACTATAGTGAAAGCAAAGCCCATTTACAGTTCTACAGACTGCTTTCTTTACTGCCTTTTAGTGCCCTGGTTTCACAAAAATTGATTTACTGGAAATAGAACTTGGAGAGAAACTGAATCTAAATTCCATTTCTACCTGTTGAAGAGGGTGACAGTTTCTATTTATTTTAGGAAAAAGAAAATGAAATTTTATTGTAAAAGGCACCTTGCAAATTTATAATCCATTCTTCATAAGAAAAGATTTCCATATCTTCTGCTTGATGCCAGAAAAAAAGTACAGTGGAAATAGCTTGAGTGCTTTGCTTTCCTCATACTCAGTAGGAAAAACCACCTTTAGAACAATAAATAGCTCATGATCAACAGAACACAATTGCAATCCTACTCAAAACCCCCTTATTTTAAAATAATCAAGCAGAAGAACTTGCAAACATAAAACAATCTAATAGAATCAAATAGAAATCTAGAATTTGGAGGTAGGCAGGAGAAAGAGAAAGAAATGAAAGAAAAATTACTGTGCAATTTGTAGGGCTTTCAAATGCTCATTAAGAATAATTTCTATTCCTCAGCAAAAGTAATTTTGTCTGACCTACTGCCAGCTGAAAAGCATAACAAGCTTCCTCCAAACAAAGTGAAAATGTGGACGCTGTATATTCACTTTACATGCATAGAATTTGGGGTAATATATTTATGAACACTGAGGGTACTTTTTCTTTTCTTGACTTTTCTGGAATATTTCACTTTTTTGGAAACTGAAATGGCACTTGAGACATTTGCACTGAAAACCAAAGTCACTCAGTGAGATCATTGCATGATCAGTGCTGGCCTGGGTAAAACAGCATGCTGTTCAAGATGGTGCAGGATAATACCTTTGGTAGGAAGAGATAAAACTGTAAAAATCCAGAGTGGGAAGCAACTGGGTGCCAAATAGTCCTGTAGAAAAGACTCAAGAAATGCAGACAATCACAACTGAACCTAATGGCCCACTGAAATACGGAACCAGGACTATGAATAATAAATTCTGTGAAGCAACCTCTGTTCTCCTCATCCCTGGTAAGCCCTGAGAATATATACTGTAAGATGCATACCCATTAAGAAACCTAAGGCAGAGAAGTAAGCACAATCAACAGCCTGAAAAGTTGACTTTTGAGGAAAAAGTTAAAGAATTCAGGATATTTAGCTCAAAGATAAGATGATTAAAAGGGTCCTGGCAAGTCTTTAGGTGAATGCCAGGCTGCTCCAAAGGGTAGAGAGCAACTTGTTTGTGGCAAGCAGTAGTGGGTAGGACAAGACAGAGTGAGAAGGAGCTGTAACAGCAGCAAGGAAGATTCAGCGTCAAATATTTATAGTGGCTTAGAAATAAGTGGAGTTTTTTTTTTTTTAAATCAGCTTGACCAGCTTCTGCCAAATGAAAATATAATGTTCCTCTCTGCAAACAATGGGAGGGGAGGGATGCACTGATTTTTAATACATTTGTCCCTGAGAAAAGTATGATTTTCATTTTCTGTACTCTTTAAAATTTTATATTTGTCAAAAAAGCCACAGCCACTTTTTGTGAACTGCAAAAACCATTTTAAGTCCACAACGGCTTACAGGCTTACCAGCTAAAACATATTTGGCACTTACCTTTGAATAATTATTTACACAGCATGGTAATGAATATATGAGTAACATCTATAACTGTGTCCCAAAAGCTTAGTCAGAAGATACCTAATTAGCTCCACAACCCCTCAAAATGTAGCCTAAGGATGTATGCCAGTTCTGAATATACCATGGTGTAATTGTAATGTTATGCAAAATATATGCTCAATCATTCTCTTGTAAAAGCATATAAAAATATTGAGGTGAAAAAGTTAAATCAAAGACATATTTCCAGTAGTGCTTGCTCTACTCAAAAAATATGTATCATCTGGAGTTCTGAATGTAAAAGAAAATGTTCCGTATTTTGGTTTCTGAAATGTTTTGGTTTATTTTATCAAGCATCCCTGAAAACATGCATTTTGAAATTTTGCTGAATGTTTAGAAGTAGTACTTGCTATCCACAGATAAGCACTGTTTTATCTTTATTATTCTTTTTTTTTTAATAAACTTAGCTTCTCACAAAGCAACTTCCTAGTCTTTTGAGCAGCCCCTTTTCACAGGCTTAGCTTCATAGAAATAATTTTCTGTTCTGTGTTATTTTTAGCACCACAGTTTAAGGCTGCTCCTTGGAGACAGAACTGTGATGGTGACAGAACTGTGATGATGACAGTCTAAGACTTGCACCACACCAGTAAATGCTTGGTACAAGAGTAATAAAAGAATACATAAAAAATTAGTGGAAACTATAACCCCATGCAAGGCAAAAGAAGCAGAAACCTATTCTGCAATTGCAGCAATAAAAAACAGAAGTGTAGCATAAAACAAGAAGGCACAGGACTGGCTGCTCTGTAATCCCAGATCAGCACATGTGCATTAGGAAAGGATGCTCTGGAGTTTGTTGCATAGCTGTAATACTGTGAAGTCAGAGTGCAGAAATCACATTCACCGTTGTATTGTAATGTCAAGACCTAACTTCATTAAGTCTTCAAACACAATTTCATAGATAAGATAGAATGGCATTCAAAATAGAGCACTGTAAGAAAGAAACCCTGGTTAGAGATTGCTGTTAGCTAGGCACTGCATCTACAGGGAATATGTACTGACAGGTGTATACCTGTGTATACGGCACCAACCCATAAGTCTAAGAAAGTACAGAATTATCTCGGTAAAGGTCACTACAAACAAACACACTCTATTGCCATAGATTATTGACTCTTTGAACCTAAAATAGAGAAGCCGAAAATATCAAGATAAAGGAAAGGTCAGCTTTTCTAGAAGTGAGCAATAAAGATCGAAGGCTGCGATGGCAGACACAAATGCTACTGGTTCTTGTTTTTTTCTCAAGTATACGGGCAGCTGCATGGACAGGGGATATTCTCCATGCATAACTACATGTTTATAAAGAAAACTGAGCTATTTCAAGGCAGATTTTTTTGAAAACTATCCTAAAATAAATTAAAACTGTAAGGACCATGAAAAGCAGATTTATCTTATTTTCAGAAGCAAAGTGTTCTGCTGACAGGGATGAGTAACTAACATCTGGACCAGTCTTTCTAAATCCAAGTCAATGCTGACTGCACTGATTTAGCTCCGTTCCAACATTCTCATTAGATTAATTGTCAAATTTACTTTTAACTCTTATTCATGTACACTATATCAGGAATCTATTCAACATGACTATGAATCAAAGATGTACTAAATCTCTCAAACACAATTATATCCATTCTCATTTTAAAACAACAATCTGCACCTTCACAGAACAATCAAGTCTCTATACTACATACTCAGAGGCCAGCAGGTCAGTCCCATGCAGAGCTGTTCTGGACCTCAGTGTAGAAGTACTAGCCAACCTAAACCAACTTCACTGCATGCCAGAACAGTAAACAATAAACAAATGAAGCACAAGCAGGGAGTTCAAGAGCACTGAATGAGGACAGATATATCTAACTACACTGACAATAGGAGCTGATACCACCTGGGGGAAAGGGCTGCAGAGCAGCCCCTGCAAGCACAACTGCAAGGACCCAGAAGAGTCTCCAGAAAGGGTTGAGGACTTTCAAAGAGGACTACCTAAACCCATGTGTTACACTCTGGTCCAGAAGCTACTTGCTTTTACCAGCTGTACACTTTAATTTTGGACTTCAAGAGATTTTATCCACATGAACCCTTGCAAAGTCTTTGATTCTTTAATACCTTGAGTTCACATCAAGAGAAAACCCACATATTTTTCTCTAAGAGATTTCTTTTAATTTGGTGAGAAAATAGGTGTTTTGTCAAAAAGGGTTTTATAGAGATAACATGCAAACCAAGGAAAAGCATTTCACTATAACAGTACAAAGAACTCAATTCACAGAAGCACTGCACTTAATAGCAAACTATAAACTATTACTAGACAACCACCAACCCAAACTTAAGTGAATTAACACAATTTGACTATGGACAACAGGTGTTTAAATTGCCCACAGGAGTAAAGGAAGAGAGATTAAAAGGAGAAAGAATAAAAAGAGAAAGAGAGGAAACATATTTACCACTCTGGAGGTCACATATTGACAGGTCAGGAGGGCAGAGGCCAAGAGGATGATGGAGACCATGTGCATGTCTATTTATAGACTCTGGCTATTGTGGCCATTCCCTCTAAGCAGGACCTTTGGCTCACTGCCACTCACTGTCCCCCTAGCCAAAGTGAGGGGTGCCACAGCCAATTGGAGGCTCCAGGGGGTGTGTTGTGGGCAGGCCACCAGGCAGACCTTATTGACAACCCAGCCACATGGCTTTCCCTGCCATGTGCTCTGCATGGACTCAGCCATGTTGGCTCCAGGCCTAGACCTAGCCCTTCCCTCACCCCTCACCCCCCGCAGTGGTTTATTTGACCCATCAATCAAACAATCCAGTGAGATACGAACCTGGTCTCTGACACCATGGCTCTAATCTTACTATGTCTTAGTACATTAGGCTGAATGGTCTTGCAGATGCTACAATTCATTGCTCTATTTACCACTGTCAGATCAGGAAGTAAAGAAACTACTTTAGTCACAGAAAGCAGCATCATAGCTTCATGTAGACGGAATGTTAATGGAAAACTAAGGGAAGAAAGAAATTGCCACAGATAAGAGTCCACAGGGTGAATAACTGCAGTTAAAAGGGATACATAAGATAATAAAGAGCAAAGGTTTATCAGTAACTCAAAAGTGGTTAGTGACCACAGAATCACAGAATATGATGAGTTGGAAGGGACCCACAAGGATCATTGAGTCCAACTCTTAGCCCTGCAGAGGACCATCCCCAAAAATCACACCATGTCCCTGAGAGTATTGTCCAAACACTTCTTGAAATCTGTCAGGCTTGGTGCTGTGACCACTTCCCTGCAGAGCCTGTTCCAGTGCCCAGCCACCCTCTGGATGAAGAATCTTTTTCTAATACTTACCCTAAACATAAAATAAAATAAAAAGGAGCTCTGCATAACATGGCCTACCAAACAAAGAGAAGTCAGTTTAAATTAAATGCAAACAATTATTTTCCCACTTTTCCAGTATTTCAGTCACCATTTTAAAATGTTTCAATAATGCAAGATACAGCTAGTTACCATAAACTGCAAAAAGAGAGCTTCAGACCCTCAAAAGTAGCTACAGACTAAGTCTACAGTCAGAAGTTAAACCAAGTGAATTTAGAGGACAAGAGGAAGTTTTGCAAGAGAAATTAGATTTAACTACATAAAAAATTGTCATCAAACAAGATAAACTTTGTCTGTAAATATTGAGGGATTTTAGATTTAGAGTAAGAATGATGTGGAAAATTTTAATCTTGGATGTTTACTTGACAGATGTGACATCGAGTGCTGGTTATAGAACTTGTCCTACTACCCAGGAAGGTCTTAGTGATCATGTTAGTTAGCTAAATGAATAAAACCATAATTTTTTTCTAAGTTCCTAAGTTTGAGATTTTTGCTAACACTGCTTTAATCACACCAAAGCTGAAACCTAGCTGAATTACAGCTGTTGATCACCTCCACTGATTATTGATCAGCCCAAAAGATTATTTTATGGGCAGATGAAGGAACTTAGCTTGAATATTGATATCTGAAGGATCACAGACATCTTTGTCACCAAAGATACCAGAATGGACTTAGACTGTAGCATTAAGATATTAACCCCTCTACAGAAACAAAAAAATCCTAGACAGCTCCCTCAGGCAAGCAAATGGTAGTCCTAAATTATGGAAGAATTCAGTGAGTCCAAAAAGTCTCTCCCGGTCTCCTTGCTTAAATAATTCATCAAAGGAACATGAGAAAAGCCATGGATGGTAACACCATAGGTTCACCTATGCAAGAGTAATGTCTTCAACAGGGAAAATGGTGGCAATAAGGTGGGAATTAATATGCAAATAAGGCAAAAACACAGTTGTATTTCTCCTGGCATACTGTCCCAGCTTCCAGCAGTCTACAGACAAAATAGAGACAGCATCTTTTCTCTGAAACAGGCAACATCTCTTTTCCCTTGGTCTTGAAGCTTGTTTCTTGAATATGAGAGCAACAGAATCTGCTGCAACCATCTAAAAGGAGGAGATGACCTTCCCCTTTAACGGAAACTACTGAGCCTGGCCCTGGAAAAGAGATGTCCAGAGGTGGAAGCGAGCAAGAGTGAGGGCATCTGCACAGAGCAGGCTGCCCACCTTGCATGCAGAGATCACTGAGAGGGGCAGACAAAAGCAGGGCCACAGAGACAATGGATCCCTCTTCATGGATACTAGAAGGAACTGCACATATTTCATAGCCACTCAACTACTCATTTAACTGACTGAAACCAAACCAAAGAGGAAGGACCTGCCCCACAGAAGGAGAAGGAATGGGGCTACAGATTGATTTTGGTATTCTTTCTGGCCCAGTCACTTTGAGCATCCCCCCTTAAAACAAACAAACAAACAAACAACAACGACAACAAAAAGTTGCTTAAATTTCAACAAAATTTTGCTTTATATTACTTTTAAAATCTTTTGTGTCTTTTGGGGGATCTCAATATAGTTCAAAGCTAGACATGCCTGCCTAAGAGTTAAAGTCAAAACACGAGTCTGGTACAATCCTCAAAGGGGCTTTACTTTCATCCTTTGTCATCTTTTCTCAGATGTTTTATCAATGCTCTATCAATAGAGTTCCATAGGGCCAAATGAAAGCTCTCTAGAAATCTGAAGATTTGCAGTATCTGTTTATTTAAAATCTCAGTACTAATTTTTTAATAACACAGATATTTCATAGAATTAGACTAAATAAATTGATGAACAGGTGCAAGAAAACTGAACAAGAAAGAGTTCTGCATTTTAAACAGCAGCTAAGTATGGAAGTTTTATTATTTAAATTAAATGTCAGTACCTTCAAATTATATTAATGATTCAAAGTTCATAATGAAAAAATTGTATCAATGCGGGGGACTGATAAAGAATTCTAAAATCTTTCTAATTCACTCTACCAAATGCAATTTAAAGTTATTAAATTTCCAACACTTCACCCTCTATATAAATCATTATTCTAGTAGAAAGTTAAACACTGAACTAGAATCTACTTTCATTGTTATGAGAAAAACATGTTGAACAAATTTACCCAAACCAACAGAGTACAAGATTTAGTGTATATTAGGAAATTCATTTCCATGCACTGGAGAACTAAAATCCAGAGACTCAGAGTGGCACTACTTCAGTAATGATAAATAAGTGACAGCTATCACCAAGATAGTGGAACTGGGGAATCAACAATAAGAATCCATAAACCTGTAAATTAATGGAACTTGTAAACTTTTCAGTAAAGTTTACGGGTTTCATTAAATGTTAGTAGAAATTATGTGTATGCTTTAGTAACATTTATTCATTAATCTAACAGTTTGCCATGAATGCAGAACAGGGAGAAATTATACAGAACACATACAGTCCTATTTACTTTCAAGGTTGTTATTCAGCTACTGAATAACAGAAACCTATGCTGCCAAACATTCCATTTGTTTTCATTTATTTTACTGGCATAACATAGGACAAAAAATGATCACTAGTTGTTATGTTTCTTCTAGCATTGACTCCAACTGCTTTGCAGTTTTGAAAAAATATCTTACTGAGAGCATATGCAAGCAGTGCTGTTTGATCTTTACTGACTCTCTGTGGCTTTTCAAAAGTACTTAGAGATGTTAGGTTTAATTCAAGAAGTCCTTTATGGTTCAGTGCCACTTATCTGAGGCAGAAAAATAGGGGTATAAATTGATTTCTTAAATTGTCGATGTGAGAGCCTTATGTTCTCAGCCACCATGATTTCAAATGCCTTCAAATATCTTCAATTTCTGCATTTTCCTATACCTTATTAATACAGCACTTTTGCTGTTATAATATGTCAGTACACCTTTTAACTTCTTAACAGCCAATAATCTTTATGGGCTAACAATGCCCATTTCCATGGCAAATAGTCTGTCAGCAGCAGATGTGGAAGGTCTTGTTTACAACCTGATTACCATTGTAGAGCTCTAACTGGCTGTGTATTTTGCACAGAAAAAATAAATAATATATTATCTGTGTATATGAGTATCCAGTCAATGATTTATTGATTACGAGCTATTCCTCTTCAAGACTGTTCCATCTTTCAGCCACTGAGGTGGATGTACCTAGTGGGGAAATTCAGATTGCATGAAGAACATAAATCTGAAATTCCATAACTTTGAAGTGCTTAGCAGCCAAGCAGACAAAAAGATCAAGTTTTTATTGGGCAATGCACAGGTAGGTTTTATTACTGTCCTTCAGTTAAATGTGAGATTTGATTTGGTTCTCTTTTCAGGATATGCAGATCTTGTCCTCATACACATATGCAACTATCTGTATAAAAACCTCCGCATATGTCTTTATATAGAAAGTATGCATACAACTACTTTTATTTCACACAAATACAGAGTCTTCCTGGTTTTATGTTGGCAAGTGATTTATTATGGTGATAAAGTATTGGAGACCAGAAGCTACACAAAGAGCTCTCTATACATAAGTATTAATTATAATACATAATACACTCTTTATACTTCTTTGTTCTTCCATGAAGTGATTATTTCCTGATCTCTCTGATGTATCTTGGTCATTCACTCAAACGTACAGTGCAATGATGCCAAGGTCAAATTTGCTCATTCAGTAATGTTTAGCCAGCTTATTAGTATCAGAAGGTCTGGAAAAATGAAGTCATGAGCTCTCTCTGTTATTCATCTTGGGGTAACTGGGACATGACTGCATTTTGAAAACCTTTTGAGAAACTGAATTTGAAAACCTGTTCTGAGAAATTACCATTCTGATTAACCTGGTGGAATTGTGAGGCCAGAAACATATGAAAAATGGCTTTCTGAAAAGATCTAGAAGGTCCAGACTCAGAAAAATACATCTGCGCTTTTTTCAGAGAGGTTGCTTGTTTTACTTACATAGAACAAAACTATGAAACTTACCAAGATCTAGGTAGATCCCTGGAACAAATGAGTTGAGAAAAAACATAAGAATAACACATCCCAGCACAGTCAGGCATTTGATAAGGAGAATTTTGTCTGTTATTCTGTGCTGTAGACAGACAGACAGGAAAATAAAATTAATAACTGTGTTAAAGAAGGAGCTATCTATTATGCACAGAGTTCACAAAAGCATGCGTGAAGTGCAAACTGCTAATCCTGTATTGTATACTCCTCTGCAGTACAAAATAACAGAACTACTTAAATAGTTTTTGCAAGTATGCATCTTATGCATACCTATGAAAAACAAATATGTGCCCCAATGTATTTTAAGAGATACAAGTGTCTAGCACCTGCTGTATACATTCAGTTGCGTTCAGCCACCCCCAATCACAACCTCATTTCACTAGGAGAAATGCACTTCCTACCTCAGAAGGCATTCTAAGCACTCTGTGGTTTCATGGCCCTGCACAAAATCATCCTTTTTTTCATGTGTGCTTTGAAAACCTATAAACTACCCTAGAGGTCAAATCTTCATGCCCCCTGTACAACTCTCACAGACATGCCAAGCCCACCATCGCTATGGAGTTTCTACACCTCCGTGGCCAGCTTCTGCTTCCCTGTCCTAATCCTCTTGTGGCCTCAACTGTCAGACTCAGTGCTTCCCATTGCGACTCTACTTCTGTGCTCTGATCTCAATTTCATCACCAACCCAGGGAATCACCTTCTCCCAGACTGAGTTCCTCCCCTGTTTAGAGTTTAAAGCTCTGCTAAAATCTCTGTGCTTTTAAAAAATTGTCTCTTATGCAATGCCTTGAAAAAGGTGTAAAACTTTGTAAGAAAATCTGTTGGTTTTGCTGTGGTTTGGTATGACACCTAGGACAGGGGTCTCCCAGTCAAGGACTTGAGCTCTCAGAAACAGGTCTGGGTTCATTAGTGATGCCAGTAGAGAGAATGTGACATTTACACAATTAAATTTAGGAGACATTAATCCCACTGCAGAGTTTACATCTCCTCAGTTTCATCATAAAGACTTAGGTGATATGAATGTGTGCTCAGCCAAAAGAACAGGATTTATCCAAGTCATTTATCCCTTCTTGAATAACAAAAGTAGTAATGTCACACACAGTGCAGTAAATTAGAGTCAGCACTGAGTACATTAGGAGGAGTGTAGTCTATCATCATTCATCATCACCTTAAACAACCTATTGACACTTTCTGAACCTTTCTGGACACAGATGAAAAATTTAAGAAAACAGTGATAAATCATTTATTGATTCCTTAAGTTTTATTTTTCTAAGGAACAAAATTATAAAACCTAACAAAACCTCACTAACAACCTTGTCCCACTGAGAAGCCAGTCACCCTGCCCGCCAACTTTTCTGCTACCATGAGAGTTATTAAATTTCCATTAGATTCAAAGCACTATTTCTATATAAAGGCATAACTTCATTTACATGGATACTGAGAAAAACTGCCATCTACTTACTTTTTTCTGAAGTTCCTGAATATTTGTTTCCCAGTTTTTATCTTCTTGTGAAATTTGTCTGAAAGAAAATGACACCTGCTTTTTTCCAGAGTGCCAAGAGTGTTGGAATAAATCCCTCTTATAACATATACATCACCTCTTTCCTCTTTCTTTGTGGAGTTACTCATATTACAAAGGAGTCACAGCCTTCCTACAGCCAACATCAAAATTCCCACGAGCATTCAGTTAAGACTCCACTCTGTAACAAGCTCCACTAATACACAAACCCTTCTGTTCATGGAGAGCCACAGGCTGGGAAGGAGCTAGACTCCAGGGTATGGACCTTAGCATAGGATCTGGCTATCTGCATTATGTAGTTCCCTTAGTAGTTTCAGGAGCTGATGTGTGTCACTTTGCAGTAAAACAAGGGTCATGTGCTAACATTAACAAGTCAGAACACATATGTTTTGCATTTGCATTTTATAATGAAGTTTTTTAAGATCCAAATAACTCCATTGCGTTATCAGCATAGTCAAGCCCTCCAGCAAAAAGCCTTGGGGTTTGCAGTTCAGGAGCACTGTTGTTAATGCTAATGAATTTTCACATTGCTGTAAATGTGCTGTGCTGGAGGAATCCCGATTTCCAAGATTGAATATAAGATTTTTATTTATATTTCAGAAGTGTCTTCTTTAGAGTATTGTAAAGTCTAATAATCTGCTACAACCTTTTGAAAAGGAGGCAATTTTAACAGCCTTTTTTATCCTTAAGTATTAATACTGTCACTCAATTCAAAGTACACAATATCATAAAAAATAATGTAAAGTATCTTATTACTGGAATAGTTTAAAAAATAATATTTACATTTTCTTGCTCATATTAACATGTTTATTAATTAAAACTAATTATTACAGTTTCACTTTAGTCAATTCATATGCACAATATTTATCACTGCTATTCTCAGTAATCGAATTCCATGGCATAACATCTGGTTTTATCAGAATGTAAACAAAACAAGGTTATAATTTTTATTAGTCTTAGTTCATATAAACTTCTTTTCTATACATAAACAGATCATTATATCCACACTCAAGTTCACACTAAAAATTTGATTATGAAATAATTTTAAAACACAGCAATTCACTGGCGATGTCTTTCAAACTCAACCATTCATTAAAAAACACTTGAATTTTTCAGTAAAAAAAAAAAGAAATTACAACATTTTACTGCACTGAAGCCACAACTGCAGAGAAAAGTGTAATGACATATTTGTGATCTTTTTAAACCAAAATCTACCTGAAAATTCTAAGCCTTTAAATTTGGGTTACATTGATATATATTTTCTGGGCCTTACACATTGGTTTTGTCCTAAAATACTTTGGGTTTTACTGAGGCTGAAGGTGGCTTCATATCTGCCCCAACATCCATGTGATCAAGATAGCTAAGAATATAGGTCTCATCCCAGTGAGGATGCCTGATTAAATATTACTGAAGTTACTAGGTATGAGCCCTGGGCTGGTCGAAGCAAACAAAAATGTTACCCCTGATGTTAGCAAAGCCACACTATCATTGCTGGCTGTAGACTGAGATGAGCAGGAGCTCCTTGCCAATGCAACAAATGACCTGTGCCTGCAGCTTGTCCAGTCCAAGGATTGGAGTAGGAGAGGTGGGACATGTTTGCCCTTGCTTACCTATGAAACGTTCTCAGCTTCTTCCTCAGGAGCATCTCCAGAGTCAGCACCTTCTGCATCAAGAGGCATTTCACAGCAGTCTCCTCTCTGCTGGCTGGGTTAATGCGCTGTGCAGTCAGTCTCCAAACATAGATCTCATGTTTCAACTCTGAAAAGAAATGAAATTCCTTCAATGTATGAGACCAGAGATGCACAAAATATGTGCCATGTGCCCTGGACTCAAAGCTGTTTCCCAAAAATTTTGCTTAGGAAGCTGTTTTGTCATTTTTTTGCAGAGCTAAAGGGAATGAAAAATAAATACAAATTTTTAAAAATTTTAAATAAATTAATCACTAAGTCCTTTCTCAAAAAGAATAAGTACCGTCTTCAAATGTCTGCAAATGCCTTCAACAAGCTTTAGGGTTAAAATTGTAGCACATTCATTTTTCATCAGAAAATAAACTGTCAGTATACATTAATATACTGCTAGCAAGATACTAGTTCACTTTGTAGTTAGGCATTACAGCAAAAGCTCCTTCACTGCATTCAGAAAAGACAGCATGCTTGTATGTTCATACAAGCAATTTTATCGATGTAAGGCAAAAGTGAAATTTGGCAGTGTCTAAAGGAATATTGTTTAATAATATTTTATTGGTTTCCTAAGAGGATCTAATTCTTCGGCACCGTAAATATGCGTTAACACAGCTACCATCACCTTTGTGCTGACCTGGATGGTATCTGATCCTGGGTAAGTTCAGGCAGACTGATTAACACTTTGAAATCAGACTCCAAAATCTTATTAGGATTTTCAGTCCTTTTTGATTATTTTTTTCACCGAATAATCAAAAAACATGCATTCATGTTCAAAAGGATGTTAAACTGGGCAGGCTGAAAAAAAAGCTTTAAATTTTACAGGAAATCACTAAAGAAACAAAAGCAGAATATTCATTCAGAAACTGTCTGCACAAGTGCTTCCTGTTGAAGCAAGAAGATGTTTCCTCACCCTTCTTTTCTATTCCACTCAAATTTCATGTTGTTGAAGACAATGTGACAAGAATTCAAGGCTTTATATTTTAAGATCCCTATTCAATCAGCAAATTGCTGTTATCCTAAAATATCACAGAATCAAGCAGGTTGGAAGAGACCTCTGAGATCATGAAGTCCAACACCGCTGTGGTTACTAGACCATGGCACTAAGTGCCACATCCAGTCTTATCTTACAAACCTCCAGGGACAGTGAATCCACCACTTCCCTAAGCAGCCCATTCCAATGGCTGATTACTCTCTCTTTAAGAAATTTTTCCTAATGTTCAATCTAAACCTCCCCTGGCACAGCTTAAGACCATGCCCTCTTGTCCTACTGCTGGTTGACTGGGAGAAGATGGATGTGGAAGTCATGTAAACAAACTATATGTGTTATTTATAAAAAAAATAAATGATGTAATAACAAGACAAATTTAAACATGTTTTGATGTAGGCAGTGATATTAATATTTTCTGCTGCAAATCCCTAGTGGTTCATGGTATCTGTTATCAAAACGAGTACTAAATATGTTTAATTCCCCACCTTCGTGACTAAGTATTTATAATGATAATACAGAGTGAATCATGTAAAGATTGACCATGAGAAGGAATTATACCTGACAGAGCTCAAACATTTAAAAGCAAAAGTGTGTCCAGAGTCTGCCTAGTTGAAAAAAAAAAGGTATCTGAACAAGAATTAACTTACATCTTGTATGGTACGTGTCTATAGATGAGCACACATCAGTCAAAGTGGTAATGTTTGCCTAAGTTTTACAGTGCAAGAGCAGAAATATAAATTCACACTATTGAAAACCCAATGACTATCCTAGGTTATTAAACAACTATTGCTCAGCTTCTTCCCAGAAGAGATTAATACCTGAACCACAGATATCAAAAAGAATCTACCACTTTCCTTCATAATATGTTTGGTGATCCTTGACAGGAGCGTAATCTGACACAAAATTATATTAAAACATGTATAGGTCCTGCTTATCAAAGGATCTATGTCACTTTGTGTGGAGATGCTCTCCTATCATCATTTACTTTTGCATCAACATTTGTGGCACACACAAATATATAAGCAGTAATTTTCCACTCTCTCCCAGAGGAAAAAAAAGTCCTTTCTGTACCTCTTTCTTATGTTGTTTTTGAGTCAGTTGGACTATAGCTTTGAAACTGTCCTCAGTCCAAGAGAAAAAGTGTAGTTTTGTCTTTTTCTCTGTCAAACACTCATGAAGCATGATCATCCAGTTGCTATTCTGCTTCCCTATAGCTTGTCTTTGCTGCAACAACTTTTCTGATGACATCTGTTCATCCTGCCATAGCATTTCTCCCCATCCTTTCCAAGTGAAATTTCACCAAGGGTTTTGCTGATAAAGGGAAGTTGAGTCATTCACCATCTAACTGAGGTGCAAATCCCCAACAATTATTTTCATACAAAGTATCTTTATCTTCTCTCCCTTAGAAAGAGGCAGCTATCATCACTGTATCTGTGCCACAAAAAAACAGATGGAGTAGAAAGCAGCATGACTTGGCATTGGAAATTCCTGTTCCACATCTGAAGCGCCCTGGGGCTAATCTCTAAATTGAGCGACATCGGCCTGGTACTTTCTGGTCTATGTTAAAAACTATACTTGTGGCATATATACATGGCTTTGATCATGCCTTTATGTACACTATGCTTGATTTTTTAGTCATTAGTTTTCTAAACATCCCAAGGATGTGAACAACTGACCTGCTGTGGAATTTACTTCAGCGCAGACTGTACTTTGAAAATGAGAACAGTTGACACATCTTTTATGCTACAATTCCTGTTGCAGTAATAATTTGTGAAGAGATTTTCTAGGTCATTCCATGGAATGTTTCTCATATTTCTCTTTCATGCACACTTTTATTGTAATAGCTCATTGTGGCATCAGGTGATACATATTTATTAGCAGTAGTTTTTGATTTGAAGGAAATATAATGCAGGACCTTGAAGTCAGCATCAACACTGAACATGGATAAAAGCCTCTGAGTCCTCTTGCTATACTTTTCCCATTTTATGTCTACAAACCACTTAGGCAGCAAGCCCCAGAGTTTTGGAACATCTGATATTTTATGACATGCTATGCTACACATGGACAAGGGCCTAATGTATCTACAGAGTCTTATCAATCACTTTGAAATTATGGCCAAAACAGCACAAGGGCAGTATTTGGTTGCCACTGAATAGGAAGGTCTCACACCCTGTTTATCCATGTCCTGGATAAACAAGTTCCTGTACTCTCCTTGTATGAGAACTAATCATAGAATCATAGAATCAACGGGGTTGGAAAAGACCTCCGAGATCTACATGGTCATGTTAAGGGTGAGCTCTCTCCACTTGTCCAACAAACCCAATCTGCAGTATTTTCACAGGGTTAGCCTTATGGTGGAACAGCCTACTATCAAATTTATCCTACCACTGGTAGGTCTGTTGCTAGTAACTGAAATGATGGTACATGTGTAGCATGGCACTTTATCATTAGAGCAGCTAAATTAACTGCAATTGCAGTAGCAGTAGTCAAAGTCACAGAAGCAAAGCTAAGTTTAGTATGCAGTGACTGGAATACAAGAAGACAAGAGAGATGCAGCTCAGTCAGCACACTCAACCCGTTATGATACTAAAATCTTTGTGAATATGTTACATTCATAAAGCTCACAGAGCACCACAGCAATATACCTAGCATTATTATTTCACAAAAATTATCTTTTATTCTTTTTCTGTCTCTTTTTTTTCCCATAGAAAATCCATTTACAACTAGAAAATAATATTTTTTGGCTTAGTTATAGGATCAAATAAAGGATCATCAGACATGTAAGCTCTATGCTGCAAATCCATTCTGGTTTTGTCATTTAACATATTTTGCCATGGAGACCACAAATATGACATCCTGAATCCATTGAAATTAATGGAATTTGAGCTGCTGATCTGGACTATGACATTTTAGAAAATATTTTCTGCATTTTCAAAAATATTAAATTTAATTTAAAAACGCATATTATTTCTGAAGTCTGACAATCAATAGTCAGATTTATTTTCACTCGAGTAATCACACATTCCCTCCCACCTGACTGCCAATAACAAAGAAGACATCCTCAAAAACTGAGTGTAATTAATTTCTAATCTCAGAATCTGAAAAGGCCAGTTTTGTTAATTGAATATACTCAGAAGAGCGTGACCAACCTTGATGAGATGATAAGAATTATCATTAAACAGCAAGTTTTAATCTGCACATGCAATAAATACATTAACTATCCTTTTGCAAGCAACACAAGTTTACACTGCTGGGTTGTGACTAACAACATGCTAAGCATGTTCCTCTAAATGTTTTGGTTAGGTTTTTTCTCCACATGCTACTGTAGCTTAACTATTTTCAGTAAAGCAATTATTTTTCTTAGATAACTTCTCAGAATAAGAATATTTCTGTTTAAATGTTAACTGCAAAGCAAATTAAGTATCATGAATTCTAGTTCAATCTAGTAATAGTAATATCTATAACTTTTAGTAATTTTTAAGTCCCTGGTATTATGTAATCAATCCTCTAAGCATTATTAGACTGTAAGTAAGTGTCATTTCCATTTTAAAAGAGCAGAAACTAAATCCAAAAGGTGAAACCCAAGAGTAGAAAAAATTCACCTCGAGGGATATTTCAGCTCAATAGCTCATGCCTCTCTTCTAGAGGCAGCACCCCTCAACAGACATAAGAGTAAGGCTCTAATTCGGGGAGAAGGGCAAGGGGAGGAGGTAGCGAAAAATCCTGAACTGAAATGTTCTTCTCTTTATTCCTTTGCATAGTCCAGTTCATCAATAGTGGATAAAGGTAAGCAGAGCATAAGCATTGCAAGGACTTCAAAACTACAGCAAAACACACTTTGCCTTATTTAGCTAAATACTTGCAATGGAATGCAAGAAATCTGCACAGTGGTGCATAAAGCAATACAGGACATTTATTTAAGCTTTTCAATTCAGTTCAACAGCTGGGGCCCCATGTGGTAATGAAGGTATCTAATGCCAGCTCTGTTACCCAGCATGGGATTGCATCCATTGCACAGGAATTACAGGATGCCCTCACCTCTGCAGCAGAGCAGTTGGAGCCTGGGCAGAAAACTGCAAAGTTTGGAGGGTGCCACACACCTAAGTCACCTCTCAGGAGTCATCCTCTGGGCAAGCTGGGGCAGGCTGCAGCAGGCCCACGATTAAGCTGTTCAGAAAGCTGCCATACAACAAGTATTCTTCTCCTTCAAAAGACAATTGGAATTTTATCCTCACTGTGTTTCAAGTTTCTCTCTGTAATTTTATCTGCTGAAAGAAGGTACAACAAGGCCTACCCTTGCATCTTATAAGGGAATAGTCAATTTAATGCATCTATGATGGTCACATAAGACTCAGATGGAATAATCCACAGACATTAAAGAGGGTTAGATTTCTCATAACATTCCAGGATGGTTGATAAAGACACACATTGGTTTTGTCCCTGAACGACAGGTGGGATCTCCCTCTCTCAGGGGATATGGGCTCTGTTTTCATCTCCGAGTAAATCAGATTGACAGCCACAAACTTATGTCAGTCCTTGTGGTTTTGTTCCTTAGTTTCATCTACTGCAATTCCCTGTCTTTTAACAGCAGGAATCTGAATGTATTTAGGTTCCATGTGTGCTCATTATCACTTGCTTAATGTACTCACAGTGCTCTGTTCTGTTACACTGAGAACGGCACAGGGTCATGGGAAGTCAAGAGTCAAGTATTTTGAGCATTCATTTATCTAAAATTCCACTGCAGTTTGTTTCAGAAAATTTTCCTCAGGTGTGAAATCTAGAGAAATAATTCTGGTTTACTCACTATCAAAAGATTTTAATTCAGACTGCCAGACTTAAGAATGAAAATCAATTTGGCTGATATTTTCCATTAAAGTACAAGTCTCAATTAAAAAAATCTCCAATTCACTATACTCTGCTCGAAAGTCAATAGATACATTCCAGTTATAAAACATTTCCACAAATCATGACTACTACTGATGTCTTTTCAATACCAGGAAAAGCAGAAGTGGTGCCAGATGGTATTAATGAGAAAAAGAATCATGAAAAGATACAGCCACAAGAGGACAACTCTCTTTTAGATTATTCCAAAAGATAGTGCCTCCTCTAATGCTTTTAATAGGACAAAGTGAGGAGCAAAATAATGAAGCACACTTCAGAGTCATAATAACTTTCATCAGTGGTCTCAATGTAAAAATGGTGACTAATATGTTCAACACATTTTGATAAATAAAAATGGCAGGAGTAATTAATAATCTGTCAAGATTACACTTGTATTTCAAACATCAACCCAGTGAAAGCTTTCTACAACACATAGATACAGACCTAGTGTTAACCAAAAGAGTTCTTTTAAGCTCTGTATATTAGAAAGATCTTATGAACTTTGGAGCCATCACAATAAAGTGAAAAAAATTGTCATATCTTCGCCAAAACACTGTTAATGGAAAGGTTGGGTCTTTCCAACCAGTGTATATCTGTACAATTGTTTCACTGTTGAGGTTCCTGTACAAAAACAGAGGGCCATAAGTGCTGTAAAAGAAACAGGAGGTATCACTATCTAATTTTTTACCTCCCATCAGTGATTTTTCTGTACTCATTCCTTCCATGAAAAATGTGTGTAATAAATTGTGAAGTGCTGCTCTGTTGATTCAAAATGACACTATATTATACTTTCTTTCTGCATAAGACAGGTAAAGTAATATTCCAGCTGCCTTCCTGTGATGGCTACATTATCGATGCACTAAGCAAATAGTATGAGATTGTTATATTCCCCTTGTTCTGCAATGTCAGAATACTATTTTTATCATCCGAAGACAAGAAAAGACAGATTAATGTTTTTCTCTTTCCAAGGGGAATACTCCATTAGCTCTAAAGCAATTCAAAGAATATATATAGGAATTTAAGCATAAAATTATCTAAATATTTAAAATATAGAAAGTTTCAATGTGTGGCAACTAAAAAACTACACTTATTTTCATCACTGAGAGAGCTATTGAAGGTGCAAATAATAAAAGACAGCTTTTAGTTTACATTTTTGAACATAAAGGCATGGCCCTGGTGGATCCTGATATGTTATCCAAAAAGGAGTATACAAAATGTCTGAAGGCACATTAAGACTGCCTAGTTCCTTTGAGACTTAAAGTCTTACAGTCCTTTCAAATTAAAGATACAATATGTGCCAGAAAGTTGTTATATTAGATACCAATATAATTAATAAGAAAGCTGAATCTTTTAGTTTAGCAGGCTAACATCCACAGTAGGAGAGTGAGAATGTTAACTATTCACTAATCATTGTTAATATATACAACTGGATTGCAGAGAAGAGGTGGGGAGGGGAAGTCAAAAAAACCCAGCCCGCATTTTACTTCCATATAATTCTCCAAAATTTAAAAATGCTTCTCTTGTATTCCAGTGAAATTAGCACCCTGAGCAAAGACAGCAGAGTGCAGTGCATATTGCAAAACTGCCACTCAGATTGAGCTGAATGCTTGAAAACATCTTGAAATATTCCTTTCTTTGGACGTTATTCTCTTCAAAATCTGCTTGCTGGTTTCCTCACTTGAACCAGCTTCCAAGTGAGTACAGCCCACTACTTTCAACATCACATTAAATACCAATAATGTTTTACTGGCAGTTATTAAAGTACCTACATAGGTACAGACACACCTCCGGACTGAGATTTGTCAACGTACTTAATTCAGCTACATAATTGATATACCTCTCACTGATTCCAGATGGTCCCTGCAGTTACAAATATGTAACTAACTAAAAGAGGACTAAGGACTGTTCTCTGACCCCGAGCAGCGCATGTACTGATGCTACCTAACACCTTATCCTGGGTTCTCTCTGTGTCCCTGCAGTGTTTTTGTGGCCCTGGACATTACTATTCTTTTATGTGGGCTTTTTTCAGTTCAGAGTGTCTGAAGCAGTATTGGGTTTTCTTGCAAGTCATCACAGTAGTTCTTCCCCAGCAGTAAACCTAAAGGTTTCACATCACACTGCAGGGTATAGTGTGAGGACATAGCATGTACCACCACTGCTAGAGAATGCAGAGGCCACCCAGATACCCTATTCCCTAAGATAACAACAAAGCTCTTAACTCATTAACTAGAGCCACCTGTCCCAGGGAACCATTCCCCCAGGCAGGCACAGCAGAACTATGACAGGCAAGAGAGTTCACAAGGACAAAATAATAATGACTGGGGCTATATACCAGGCTATAGCACTGGGCTATACCATCTCTTCAGCTACAACTACAGTTGATGATGCCTGGGCTTGATCAATCACCTGCAGCACAAAGCACTACAGCAGACATTTGTAATCACTATGGCACACAGAGGGGAAAACTCACCAGACATTAGTGTTAAATGAGTTTTTCAGTTTTGCCTTTTTTCTCTCCTGACCATCCTCTTAGCTCTGCCGCTGTTTGCACAGATTCCCACAAAATGAGTCCTGATGCAAGCAGTACATATTTTAAATTCAGGAACAATGCCTGGACATCTTTCAGGCAGCAGAGTCCTGTCAATCGAACAGCTGACAACCCTTAATTATCATTGCCCTACTTCTTTCCTCTTCTAGATTTCTACATTTTCAGTGCATTTGGTACTTCTTTTTTCCCTTCATCCTCTCCCTTTTCTTCTCTTTGAGAAGCATCTGTAAGGCTCCATATGGAAGAAAGAAAAAGATTTGCTCACTCATCAGGTTACCACATTTCACGTTGTGGGAAACAGTGCTTTGTTTTTCACACATTAAGCACTTTACACATGACTATGATTAATTAGAAAGTTCCTTCTGTTGTTGGCTTTACATGCTGACTCTCATACTACCATCAGTATTTTCCCAGCTGCTGCAGACCATGAGCTACACCAGGGAGAATAATGTGCCCCCCCCCCGCTTGGCATCACCACTCCTGCTTCAAGGGTGGATCTCTCTTTCAGCCAGCAAAACAATAGGAAACGAGAGCAAGCAACAGAGGAGAAATGGGGGGCTAGTGCCAAAGAAGTTGTTGTGTTAGGAGAAAACTCTTCCTCTTTGGCAAAAATGGCAATAATAATACTTGTCACTAGACCATGTGCCACCCACTCCCCTGGGGATAGTGACCTTCCCAAACACTGAGGTCCACATCTCCACAGCTTAATAGCAGAGACATAATAGTGTATTGTTATGCTTCCCAGGAACTAAATAATGTATTGTTAACCCTTAAGGGAACAAAAAACTTTGGTTTCAGGTTTTCAGAGGGAGAGTGGGAACAGTAAGCTTAATTCCTCTCAGACTCATATATTATTATTTCTACTTACATATCCTTTTGGGAAAGTGTAGATATATATACTTTTCAAACCTTCTCAGCTTACTTTCCTAACCCTAGCATCTTTTCCTGAATCACATAGAACAAGGAGCAAATTTGTCACCTGAATGACACACTCAAAAAAGTCCTCAAAACATCCCTTCATTCTTAAAAAACATCAAATTTTCTCTCTCATGGCTGAGTTCTTCAGATTCTTTTTTTCCTTTGCAATATGCCCTGCTTAAAGCCTCTCAGGCAGATAGTGGTTTCTGGGGAATAAACATGCATTTTTACTGCTGCAGAGGTGCTCCAGTTCAGTCTGGAAGCCAATAGAGACACTGGTAACAAACAGCATTGAAATTAAGCTAACAATGTATATTCAGAATATGAGCATTGTCTGTTTTTAAAATTAGTGCTAATCCATTCTCAACAATCTGTGTAGCCTAAAGCAACAGAAAAAACCTTAAAGCACATGGCTCACATGGAAAAAAAATCTGCGGAAAATAATATACTAATTAAATCTCACATATCTTGTTTAATTGCTAATTGGGGGCAGGGTGAGAGAAGGCTACTGTTTAGTTGATTAAAACAGCTGCTTCAAACGAGCCATTTGAAGTTATCACAGAACCATTGCAACCTGAGATGAAAGGACCCCTGAAAGCAACTTAGAACCCATTCTGCAAATCCAAACCATGACAGCTATCTCCTAATGGAGCTCTGTTGGTCTCTTTCTCTTCCCCTTTCACAGAAATTTTCAATAGAGAGAGTGGCTCTTCAGCATTTGCTCTAATTGAACAGCTACCGATTAGGGTTGCAGCAAAGGACAAGCAGCTGATTATAAGAACACTGATTAGGAGAGTGCTATATCTGAACAGACTAAGCTGCAAATAATAAAGATATCAAGAAATGAAATGAGGGAAATATGCTAACCAGTGTTTCACTGGCAAAAATACCATGTTATTGAATAAAGTGTACTATTCAAATTAATCTAAAAAATTGTCATGCAGACTTTGTTTCTTAAAAATCCAAAACATAAGCTTTAAAAGTTTATAGCCAAAAGCAAAAAGTAACAATTCTATTTTCTAAAATATATATTCACAGAATAATGCTATTATGTCAGGATCAACCATTAGAGTTGGCAGAAATAATTTTCTTGCTCCTTAGGTATTACTTATCTCGAGACACCTTGCAAGCTAGTACTTTTAAAGATAGTGTAAGTATATAATAGCTCTAGTTATTCATGGAAATGTTCATGAAGCCATGACTTTTATTGAAGATAAGAAATTAATAAAAGTAGATTAATTTTTTAAAAATAAGAAAGTTGGGAAGTTATAAAAAAATGCTGAATACCAAGAACTTAATAATGTGTTTCCAGGCAATGAGGAAAAGTAATAATTTTATATAATGATGCATAATTACACAGGATTTTATCTGGGAATTTGCAAAGGTTCCTCTCCTCCCCAAGAAAAAGATTCTCATGAATTCTCTTAGGAAAGAGTTAGGTAGTATAACCTCTAGAACACCTCAAAAACGTTTTGGATCTTAATACTGAGAAAGACTCTGGCCCCTAGAGATATACAGGTAAGCTGAGAGCACTTTGTGCTGAATGGGTGCTGAAGTCCCTCAAAATAAAATGTCTTCACAAGAAATTCCTAAGCAGTGAAATCTCTTCTCTGACCTTTTTATGAGAACAGGTTCAAGAGATATGGTATAATCCACTACAGAGAGGACTGTCATTTCTGCCTTTTTAATACAATCTTAATCCTAAAGCAAATTTTCCCTGGAACAAGGCAAGGCACTATAAGTGGTACTCATTTTGCCTGAATGAGTTACCTATCATGAAGGTCTCTGACTCCCAGAGTTGGTCACCTTGGACTCTCCTTATACTTGAAAGAAGTAGGCTTTTGGGGGCTGCAATATAACTATTCTATCACACACAGCTACATTAGTTTTTAAGAGCACTTATCTTTCTCCACAGGTTACAAATGAAGCCAAGACAGATCAACCCTACCAAAAGTTGCCCTCCCCATGCTAAAGAGATGCCACATTCAGAGATGTCATATGGCACATTAAAACATCTGTTGCATGGTCAATGGAGGCCTGAATCCTAAGTCTTCTGCAGCCAAAAGTAAAAAAAGCATCAATCCCATGGAAGAAACTGTTATACTCTACTATCCTTGTACAAAGATTGCTAAGAAATTATACTTAGTGAATTACTTCTTACCTCAAAAAGACATTGGGAACATTTTGGAGTTATTATTAAACTTTGTCACTGAAAGAGAAGCCCTAGAACAATGATGAAAACTTCAAAATGACTGAATAGAAAGACATAAAAGCATGAAGACAAAAAGGGACCGACATAGGCAACAGTCATTGAAACTACTTTAACAGCTTCAGAGACTACTGAGGTGCAGGACATAAAAAGACATAGATTAGTTCTCCTGAATTGTAGAAATTATGCACCAGGGAAACTTAGGATTGGAAGAGCCACAGAGGCAAGCTGGAAAGAATTTGGAAAGTTCTACTTTGATGAAATGTCTTTCACTGAACATAAATCAGGGAAAAAACTGCTGAAAAATCCAATGGAAGAAAACCAGCAGCAGGGGAATGCATCAGTGCCTGTCACAAGGGAAACTTGGGTTATTTCTGAAGCTATGTTGTGAACTCAGCACCTTGAGCAGATGTTTTATGATGCAATACAGAACATTCTGGTATTCAAGCCTATGGCTATAATAAATGATGCAAAATATCCATGGAAATTTTGAAATATATTTAATAATTCATGTCAAAGCCTCAATTTGAGCACCAGAAAAGCATCAATTTCTAAAAATCAGAAAATATCACCACTGAAAATAAAAACTTATTAGTTGAAAAATTAATGTTCAGAGACTGAAGCAGAATGGGTACTTCCATTTGAAGACTGCATTGTGTTCAGTTTCCATTTAGTACATATCAGGTGTAACAATAATAACTTTTTTTCACGCTCACACTTACCAACAATTTCACTTGGCTCCTTATTGTAAAGTTTTTTGTTCCAATAAAGAAGTCTGAGAAAAGGAAAGGAGACCAGAACAACAAGGCAGATACCCACAAACATATGCCCCGTGAAGGCTGCAAAATCCAAACCCTGAAAATAAAAATGAAAAACTAAATTAAAAATCACTTATTTTTCTATATTACCTGCAGGGAAAACTATTCAGCTATATGTACTTTAGCAATCAAAAATAAATATAAAGCAATAAACTAAGTTCCAAGTACAGTATCTGCTGTATTTCATCTGTTTTGAGGAGAAAAGCCATATAATTCAGAGGACTAAAACAAAACATTACAAGTTATTCTGAAACACATTTAGTGTTCCTGACACAGATAGTAAAAATAAACCCAAACTGAATCATTAACTTTCATTTCTCACTTAAATCACTGAAAATTAATTTTAAATCACACTAACTCTGAAACAGTTACATTTTAATGACCTGGTTTTGTGGTAATGTGTTGACAATAATTCTATCAATTATATTTTAACAATAATTCTATCTGAACCATTCTTCTACAATAAAAATATATCAATATTCTGTTTCTTTTTCCACCTTGTCAGTAAATCAACACACTTCTAAAGATTTTGCACAATGGAACCCTTTAATGATAGGGGTTCTCAAAAAGATTAAGCTGAACATATTATAAAGCTACTGCTTTCGAACAATAAGAATGAATACTGACAACTTGCCCTAAAACTTTGAAGTTATCCGTGCTTTGAGCAGAACATTGGACTAGATGATCTCTAGGGTACCTTTCAACTGAACTATTCCGTTGTTCCATATTAAACACACTGTAATGGATCAGGGTTAGCCTTTGGGCTGGGATTCTCTGTAGTCATGGCTTCCCTGCCCAAGAGCAGTTATCCATGAAGCTCCAAGGGAGATCACTTCCAAGTACTCTGGTAGTAAGGAACTATCTTACATTCACAGAGCAGAGGTTGTCTGAACCACTGATCCCAACAGAGCAGCTCTGTGGCACATGTCAGAAAGCATAGTCCAAGCCCTGGATAGCTCAGGTTGCCCAAACTGAACTTTCAGAGCATCTACTGATTTCACAGAAACTCTAGAAATTTAGTGTGTCTCCCTGTGACACACCTCTATGTCTTTATTGTCCGTTGCTTTTTCACTATGAGCTTTTTCATTATGTCCATTGCTTTTTCACTATAGATCCTTCCGTAATTCCAATGTATATTAAAAACAGTTTCTTTTGCAGCATCAGCTGATACTACCTCCGGTGTGTTAAAACTATTGGGAACTTACTATCTTAAATGTGTGTTCTTCTATATTGTCTCCTACCAAAAGAATTTTTGTGGAAATTTCCTAGCTGAAATGTCTCTGGTTCAAAAAAGGGAAAAAAAGTTTCTCTATTGTACCACAGGGCATAATAAAAAGACACATGACACGAGAAACTGATTACAGTCATAAAGAACTTTCATAGCCAGATAAAGATTGGTGCTCTTTGGCAAAAAAAATCCATAGCTTGCAGACAGTTAAATAAATCTCAAACCATAAATATGCAGACCTAGGATTAGAATTTGATCCTATTAAAAATACAGATTTAAGCTTCATGAGCTAAAGAAAGTCATCCTTAGTTGCTATATAATAGATTCCTTGACTCTTCTACTCTCCAGACACTAAAAGGTGAAACTGTACATCTGCTCATTTGCTGGCCTTTTGCTATAACTCACTACAGCCATTGCTTTTATGGAAGCAGAAGGAAGACCCTTCAGGAATCGGAATGAGATTATTTTAAGAATTGGACAGAAGACTGTGACACCACAATGGAAAATAATGTACCTTCATTCGGTTTGCCTACATAATAGGTCAGCTAGTAAGGTGTCTGACATCTCTGTAAGATAGATTTTACAAGTCAATTTTTATAAATGCTTGGAAAGATTAGCCTCTGGGCATCAAGTCAAGATTCAGAGCTACAGAAGACATTTCTGTGAGGGATGAAATCAACATTCATAACTCTAGGAAATTTACAAATAACAATAAATAACAAAAAGAAATCCTGCAAAGGCTCAGTGTTTGTAAGACCTGCCCCCAAAGTATATCTCCCATGTTTATTTCCTTAATTAAAGTCATTTAACATTGACAATAATTGTACTTTTTATATGAGTTGCATCTAAGATTATAGCCAAAAAGAAAGATCAGAAAATTTTGGCCAGAAAAATAAGAATCTTAAAAGCAAGGTGAATTGGCCTTGGTTCAGAAATTTCTCAACTATTGACAATGTGTCATTAAACAGTTCAGAAAATATGCAAAAATTAGCATTCAGTTTTATATATCTCCAAAGTGGCATAAAGCGATGTAGGAAACTGAAGGGAATTAAGCTGTAAAAATACTGAAGCTACACCAGGCAAAATAATAATGCCTAAATCTGACTGGAGAAAAAAATTATCCTGTGAAAGAAAAAATGACTGGGAAACTGGCTGAGGAGCAATAAAGTAATTAGGAGTGGTCAGAATATGCTCAATACAGAATTACCGGAATGAGGAAAATTATTTTTGCACTCAAATTAGTCTTATTAAAAAAAACAAAAACAGTGAAGATGAAGCTTATCATAAGTTGGCAGCAATGTGCCCACATCATGAAGAAGCCAGCTATGGGGCCAGGTATGATAGTAGAAATTCTCTGTGAAGATACACAGGCTTAAAGATACAAGCTAAAGCAGGAAATAAAAACCATAAATAGGAACCCAAAGAATTCTTGGTAACTCTCAAGTTTAAATATGTCGTGTCTCCATCACATGTTAAAGGACCTTGAATTTAAGGAAGTGGCCCATTGCAAAGAAATGCAGATATAGAAATTCACTTGCCTTTACTTTTTTGTTATCGCACCAACTTCAGAGAAAAATAAAACAAAACTGTGCTTTGTTACTGCAATGCCACAATGCAGAAGCTTCTGAAAAAATACAGCACAAGAAATGTGTCACTTGAAATCCACAAAACTAATTTCTTGATGAAGAAAATCACATTAACCTAGAAGGTAAACTAAAATGCTGAAGTTAGGAAGGAAGTCTCAGATCCGACTGATAGTTGAAAGAATTGAAATGAGATAGAGATCAAATACTCCTAAAAAAAATCAGGATTAGCACAGCTTTATGACAAAAGAACTGATGTAGATAAGGCTTAAAAGCGATTTGCAGACATGAACACAAGAGGAAAAAAAATGTCTACTAGATTTTTTGGCATCATATCCAAGGGCTTACACTAACTTTTCAAAGAGAGTAGCTGGGCTGAGATTCAGGATTTTGTTAAACTTCATAATATCACCCCATTGATCTTTCTTATCTCTGAGATCCCTGAGGAAATAGAAAACATGCTACCCTGCTCTTTCCAATTCAGCTGAAACAAATAGTTTTCTAACATGAGTGTGCTTATTTCAGAAAAGGGCTTGCATTACTGCATTGCCTGTGATAATCCAAGACTGGAGTTAATTCTCTTCCCATCCCTTGCTCCCAGCTTTCATCTCTGTTATTCATCTCTCCTTGTATTGATCCACAAGAGACAGTGAGTGAAAATGAATCCTGATGATCACTAGCCTTGGACAACTGACACCCTGTAGCCATGAGAAGGCTGAGGACTACCAAGTGCACTACTTTTTATGGCTGATACTTTTTAAGGCTTACAGTGAAATACAGACAACTGCCTACCCTGATGCTTTGGGCTGGGTGTTCAGCACCAGCCTCTCTACAGCGCAGAGAATGTGCTTTCAGGGAAAAAGAAGGCCAATTTCACACCAGACATGGTAGCTAGTAGCCAACGGGTAACCTCTTGGAGAACTTTAGGAGGCTAAAGGGTTTTCACTGCACCACAGATACAAATGATGCAGTAAAGGACACCAAGATGGTGGTAAAGTAGCTTTATCAGTGGCTCCTGCTCCCCTTTCCAAACCCCAGGAAGGGCATGCAACATTTCCACAGAGCCTACATTCATACCCTTTGTGGTTGTTAATAGCACATTTTGTACCTCCAGAGTCCTCTGCACTGCTGGGGCCAGGATTCAGCATTGTAAAAACACAATAAAGTGCTCTACATGTCTGCTGCATACAACAAAATGTCATTTTCACAAAGATTTTCTTTTCCTGCACAGTAGACTGGAATAGAATTGACATGCACAATAGGCAAGAAATATTTTTCTTCCGGGAGATTTCAATCTATCAGGTAAATACAAAACATGCTTTAAATGTCCCTTACTTGAGGCTATGCTGATTGCATCAAATATCTCCTGTTCCCCAGCAGATAGAAAATCTAAAGATTTTGTTTTAGCAAGACAACAGCCTAAAGGTTCCACTGCCTAGAGATTCAGAGTTGAAACAAAATGGGCATCTTTCCTTGGTTTATAGTTTAAAATGCAAAGTCAAATATATCAATTTCATATTAGGAGGAAGTATCATGCTGTTTTTCTAAAAGGTTAGCTTTAATCAAAAGGCTCTTGATTATTATTTTTTATTGCTTTTGGAGATGTGAAGTTAAATTCTAGTCATTCAGACCCTTCCAGAAGAAAACTGCCATTTTAGAGCAAAGAGAAAGCAAAAATTATAGTTGGGTGCAGCAATTCAAGGAGCAGCAAAATCTGTGCGTCTAGCCACAATGCCCTTTACTTAGTATTCTAAAACTAATAAAATGAGGAAGAGCAATTTCTACACTGGTTTAAACAACCCTTCCAGCTGAGTGACTGAGATCTACATTGTCTTGGGGGAGCCGCTCATGGTGTCACTAAGTCAGAAATCACTTACGGTCTAACCCAGCTACATGAGGATAATGTTTATCTGAGACACTGATGAACCTCCTTTTTTGTTCTGCATTATACTCTTTAATAATTACTACATGCAGAAATGGGAAAAAATCTGAAATCAGATGTAAACCCATAAATTTTATTTCATGTACTTTACCTACGACTTAATTTTTTTTTTTTTTTTGAGAAAAGGGATCACTGAAACATTGAAAGGGTAGAGTTCTACAAACTGATTAAAAGTTTTAACAAGCTTGTATACAGCAGACTTAACAATAATAGCCTAGTAAACTACAGGAATCCATTTCACTAGGATTTTCTCTTCTATTTTTCAGAAGTACCTACTTTTATTCATAAATTTTTGGTACCACAATTTTTCATTAAATACAATCAACTAATATCACATGATGCTAAATTTCAGCATGAAGGCTGAAAGTCCCTTAAAAGGCAGAAGAGGAAAACCTGATATCTGTGACTTTTCCAGGGAATTCCTGTTAAATGGCAGGAATAACTCTGAGTGGGATGCTGAAACCCCCAAATCCTCAGCTTAGTATCACAAGTATCCTCAGATTAGTAGCACAAGCTTTATCACATGCTAACAAAAATAGTAAATAAAAGGATGTAATCCACTGGCTAGTACATGCTAAAACTGCCTTTGCCCTTATCATTACCTCTTTTAGGCAGATTAGGGCTAGATAGACTAGTGCACATATTCACCATCGCTATGTTCACACCGTCATTTTGCTCTGGGGACCTATTCCCAATCCACTATTTAAAGAACTTGTAATCGTAGCCTATGCTTAGAGCACAAGCAATTTCTGATTTCAAAGGTGTGATTATAGATACTTGTGAAATTCCAAAATATAGAGGATTTGATGTTCAACCTTTCTGAAAGCAATGACCATATCCAACCGGTTCGTGCTCTATTGTGCATATAAAAATGGAGTTCCCAAAGTCTGAAGCACATATCTCTTCAAGATAAAAATATAATTTTGTTAACAATAGCCACTCAGTAGCAGCACTCTGAAGATAATAAAACACTAAGAAAAAGTTTTATATTCACTAAACAAGTTTTCCATTTGCTCTTACTGAGAACTCTTATTTTCCTTCCCTAAAATCTCAACATAAATGCTATTTTGTGAAACTTATTCCCACTCCAACTAAGAACAAGCAAGAATACAACAAATATTCTTCTCCTATTATGCAAATGTTCCACTGATTCCAGTCATGATGGTAGGGAATATGTCAGGATTATAAATTTAGCACAGCTACAAAGGAAGAATTCTTTCGACATTCATTTGCATCTCAAGACAAATAAAAAGACTTATTCCCACATTTTAATGAGCAAAATGTTACAAAAACCTCATTTATTCAAATATAGTTTAAATAAAGTATTTTTAATATGATGTGAGTTTTGCCCTGAACCTAGGGAGAAAAATCTCTCCGGCATTACAGTAAACAAAGAGTAAAGCATTTTTAACATTTTCTAACCCAATAATAGCACCTAAAGTAACAAGGCTGAACTTCCTTTCATACTGATTTAAAAGCCAAGGTTTCCTAAAAAAGTTTAAGCTTGCCTAATATTTTACATGGCTGCTTTTAGAGGCTGCTGTACAGCAGTAAAAGTTCAGGAAGACTGGTAAAATCTGACTCCTGATAGCACCTAATAAATCAGAAAACCCAATCATCTACATAGTGCAATTGACTATTCAGCTTCTTGCAGGGGTGGTTGTCCAAGTACTCTTGTACTTACTGTGCAAAGATAACACTGAAAAGGAAGTGAAAGAGGATGAAAAAGGGAATTTCAATGACAATATCAAGGGGAAGAAATTCCTAAAATTGCTAGAATGTCCAAAAACATGACTATAATGCTAAAAGGAGGTGAAACTTAGATATTTTCCATAGAAAAAAATCATAACAGACACTATAAAAAAATACTGCATGAAGAACTGTTTCCATAATGTTATTGTTGCATTCAAGAACTTTTACCTCTGGAACAGTTAAAAAAAAAAAATTTACTTGGTACTAATGTAGCAGGCTTCCCATGCATTTTAGGCACAGATTTGTGGTCGATCATATAACCCTTCTTCACAGCAGTTTTTGCTAGAACTAGTTTTAGAAACAAGACAACAATGTCTATGTTTCTCCTTCTGATTAAAAGACAGCATGTTGGAGCAGGTGGACAAAATCAAGCTATTAGTTGAACAGCTCAGACTGTTAGAGGCCAGATGGTCCAGCTCCCTCCCTGCCCTCACTCTTGGCTTTATCCAGTTACTCCTGCCAGCACTCTCCCAGGCAAATCTCCTTTAGAAGGGGTGAGCCCTAAGCAGTGAGGACATAAGCCAAACCATGCCACTCTGCCTCAGAGCCAAGGATAGGTCTTTGACCCTCTTTTATTTATATACAAAAATATAACAATTGAGAATATAGAAAAGATGCAGCACAAGGACTATGGTCCTGTGTTGAACCTGATCTGTTTTATTACGTTCTTATTTCTGTGATGGAACAAAAAATAAGCCAGAGTGAAAACATCTGGAAAGTTTTCTGTGCTTGTTTCAGATATAGAATTTGCTATAATGTCATATTTGCCAGCATATTTACACATTTGAGTCCTCCTAAAAATTCAAGAGAAATGTAAAATTGTTCCTTTTCAATATGATTGCTTAATTATTTCCCATGTTTATAGCTGCTTCTCAAAATTCTACAGGGATGACGAGTTTCTGAGTATTTAGGAAAATGACCTGCATGGCAGGTGCTAATTATTCTCCTTTAGATCAGATGTTTTAAAGAGTTGCATGGATTTCATATTTAAAATGTAAAATGTAGCTATCAAATCCTCAGCTGGGAATATTACAGTCTTCAAAGTCACCCTCCAAACAAGCCAATTGCAGTACATTTCAAATATTTTGATGGTAAACATTCAGTTTATTAAATACTATGAACTTTCAGACATTTGTGAATCTGGACAGTACTTAATTTGAGTGTATTCAGTTAATTAGAAGAGATGTTTCTTTCATAGGGCAATAGATACATAAGTTACTCCAAATAAAAAAAAAAAATTAAAAAAACCCTAAGATTTTATACTACAACTCCCTTGTTCCAATCGCACAGTTAATTTCACACTGGGTCAATTCACACTAAATTACTTTAGGTTGATTTACTTATTTTGGGGGTTTATGACACCTGACCAAACCAGAAAACATATGCCTGGTGTCCTTGTAGATGTGTACATTACATAAATGCCCCTTCCATCACACTGCTTGTTGGTGGTGATGCAGAGCCAGGAGGAGGACAGAGCTGGCCCAACCCAGGAGGGGTTGCCTCTTGCATCCTGAGCAGAATGCCTCCCTGATGCCCCACAGCACACCAGGAAGAGGTGACTGGGAGTGCCAGAGGCAGAAGGGAGACTTGATGCCCTTGTGTTCATGGATAGCAGGGATAGCTGAGAGCACAGTAAACTCATGCAAACACCAGCTCCATGCAGATGCTAAAAGCTGCAAATGTGAACACCCACCGGCAGCAACTCTGCCTATCCACAGGGCAGAGAGGGTCATGTGGGTGGGAGAAGATGGGACTGGGATGCTCCTTCTGGCAGGTGTCTTGTGTTCTGCAGTCCCACTCAGCACCAGCCACCATAGCCCTCCCTTTGGCACCAGACACCCAGCAAACAATGGAAGAGCCAAGTGGTGGAAGTTAAAATCTGTCACTGCAGCCTGGAGATACCAAAACTTTGGCAGGAGGTGGGAGCCAGCTGTGGCCCATGCTGCATGGGAGGAGCCTCCACCCTCCTCCCACCCCTCATGTCCCCTTGGACTGTGGTTGAAGGATAAAGTGCCTCATGTGTGACGTGGGCAATGCAGCCTTTCATATGAGGTCTTGCATATAGACAGTTCTTTCTGGAATTGCTGTAAATTGTATTTAACTTTTGAGAAAAAGCCTCTTCTAAAAAAATGGATGGGTTTTAATTTCATTTTCATTTTTCTTTTTTTCCAACTTGTTGCCCCCTCTGCAGCTCTCTGTTGCTGTACTTCTTTCCTCACTTTGTCATTGATAAGGAGATCCTCACCAACAACACAAAAAGGAAACTGGTATTCTCAGTCCATATCAAAAATTCTATTCTTCATCACTATTTTGTCCCCTAAAGATCACTCTCTTCTGCCTGATCATCCTACTAAGAAAGAAATAGCATGGCAGAAAAAGTGGATTATGTTCTGTTTATATGACTGTCTGGGGAAGAGAAGTATCAACACCGAATAAGTCAATATCACCACTTAATTTTAGTAGCCAAACAGACTGCAGTATGTACCTTCTTTCTCAGCTCCTGCTTTGAAACAATAATCACATTTGGAGGATCCCCAACAGCGGTGGCAGCCCCTCCAATATTTGTGAAGATTACTTCTGCAATCAGGACGTGCCTAGGATCAAGATTAAGTACTTCACAGAGCCTGTGGTATAAAGACAATGAAATTAACTTCTTATGCTATGCATAAATTGCCTTGAATCTTAAAACTTACACATAGCAGTCTTCACACAGTTACTTCAACTCACACAAATTACATTTATGCACAAACCCACATAACCCACTCATTTCTAAGTAGACGTTTGAGTTTAGACATGGGCTGTCTTAATAAAGGCTGAAAGTTAAAATCACACCTAAGCACTTTAGAATAAGGAATCCTCCTCACAACTTATCAAGACATTGCTCCAGAACATAAAGATGGAGGTCACACTGAAATTATTACCCCCTCTACCTAATAGGGGATGAGGGAAAGAGTGGGTAGCAAGAATGCTCTCTCAGTATTGCTCTCACTGCAGTGCTGTCACACAATTCCCTGGAGGAAGGCTTGAGCTTCGCTGTTCGGTCTAAGTCTGTATTATTAAAACCTATATTTCAAAGAGAAGAGTGTATTGCACAAAAGCTTAATTTGATTCACTTGTGTTATCACCAAGTGTCAATTTAAAACCCAGAAAAAGCACTGTCAGATGACATATATATCAGCATATAAAAACTCCAGAAAATAATAACTCTGCAAAAATACACTCTTTTCCCAGCAGTTTGAAATCATTCAGTTAAAAGATACTTTGTAATACAACTGGCCCAAATATATTAATTGTGGTACAAGACTACAACTGTACTTGTATTTTAACTCCATTGCTCCTTGATTTCCAAATATTTAAAAATATAACCTTAACTTTCCTTTAATGATTCTTTCTTTCTCATGGACTTGAAATGAGAACTCTGACGTAAGTCAGGAAAGACTAAGCCCAAAGTATAAAACCGTCAGACTGTGTTAGCTATATGTCAGGGTCACAATTTTCAGTTTGCTTGCCCTGGTTATATAACTCCTCATGTGTACAATCGTTAGCCTTTTCCAGTTCCCAATAATAAAGTATCTTGAAAATAAATTACAGTTAAAAGGGGGTAAATATTACCCTTTTTTATCAGCTTACTACAAAATGCAGGGTGAAACAAGCATCATGGTTTATGCCTTATTAAAGGAAATAGAAAGCCTTATATTCATAAGTCGGTAAGATTTTCTGCGAGCTTTATCTCCATGGCAATGACTGCACAGTGCAACACAGTGAAGCTGTAGACAATGGCAGTAATATAAAAACAAAAAATGATGCCCAGCATGAAGCTTTTTGAACTAGGCAATTGTTTGGTTTTAGTAGGTGAGTTAAAACTTTATTTTAGCTTTGATAGTGATTCAAATACAAATGTTTCCCACATACTGAGTTTCCCCTCCTTCAGTGTCACAAGCTCATTTAGTATAAAACTAAAGTACTTAGTATACATTTAGTGTGAAAGTCCATTACATAAAGTGAGGCTACAAAGAGGCTCTCACTTCACAAGGATCCACATGGAGAAGGCAAGGGGCAACAAGTACAAGGGAGAGATTTCATCTGAACATAAGAAAAAAGAATTTGCGGTTAACCACTGAAACAACTTCCCAGGAATGTAGTGGAGTCCCATTGCTGATGGTTTTCAAGGTTTGACTGAAGAGTGCCAGATAATCTCATCTAGGCTTCCTTTCCCATGAAAGCTAGGACCAGAAGGTCTTTTGAGGTCCTGTCAACCTGGGCTATTCTATGATTCTTCAAAAACACAATAAAAGATACAGTAGCTCTGCCTCTGAAAACCTTTTTATGCTACATTAATCTCTGGATTTCAAACTATTTCCAATTATAGAGCATGGTGCTGTTAACACCAAGTTTGCAGGTTCAATCCCCTGTGTGGGCCATTCACTTAAGACTTGATGATTCTTGTGGGTCCCTTCTAACTATTTCTGTGAAATAGTTTATTCAAAATATTCTGCAACACAGCTAAAGAAAACTTAGTGTTCAGTAGCTCCAGTGCTGCTTACTGCTAGAGGTGCAATAATTGATTGGGGTATAGCAAAGTGATCTCTTGAAAAGGTAATCAGACAGAAGACAAATGAGGCTTTCATCCACCAGCTGTTTCCCAATCTAGAATAAACTAAACTTGCAAAATTTTTTGTTGCTGTTTTACACTGCATTTTAAAGTAGGGGCATATCTTAATAGAATTTTGTGTACTTTAACATGATAATGACTGCAAGCATTACATCACTTAGGACCATTTTAAAAACTCACTAGATCTTTCCAAAACTGAACTGGATTAAACAGATTTGCCAGACCAGACACAGGTTAAAATCAGGTTAAAGAGTAATTTATAATCTCACATTGATTAACTGTAGTTGGAAATCAGGTGGTATCAATTTACAGAAATCTGAAATAATTAAATTCACCATTCTCTTTTCAAAGTTCCAAATATCTAATCTCAGACTGTGAGATTAACCAGTGTCTGTTCCAATTACATTATCACCAACAGGAAGAAAATTCAGAGTCCCATATTCCAAAACAGTTGAAATCCGGATTTTTTTAATATATTTGTCACTAGTATTAGAAGGGATAACGATTTCACTAAAACATATAAAATTGTATGTAGATATTAGCCAGCAAAGGATAAGACAGCTTTAATTAAAAAATTCACTCTGCTTTACAGGAAAAAAATTTTGTCTACTAGGGAGTTTATGGTCCAATAGGCTATTGCAGTTCAGACATGAAGACGAACCAGAAAAACTAGCTGCCAAAGCAGTATAACAGGATTGATATGTGCTCAGTATTAATGCAATGGGAAAAGGCAACACTTCCCTTTGAAAGTACCATCCTTTTATTCTACTACATTAAGAGTATTTGAAGATTTGATTTCCATTTAGTTGACCGAAAAAAGTCCAAACAAGCATTTTGCACACATGTTTACTACTGATTGCTGGCTATAAAAGACCAAGTCCAAAACCATAGCAATAAAATACCTTATGGTTACTGGGGTAAAGAGCAGCATAGTGGTAACATTGTCCAAAAATGCAGAAAGAATTGCAGCAATGAGGCACAGAAGAGTAATCATGGCCCATACCTTGCCTCTAGAGAACCGATAAGCCTAGTAAAAAAAAAAAAAGAAACAAAATTAAGGGACTAGGTCATTCCAGCTTAGTTTTCAAAAAACAATAGATAAAACAACTTGATCAAAGTTGAGCAACAGTGAGCTCAGAGCATTTACTATTCCGTGTACCTCCAACAGCACCCTCTCCAGTATTAATTAATTTAGCAAAACAACATTTCATGGAAGTGGGCAAACATTCCCATCACGCAAATGAAGAAACAAGTCTGAAGAAACATCATGCTCTGCTGCCAGCCATTAATGGGGTCTGTGGCAGGAGCAGGGCTGAGCCCCCATCTTCTGCCTGCATGCCCAGGTAGACTAACATGGCTCAGATCACTTATCCCCTCCACAAGCTGGCACGCATCCCCCATCCTCAGAGCAGCACTGCCAGGGCTACACAGACTGGGCATCTGTATAGGCAGGGGTTGTATCCACATGTGGTTTTTTTAGGGGTTTTGTTCAAAGCAGTCTTCCTTGTCACTTCTGATTTCTTTCTTTCCACGCTTCTGAAGATAATGAAGCTTTGCAGTAGATGAAAGTGTTCCTCATCCTGGGCAATATTTACCCTACAAACAATCCTTCAGAACAGGTCAAGTGGAGAGAATTGAAGTCCCCATAACCCAGCAACCAGGAACCATTTTGTGAACAGCTGGCACAGGCCAAGGGCCCTCATCCTTCCTGACCCTCAAGGCAGAATGGTGGGTGTTCTGAGAGCAAACTGGCAGCCAGTGATACAGCCAGGACCTGTCTGAAGAGTATCAAGGAGGGTTACAGAGCCCTGGGAGTGGTGATGAGGAACTCTAGAGCTCAGGTAGTTTTTTCATCAATCCTCCCATCAAAGAGAAGGGGTTTGAAAGGGCTAGTCAGATCTCATGAATCAACAAATGGTAACAGAGCTGGTGCTGCAGCCAGGGATTCAGTTACTTAACCCACAGGACTTCCTTTGAGAAACAGTCTACTGGGGGCTGATGGGGTCCTTCTATCAGAGAAGAGGAGCAGCACCTTTGATTGTAGGTTTGCCAAGCTGGTGAAAAGGACTTTAAACTAAAGTTGCCAGAGAAGGGGGCCTCAATCCTCTCAATCTCACTCCTACCAGTTTGATGGCAGTGCTAGCAAGACATGGTCAGAGTTTGAAGAGAGATCACAGGTCAACAGAAGAGCACCTGGACATCACCACAAAGGAATTCCAGCCACTCCAGACACTAAATCAGCTTCCTCGGGAGCACAATTTAAGTCCCCCCTAAGCAAACACCACATAGCATGGGTAATAAATAAATTATAGACGTGCATGCTGCAGGGCTATAATCTTATTGGCATCACAGAGACATGATGAGATGGCTCCTGTGACTGCAGTTTTGGAATGGAAGGAAACAGCCTTTTTAGGAAGGACAGACAGGGCAGGTGAGGAGAGGGTGTTACCTTCTACGTCAATGACCAGCTGGAATGCATGGAACTCTGCCTGGGGATGGATGAGGAACTGACCAAGAGTTTATGGATCAGGATTGAATGGATGGCAGGGACAGGTGACATAGTGGGGGTCTGCTACAGGCCACCCAACCAGGAAGACCGAGCAGATGAGGAGGCGTTCTATACACAGGTAGGAGCAGCCTCAGGTTCAGAAGCCCCAGTGTGGGGACTTCAATGTCCCCAGTATCTGTTGGAGGGACAATACAGCAGGGCATAAGTAATCCAGGAGTTTCCTGAACTGCATTGCTAATAACTTACTCCTGTAAGCGAAAGAGGAGACAACGAGATATTATTCTGGACCTCGTTCTCACCAACAAGGAGGGACTTCTGGGGAATATGAACTTCAAAGGCAGCTTTGGCTGCAGTGACCATGAACTGGTGGAGTTCAAGATCATTATCGCAAACAGGAGGGTGCATAGCAAGCTCACTAACCTGGCCTTATAAAGAGCAGACTTTGGCCTCTTCAGAGATCTGCTTGGTGGAGTACCATAGGATAAAGCCCTGGAGCGGCCAATGGAAAACTCATGAAGTTCAACAAGGCCAAGTGCCTGGAGATCAGGGCAATTCCAGGCACAAGAACAGGCTGGGGAGAGAGACTGAGAGTAGCCTTGAGGAGAAAAACTTGGGTCTGTTGGTGGATGAGAAGCTCAACATCAATGTGTACTAGCAGCCCAGAAAGCCAACTGAGTGCTGGGCTGCATATAAAGGGAGGTGATTCTGCCCCTCTACTCCACTCTTGTGAGACCCTACCTGGAGTACTGCATCCAGCCCTGGGGTCCCCAACATAAGAAGGTCGTGGACCTGCTGGAGTGAGTCCAAAGGAGAGCCACAAAGGTGGTCAGAAGGCTGGAGCATATCTCCTGTGAGAACAGGCTGAAAGAGATCTGGGTTGTTCAGTTTGGAGAAGAGAAGGCTCTAGGGTGACCTTACAGCACCTTCCAGTACCTAGGGAGGGCCTACAGGAGAGCTGGGGAGGGTCTTTTGACAAAGGCATGTAATGATAGGATAAGAGGAAGTCCTTTAAACTGAAAGAGGGTAGGTTTACTGTGAGGGTGGTGAAGCACTGGAACAGGTTTCGCACAGAAGTTGTGGATGCCCCATCTCAGTAAGTGTTCAAGGTCAGGTTGGATGGGGCTTTAAGCAACCTGGCCCACTGGAAGGTGTCCCTGGTCATGGCAGGGGGGTTGGAACTAGATGAGCAGGGGTTCCTTCCAACCCAAACCGTTTTATGAATCTATGACTATGATTCAGTGAATTACCCTTTTCATGTAATCTTTTGTTCTGCTACTGTAAAAAGGTCTGTGGCCATATTTCATGTGTGATCATAAAGCTAATGATAGTTCCCATATTTCTTCTCTCCCATTGCCAGGCATAAGTAGAGATTTCAGCTACAGTAGAACTGTGATCCTGGGGAAGTTAGTGAAATAACTCAGTTTTATACTGTCCATATGTTTGTGTACTCTACTGGGGGCCTTTAACTTTCTCCTCTAGAAACAGAATTGCATTAAGGGCTTCCTTTCATCCTTAAAAGATTTTTCCAATATTACAAGTTGACCACTGTCATTTCTAGTGTGATAAGTATACATTACCCTAAGCAAGGTTCTTCAAAGATAGTGCTTGGCGTAACATATTAGAATAAATACTAACTTGATTAATCCAGAAATAATTACAAGCACCAAAACAAGCCTACCTTTACTGCACAGTAATCAAAGAATCCAGTCTCTGAAAATATGGCCACCAAAACCATCTACCAAAAGAGGAAGAAAAATATAATAACTTGCAACAGAATTATTACTCAAAAACGAAGTGAAGCAGTTTGTGATACTGAAAAATGTACTTCTTATCTGACACAGCTCTGAGCATCTGATCACCTTCGTATTAGAATATCCACTACAGCTGCCAGATATCTCTAGTTAATACATCACATAGTGAAATTTACTTCTCAACATAAGCAGTCTGTAAATGTCATACTAGTCTGGTTGAATTTTATTCATAGTGACCAAGTAGGCATCATACATTAACTACTCAATGTATTTCCCTTATGTCATTAATCAAGAAAAACCAACAAGTGTGTTTGCCTTCTGCAGTAATTCTCTACAGAGTACAGAAGATAGTGGCTTCAAGAATAACTTGCATTTTCCCACATGTCCGAGAGGTTTCCTGTCCTTCTATCTTTGCTCCCATCAGAATATTTTTTTTTGCTTTCTTTTTCTATGGGGGAGGTGGGGAGCAGGGACCAGTGTCAGGAAATAAGAAAAGCTCAGAATGGCAACAGATAATTGTAATTTTGTCTCTGTATATTTTGTATTTTGTGCTAGCGTTCAATAGCACTTGGACAACTCTTTTTACCACAAATAGCTCTGGGCAAAGTGGTTAAAATAATACATGATTATAATCTAATCAGATATTTCTTCTCCATTTCTGGCTTGCTTTTTTGTCGCTCCAAACATAGCAATGACTAAGATAAAGAAAACCAGTTTTCCAGTAGAGTGTGTTTGAGGAAGTTTTTGAGTAAACAAAATTAAAAAGATAAATGAGAGTGATAATACTTTCCCCTTGAATGGGTCTTTCCATTTATAGATCCTGAGGATGTTTTTAGCATGTTATCAACACAATTTCACAGATTAAAAAAAAAAATAGAAAAGTAACAGCATTTCAAAAGACTCATTCAGGGGTTTGATCATCCTCCATTTTGGTAAATTCCTTAAGGCCCAAATTTTCATCGTAAGTTATCTCAGTAAAGTGCAATTAACAAAATGTTTTAAAAGAAAATATCTCTGTATTGAATTTCATTCTTCAGCACATTTAGAGCAAAAGGCACATGTTTGTTACCATTCCAAACAGCAATGCCAGTGTCTCATAGTCAATCCACTCCACCACTTTGACCATACTTGGCCTCTGCAATCAAAAAATACAATTACCAGTGAATGCTACAAAACACCTAACTTGTGATTAGCTATGAAATACAAACTCCACTTAATTGATGAACCATTTAAATAAGTTGTGATGGAAATTAATAAGTGTTCTTACAAGGTGCACAAAAGGACTCTGTATTATTGCCATTACTACTGTATTATTACTAATTCAAAGTACTGCTGGCATTCTAAGTGGGTCATTAGCAAAAGCCTATGTTAGGCTATAGGTTGGTCTAGTTGTTCCTTACATGGCATTACAGAAATAAAAAATAACTAAATTATATGGTACACTCCAGTTTCCTTTTGCTAAGGGAACAAAAGCATGCCACTTCACCTGTGAACAAACTGGAGGGAATTTAAGGGAACATAGCAGTGATGTGGCTATGAGAAAAACAGAGAACATCAATCTGAATTTTCACTATATATCAGCTAGGAGCAAGCAGCGAGGAAACAAAAGGGTTGGAACATGCAAGCATGAAGTGTAATTATTTGGGGTAGTATAAAGCAATGTATTTCCATTTTGGTTTGCTTGGTAGCCTAACATTACTGAAAATAACAGTATTAAACAAACTCTGAATTAAGCTGAAAATGGTTGTACTCCACTCCCTGGAAATCAAAACAAAAAAGCATTTACTGATTTTTTTTTACCCTCCTTGCCCATACAGTAGTCTGTCTGACTTGTTTTCCCATCCCCGTATCTGTCCTACCATCTCTCCTTCTTAAAAAACACTGCTCTGTCATGTGCCCAATCACAAAGGGGCAAACATGAAAGTTTATGATACGTGACACCATACCCAAAACCAAAGTGAGCACTTACAGTTTGGTAACTTACCTCCCCAACAATAGCTAAGGCGGCTAAAGCTGCCAAAGAGCCCAACATCGCCGCAAGGGTCCTGTGAACAATCTGCAACAAAGGGTAAGAATTGACCACAGACTCCTCTAAATATCTCTTTGCTATCAAAAAGAAGGAGGGAAAAGGATAGAAATTGCTGTAGTCAATTCTTTTCTTGGTTTGTTTGGGCTTTTTTTCTGACCAGAGAATGGTTAATTACCTTGCCTTACTATGGGATGTTATTAAAATCAAACCAACCCAAAAACCAAACAAACAAAAAACCCCTAAAAACCATTAAAAAAAACAAACCAAAACAACAGCAACAACAAGAAAAAACAAACAAAAAAACAGCCAAACAAAAAGAAACCCACAAAAAAAACCAATGCCTGTGTAAACCCTGCTAGGAAGTTTCAGCTCTAATCTCCAGGTAGAGAAGGGACTTCAGCACCAGTTTCTTATGTTTGCCAGCAGTTCACCCAAGAAAGAAAGCAATTCATCTTCCCTAACTTAAGGATCAAAAAGCATAGTCCTGTTGGCTTCCCTTCACAGCCCATGGGAAGAAAATGCATGCCTAGGAGGTGCTCCACCTGATTCTTTATAGGTGCTTGTTAAGCAAGAATGCCCTTAAAATGTGTTGTTTTCTCCAAGTGTTCATTTGTAGTTATGTCTGGAAGATCATAGATTGTGTAAAATAAGTCAGTTAAAGTAAGAATGTAATTAATGAAAATCACACTACAAAAGACCAAATCTAATAAACAGCTTTTACTATTACTGTATTTAAATATTACTCTGGCACAAGTTAGAGTTATTCTTAGAAAGAAATAAGACAGTCTAGAAATATTTCATTTGCTCCCAACTTCATAAGAAGTATTTTGCTGAAAAGAAATAGTAGGATGAGGGCATCTCAAGACCCTTCTGCCTGCTTGTAAAGGAAAAGCAAAATTTGATTTTGTTTTTCCTCCATGAAAATAGATTTTTAACAGAAATGGTAAATAACTACACAATTTACCAAATTCATTATCATGGCTAGGCTTCATGAACAAAGATTTGGGAAGGGCTCTACCCGCATTTGCTACAAGCTCGCTGGTGGCTAAAAAGGCCAATGCGAGATAGACATGTCCGATTGCAAAAGGCACAGCAGAAAGACTCCTTAGGTGGTATATTCTGCAAGACATGATTCTTTCTGTGTTGTCTTTTCTCCTCAAGAGTGATCCTGCGTGCATTCTCAAAAGCATCAGCAGCGTTATAGATGGCGTGTCTCCAGACCTCCCAGTTGGAGGCCAGAGTAGACCAGTTATGTTGATCAATATGGCCAAGGCTGAGATGTTGTTTCAGGGAGTCTATGTATCTTCTCTTTGGGGCTCAGGAGCAAAGAAAAAATATGTCTCATTCCCTGTTTTTCTTCAAAATTCACTGAAGAATAACCTACTTATATGATAAAGCAGGAGATTAGACCAAGGGGTTTATGTCCTAATGACCTAAAAGTACATAGCATAGATTTCAGCTCCCCCAGAAAATGTGTGTGATAAATCACAGGTTCATTTTTAATTTCCAGTTTCAGAGGATTACATGTACATACGCATATGGCCCTTCTGATTCTGTAAAGGTGGGGAGCATTTGATAATGTTTGACAGTCCTTGTGTCTGACCATCGGGTGCAGCAATTAGACCTTACAGCTCTCTCCAATAAAAGATGCCAAGCAGAGATGTCTATTAGGGACGGGGATCAGCTTCTTACCAGAGTAAAGGAAGTTCAAGTGTAAGTTACTGGGAAATCCTCAGGTTGAATGTTTTCTCCTCATCTAATCACCACCCACATTAGATAGCTCTTCTGCAGTTCTCAGAAAGATATCATAGGTTTCCTGAGACTTGTTTGGCTATGGATTTTTTGCATGTTTCCACATAAGCATTTTTGCTGTCACTTCTGTATACTTAATTGCATACACTGGGTTGACTGCATTTTCAGTTTCCAAGAGTTTGCTGTCACCTATGGGTGAAGTTTGCTTTAATTTCTGGAGAAAGATGGAGAGGGGGAAACTGTACAAATGGAGCCATCTGTCAGTTCCTTCATTCTGTATATCCAAGAAGGATATACAAAAATATATCCTGAAGAATGAACAAAGAATATTAAGGTGCAAAGCTCTGTTACAAAAAAGTTGTTAAATGTACAACTCTTCACTCCAACAACTTAACAAGTGAAAGTTCTAAAGTAACAAAAAGTCTTGAAAGCACTCCTATGTAAACTCTAACATGTAAATATTCAAAGTTAAGATTTGGGAAGGTTTAGGAAAGAGTGGATTATTCTCTAACTTTCTTTTCATATAAAATAAACCCCAAACAAATAATATATTTGCAAAGGCATTTTTTAAAGTCTACAAATGGAGAAATTAAGAGATGGGTGTTATAAACTGTCACACTCTTTGAACCACAGTTCCATCTAATACACATTTGGAGGTCATTACGTTAGGTAACGTTCCATTATTATTCTTTTGGAAAACAGTGAAGATCTGATCCAAACCCTTTAGAAGCTTGGTAGGAAGATGAGTATCTTTTCAGGTTGAATCTCAAAGTGTATCCATAAACAACAGCTCAGGTAGAGAATTGAAAGAACTCAGAAATAAATTAACACAAGAGATTTAATGGCAGAAAAGATGAGAGATTTAGTGGACTTCTGAATCTAAAGATATTTTAAAGATTAAGCAAGAAATCATCTGTACTCATCTGATCCTTCTGATGCCTGAGAAAGTGCATACCCTCGTACATTCTTTTAAAAAACAAGCAATGAGCATTGAGATGAGAAAGAACAGACAAGAAACATACACAGTTTTTGGTATATCAGTTTGCATGTTAGAGCTCCTCGCCTCCCAGTCCAACTGCAAACCTTATAGATATGTATAAATATGATATATATGTTAATACAGACTATTAGATTATATATCATATCAAAATATTAATATATAGTATATAAATATAATACCTATAAATATATATACAAAGAGTTCATACTTTTTGTAGAAAGAGCATCTTCACCATGAACATCATTTTTCTCTGAAGAATGCCTAGCAGTGCTCACTTACTGCAACAGCAAAGGACAGTGCCTGCCTTTTACAAAGGGACAGTTCTTCCAATACAAACTGCTACTGCAAACAATGCAGCCCAGATTTCACTCTTTACAATGCACAACTCAGTTGTAGAGCTCACTGATACAGGACATTACTAGGCTAAGAGATGAAGAAATTGCAAAAATAGGAATGAATATTTACAGAATTTTATATAAGTAATGAAAATACCCAAAGCTGCAACAATTATGGTTCTTAAAAGCAGCATCAACAGTGTAGGTGTGTTGATAGCAACATCCTAGGGTCAATGCTACAGCGTCAATTCAGAATAAGTGAAGAATAGGAAAAACTTCTACAGTGATTTTGTTTCATAATTTTCTGTAGAAATTTGTCTCATGATTGCCTGCTGTGTGATAAACACAATCTGCTGAATGCTCGTTATGTATAACAGTTTCCATACTATTAGTTCAGGAGTGTATTTTAAAGTAATAAATTAAAGCAACCCAAATAATTTATTCCACAAGTTCTTGTACTCAATATTAATTGAAAATATATAATTCCAGAGATATAATGCAGTTTGGATTTAGACAACCTAGGCTTTGCCCAGATTTAAATTTCTTTATCTATCTGAAACTGCTCTGGAATCTTTACACTGAATACATCAAATCATTTGGTAGACTACAAAAGCATCATTATAAAAATGATTCAAAGTTCCAAACACTAAATCGTGTCTAGTGCTCCAGGAGGTAAAAGGAAATTATTTAGAAGCCAATTGATGGTGACCTGTATGCCATTTCAGAGCATACATTTCCCAGCTGAAATCCAGGGCAGGCATATTTCCAAAATATGCTTCTGAAGATATTTGATAAATTTTCTTTCCACAAGTCCTTCATTATAAGTGATAAACAGTAGATGAAAGATGACTGCCAGTAATTTTGATATAAAGTTTCAAATGTAGCCTCAATTCATTTCTTATCCATTTTTTCTCCAGAGAAACCTGTTGCATTAAACTACTTATTTTACTGATAAATTAATTTACACTTGATAGAGTGGCAGCACTGCTGCGTTTCAACAAAGATGCAGTTATTACCAAGCCTATATCCACACAGAGGTTTTATGCAATTTTCACCTACCTCCAGAGTAACTCAGATCTTCATTATAAAATCAACTGCCAAATCCCTCTTAGACTTTATAAAGTCTCTAGTTCAATTCTTTATTCTCAGGGGAAGAGGAGGGAGAGAAGGGGAGTAAGATTTGCTCTAGGATATCTTTTTTCCTGACTTAATGTTTTGTATCTCTTCCTTTTTATGTTTTAATAACGGTTTGTTTGGTTAAAAAAGACATCCTCAGCAGTGGAAGATTTTTTTCAGACAGTTTTTTTTTCCTATAGATAATCAAGACAGCATTAGCCTGAATGCCTCTGAAAATGTGTTCCTCAGTCAGATCCCTTGATGGTGTTTATCTTATAATTTGCTATGACGTACCTTATAAATTTTGGTAGTCTACTTTGCCTTCGAGCTATTTTAGCAGGATACAGATGAAACTTTAGTCTTTCATGTGTACACATATTTGATTCACCCATGAGTGGATCAAAAAATCCCATAGTTTGGAAAATTAACACCAAAGACTAAAACTAGCATCAGAAGTTGAAATCAGAACTGAAAATCACAGAAAAACAATGGTAATTCAGCTAACTAATTTAGGTAATTTTTCCTAACTGTCAAGCAACATAACTGAAAATTTGGGCTTATGTTAGAAAACAAGTATTAAAAAAAGCCTTGCAGTACTTTGAACTCTGTCCTGCTGTAGATGGACTTCAAAGCTGAATGGTATCAAATTCTCAATCCACAGAAATTTGCTTTATTTCTGGCAAATTGCACAATTTAGACAGAACATAGAGTAACAGATTAGAAATACAGGATATAGTCAGATACACATGAGGTCAGAGCAGCAGCAAAGGTCTGTGGTCCCAGATATATTTAGTTGACTTTCTACATGCCAGAGACTGTCTGACCAGTACCAGTTAGTGAAAGCAGAGCAACATACCTCCCATATCCCCCTTGCAGGGGATGTGTCTTAACAGTAAGTGCTAAATGAATGATAGCATGAAATTAATTGTCTTAGAATTACTTAGTTAAGCAGTAGCATTTGTAGGGATTTTAATGAGGCAAAAGGGACCTGCTTGACATAGTTTAGAGAGTACGACTTATGCTGATGCAGTATTCAGGGATGGGCTAAAGCAGATATTAAAGCAAGCATATAGGGTACAGCTGCTGATAGATGATCACAGAAATCAGTGACAGCAAGAACAGTTATTTTTGGCTTCGTCTGCAGATTAGGACTATCCATATGTATTCAATACATGCAGACATATGAATTCTATAATAAGACTTCACATTTGGTTAAATATTTAGAAAATCTTGTTATTAATCTCACTTTTGTAAGTCAAAATACATCAAAAACACATCACTGTACATAATTATGCCTTGCTTGGAAAAAAAATAAAATCCTGACCAAAAGCTTACTCATTTTTACAAGAAATCAATGGTGATTCAGTATAATAGTACTACCATATACATGAAATATGTGACCAAGACCAGTTTAGAGCAGACTGGAGAAATCTGTGGATTTAGAAACATTAGCTAGGTATTTTAGTACTAACATGCATTCTTATTAATTGCACAATAAATGGCTGATGTCTGTAACTACGAAAATAATATTCCTTATACATTCAGTAAGCTCTTTTAAAGACAAATTCCCAACCCCAAAACACTTATTTTTTTAGTGGAAACATTAGATTCTGTAGCAAACTTTGTAACTCCTGAAGAACATCTACACAACCCCAAGGTAAAAAAGTACCCATCTATAGCATTCTGCTATAATACCCATTTCCACTAAGATAGTATTCCAAATCACTTGTTCTGATTCAATGTCAGTGGAGGAAGTCCTTATATAAACAGCCCTGCCTTAAGGAAAGTCATAGAAGGCATCAATCTACCACTTCCTAATGCAATGCTTCACAATGTAGTAGGACACCAGACAAGATTATCTAAAATAGAAAGTTATTAAAAGTAGTACTATATGGTGTCCAAGACAACGCCTGTATTAGTTCACTTTTATCCCTCTCGTACATTAACTGAACTGGCTAAGAAATACAAGGTATATTAGGAGTTTTGTCTAGGAAAGATGGCCCTGAAATTCTATGATTAGGTAACTACATAAATTTTCATCAACTGACATCAATTCTATATATATGTAAAACACAGTGCATAGAAGAGAGAGAGACAAATTTCAGAGGATCAAATTATTTTCTGTGAAAAAACAATCTGATTACAGAATCACAGAATATGAGTTGGAAGGGGCCTACAAGGATCAATGATTCTAAATCCTGGCACTGCACAAGACCATCCCCAAGAGTCACACCGTGTGCCTGAGGTTATCGTCCAAATGTTTCTTGAACTCTATCAGGCTTGGTGCTGTGACCACTTCTCTGCAGAGCCTGTTCCAGTGCCCAACCGCCCTCTGGGTGAAGAATCTTTTTCTAATACTTACCCTAAACCTCCCCGGATGCAACTTCAGGCCATTCCTTGGTTTCAGTCACTGGTCACTGCAGAGAGGAGACCAGTGTTTGCTCCTGCTATTACCTTCACAAGGAAGTTGTGGGATGAGGTCTCCCCTCAGTCTCTCTTCTCCAGGTTGAACATAAGTGACCTCAGTCACTCCTCATAGGGCTTCCCCTCAAGCCCCTTCACCATCTTTGTTGCCCTCCTTTGGACACTATCTAATGGTTTAATATCTTTCTTATATTATGGTGCCCAAAACTGCACAGAGTGTTCAAGGTGAGGCCTCACCAGTGTAGAACAAAACAGCACAATTCCCTCCCTCAACCAGCTGGTGATGCTTTTCCTGATGGCCCCCAGGACAAGGTGGCCCTCCTGGCTGTCAGGACACTGCTGACTCATATTCAACTTGCCATCAACCAGGACCCCCAGATCCCTTTCCATGGCACTGCTTTTCAGTATTTCATTCCCAGTCTGTACGGACATCCTGGATTGCCCCATCCGAGGTGCAAAATTTGACATTTCCCCTTGTTGAACTTCATATGGTTGGTGATTGCCCAGCCCTCTAATTTGTCAAGGTGTCCCTGCGTTTGAGGGAGTCAGCAGCTCCTCCCAGTTTTGTGTGATCTGCAAACTGCCTTGAGTATCCCTTCCAGTCCTGCATCCAAGTCATTTATGAAGATGTTGAAGAGCACAGGGCCTAAGATGGAGCCCTGTGGAACCCCACTAGTGACAGATCACCAGTCTGATGTTATCCCATTCACTATTACCATCCATGAGCCAATTGCTCACCCACCACATGATGTGTTTATCCAGCAGCGTGCTGGACATTTTGTCCGGAAGGACCCTGTGAGAGACAGTATCGAAAGCTTCACTAAAATCCAGAAAGATTACATCAGCTGGCTTCCCTTGTTCAGCTAGGTGGGTTATCCTGTCATAAAAGGAAATCAGATTTGATAAGCAAATAATTCCTTTCCCTCTTCTATATAGAAAATCTGTAAGTCAATTCTATACTCTTCAAAGGTATTTTCTATTCCACAGCTCTACAAAAAGCATTGAATGAACAAGGTGCACAATTTGCATTTTCAGTGTCTGTGAGCTTTCTTCCTCAGTGATATCACTGCTTGCTCTTTGTAGAGAAAACCAGACGGACTAAAGCTTCATGCTGATATGGAACATTGAATTAACAGGTTCAAAGCAGCCCTTTAACAATGCAGGGACAAATGTATCCTTAGTGTATGAAATGAACAAGACTGTTGAAACCCTTATGTTTTCCTACCTTAGAAACCTGGGGGGAAAACCAAAGCTGGAAAAAAGAGTGTAGAGCTAGGAAGGAAGGAGGGCATTAGTATTTGTACAGATATTGGAGAGAGGATCCAGAAGGGGGTTTAATTCTATATGATGAGGGTTAAAATGGCTGCTTGACTGCTAAATTAAGTCTGGTTTTGAAATAACTCCCCACTTCAGAATATTAAAGTAAAAAGGGATAAAAAGGCTCAGTATCATACCTAGTCAATATTTCTATTGTATTCATACAGAAGAGAGGAGGCTGCCATATCTATACCACTTCAGTCACAAGTGGATGTTTTCCAACCTCTACCTGTTGCAATGGCTCTGATGTAAGAAAAAGACACACACTCCTGTAATACTTTAGCTACATAAAACATTTGCTATATGACTTAAGTAAAGAGTTCTGGTCATGAGCCAGTAAGGGACCTAGAAGATGATAAACCAGACTGCTACTGTGGGCTGACATGACCAAAACCATTGTGTATCAACAGAATGGCCTAGCAATGAGCTCTCAGTCTTGCAGACCCTTTTGCAAGGATCAATCCAGTCCTCCAGCACCTATCTCAGCAGGCTTAGCTGACTCCATTCACTCCACTCCATGCTTTGATACCATTCCCAATATACACCCTCATTTTTTGTGTCCTAAAAACATCATTTGTGAGGACTGAAGGACCCTCATCACATTTGCAGTTTCAGGATATTTTTTGAAACTGAAGAGGTTGCCACCATTTGTATTTCCCTAGTTTCCTTGGCATTCTGAAGACTAATGAGATTGTGAGTTTCTAGTAAAGTAATTTCATAGAGCAAATCACCAAACTGTGGGGGAAATATGCTTTATTTTCCCTGAGTGAATCTTTGTCAGTCTCCTTTAGAGAGTAGGATAATATAACCATATAGAACTATATCCATGCACTAAGAACAATGGTATGGCAAACCACAGTACTTGCATTACCTTTACAGGAAACTTTCTGCTCTAGCTAGCATTTCCTCTGGAGAGCCTTTCATCCCTGCCATCTCCTCTCTTCTTCACATCACTTTTCTACTCAGAATTTTTTTCCTCTTTAAATCATGCCATAACACCTCCCTTCAAGCCTGCCCCCTACACTTTCATGTTTTTTCATTCACTTTTGGCCTTGCTTTTGATGAAAAAAGACACCATTTGAGGCCTCAAAAAGAACTGAGTGGTTCTCATTCTTGTTTGTGTGCATTACAAGTGTATGTGTGTTCTAACAGCTTGTTAAAATTTTAAGACTTCATGGCTCTCTACCCCTCCGGTTGCCGTAGGCAGGGTAGGAGCTGAACAGCAGCATTCAATTAAGCTAATTTAATGTTCTATTGCATCTCTCAAACAGAAAAGAAAGACACCAATCCACAAAATACGTAGTATGCAAGGCAGGGAAAAACATTTGTGTTTGTCAGTCTTTCACGAATTGAACAAAATACAGTTCAAAATTAGGTTTAAAAGGCAATTGAAAATAGAAAATGGACATTCGGGAATTAGTTTTTGCATTTACTGTTGAAAATATGATTCCCGTTATTTAAAAAAATCACATTCTGTGAAAAGTGGAGCCTGCGTAACAACATCTTTTAAAATAGACAGTCCTACCTAGCCCTTAGAATAGCAAGCAGCACCATCCAGTGGCAATTTTTTCCTATTAAGTTCTTAATTAGGGACAATTTACATACTTCAGAAGTATCATAGCACCCAAAATAAGGCATTTTTCTTTAAAACAGGCATATTTAGAGCACAGCTGGACTTCTACCAAGACAGATCTAACAATTAGACAGGCAATAGTCAGCATAAAGTCAATATTCATATTGGATTAATACAAAATTGTTATTATAACATATCAAGCTGGGATCCAGCTGAGAATTTTGTTTGATATTATACTGCATTTTTGTTTGAATTGAAACTCAACCCTTCCTCATCTTTCAGCATTTTGCTTCCTTTACACTTCCTTTGCTGCAGTTAGGGCAGGTAAAAATGACTAGTTTATCTTACTGATGCTGGTTCTGTCCTTTTGTAGTCTCCTTGGTGGCAGTGGCTCTGCTCTACACAAGCAGTAGAACTCTTGGCACCTCAAAGTTACTGATTCAATGCTCCACATAAGAAACAACTTGTAATGCTCCTGCACAGCTGCTTTAAAGTAACTTTGAGCCTCTCAAAATGCACAGAGGTCACAGCCTCCTCCTAAATTAGAGAAAGGCATTAAGGAATGACAGAAAATCTTGACTGTCTGTACCGCTTAATTGGTAGCTCAGTGACAGGCTGCTCTTTCTGGGACAATATCTAGGGTACCACTTGGTGAGTATTACACTCTGGACGGAGGAATCTGCCCTATGTCTGGATCTCCTTGTTCAATCCAGCCCTCCAGCATCTAACTCACCAGGCTTTGCTGCATCTATCTGCTTGACGTGCCTTGATATCATTCCCAATGCACACCCTCAGTTTATGTCCTAAAAGCATTACTCACGTGGACATCAAGAGTACCCTCATTATAGTGCACCGTTTCAGATAAGGGGGAGGGGAAAGTAGACTTTTGAACGGTAATCATGCTTTAGGGTTATGGGGACTCCAAATTGGATCCAAAACCACTTGCTGCCCAGGACAGACTGCAACAAGACCGCTCCAGAAGCTAGATTTCTATTCAAGATAAGTTTTACTACTGGATTTTATGGTTTAGGTTTCCCTACTCTGGATGTAGGTTCTGTGCAACCCCCCAGAGTTACAGCATTTATGACTTTTGGGCTCTTTTACTCCCTACCATCCCCAGACCGGAGGGCAGATGAGGGGAAACTTTTATTCTTGCCCAGGGACGTATCACTTAGACTTACCAAAGAGAGTAGATGGTTTGTTCCAATAATCACACCCTAATTTTCTGCCAAGTCCTACAACAGTGTTTTAATTCCTCTTCATAATTTTTTCGTCCTAGAACAAACGAAATCAATAGCAGTAGGAATACCTTCTCTCCCACAAGGGTTAGGGAGTGCAGCAACTACTCTTTTCTTTTTTTACACCGTCTTTTTCAATAATGGCTATAGATTTTCTTCTGTTCCTTTGCTACCAATCTTTTGGGAGGATATATGTGGAGGTGGGAACATTCTAATCCACACTCTTCTCAGTCTATATTTAAAGACAGATCAATACAAGAATGGATTGGAACTGAGAAGCCATGCTGAGTAAGCTGATCACTTCTGTGATCAGTCACAGTTTCTGTGACTTTCCTTATCAGGAAAAATCTCCCTTAAGATTAGCCTATTGCTATCACTTAGTATTATACTTCATATAACCAATGAATATTTCTTTCCTTTGCCTATTCCCTCTCTAGAGCATAATTTTCTGATGTTATAGCCTCATTACTGGAAATAGGAAAAACTGGACTGTGTGAGCATAAACTGCAGTAATAACATCTTATTTCATTTGTAAAAGTGTCTCCTGCAAGGAAACAGTGGTTCAACCAGCCCACAATGCTAGAAAAATAGTCAGACTAAACCACATAAAAGTTTTGTTCTCTGAAGCTAATTTCTGCTGGTTAGACACTATTAAAAATCACTCTGCTTTGAGTTAAAGAAATTAGCTTAGGGGATGTTTATTCATAATTTAAGCTAGTTAATAATAGAAAAGTAATATGGAGAGAAACTGACATACCCCGTTTCCATTAAAGTAATAAAAATTGTGATTATAAGCCCATACTTCATGTTAGTAAGAATCTAGAGCTTTTAAGGTCAGGTCTTGCACTTTTAAATATTTGTGTTTTAAGAAGAAATACAGACATGTAAATGTTATTCAAGATGACAGATCATTAAAATGCTATTTAAAAAATCCTGTAAGATCTTTTTTAGGAATACTTACAAGACAGGATATGAAGCTAAATAATAACACCTATGATAAAAAGACAGACCTATGGAGACTGTCACAGAATTTCTGATACTTGCTTGTATCACTTTTCTGCTCTTTGCTATGCTGTTACTATCTCATATTTTTTTCTTATTTTTTTAATAATTTAATGTAATAAATTTCATTCTGCCTTTTTTCCTGATTAAATGAAATGTTTTATAAAATAGCTTTTAAAAGGCCATTACTTTCATATTTGCTTCTGCTAGTTCATTTAAGTAGCATAAACAGCTAACACTCCATTCTAACACACAACACAAAACAAATACATTATTAAAGGAAAATATTGGACAAGAGCACACATTCATTCATTTCAATTAATGAATTAATGAGCTATAACTGATGTCTAACAGTCCTCCTTACATATTTCAAATTAATGAAGCCTCAACATAGCTGTGAATAAGCAGTTAATGATTACTAATAAGAGCTTTAGCAATTCAAGGAACTTTTCTGAATACCAGTAACACTTTAACATTTTAACAGATATTTTAAGATAGAGGTAGACAGATAGATCTCTTTTTAGTGTAACCAATGTATTATACAATTCTCTGTGTAGGCAATACAGGGGAAAATGGGACACATCAAAGATATCTAACTGTATTTATCTAATATCTAACAATAGATTTTACCTTCACTACTTTTCCTTGACCATGCTGTATGACCAGAAACAACCATACACCACTGCTTATTGAGTCTGAATGAATAGTCACTTTAGTTATACACAAAGAAAAATGCTTTTCTGGAAAAAAGAACAGAAATCAAAGAAGGCAAAAGATAAAATACACTTTTAGCTGAAAGAACAAAGATATTTGGAGCAGAAAAGTAAAAAAAGTATAAAAATTAAATTTTCTAAATTTTTCTTTGTTTGATTTTTTCAAGTTCTCAATCAAAAGAGGCTACACATTTTGAGGATCAACACTAGAAAAAACCTATCTGAAAATACATTGTGAACTAATTTAGTAGAGCAATATCATGGTAGAACTCAGTACATCAGCACTTTACCTCAGATGTCCCTGTGGACCAACATGAAAACATACTTATAGCCCCCCTAACCTGTGCTCCTCAAGTCAGACAGTAGAGCTGAGATCAAAAAAGGTAAACCTCTCTCTCTTTCTCTGTCTTTCTCTCTCTTTCTTTCTCTCTATTTCTTCCACTTTCTTCCTTTCTCTCTTTCTAACATGCACCCGTTTGAAATTCTTGCATAGTGGATGCTTTCAAGAACAACATTAAATACATTGTTGTATTCATCAAGCCTATAAAATAGTAGAGATTAGATTTAGGCAAAAACACCACAAAAATCAGAATGTTTTTCTCCTTTGAGAGAAGGGAAGGGATTAGAAGACTGAAATGCAAAGAGAGAACTGATTGATATTTGAAGATAAATCGATTTCAAGAGAATTAATATCTAGTTGCCGAAGGAAAGGACGATTGCATAAGAGGAAAAAAAAGAAAAAAGGCCTCAGATTTCAAACAGAAAATGTAACTAAGATATGATCATCTAAAGAGAATTAAAAGCAATATGCAAAAATTTCAAGAGGTATAGTAGTAGAATTGCAAAGTAAGGAGTTATTCATGTTTATGGTAAGCATGAAAATAAAAATCATTAGAAATTAAGGAGGAAAAGAGGCATCTTCTTTTACCGGACACATATTTGTATTTTATGAATTTTTGTATTTTACATGTATATATTTTATGTAATCAGTTTCAAAGAAACAATACTTTAAATAAATGCCTGAAGAAATTAAATTCAACAGTTTAGGATGTTTTCTGAAGAACAGCACTTTCTGAAACTTCTTCACTAACAAAGAATGATGCTGGATATAGAAATTTCATGCTATCATAGAGACAAACAGCTGCTTCAAAGCAGAATTTACCCTGTGTCTTTACAGTGGTAAAAGTTTGGAGATGACTGTTTACAATAAATGCACTTCAGTTTCCAACTGGAACCTCTTACTTCAGCTTCTCCCATCATCTGTATCTGCAGGATGCAGAAGCTCTTGCAGCCTGTTCTGCACAGTCCTTGGTGACTAAGGTAGCAAAGACTACAGGGAGAAGGGGAAGGAAGGATTAAAAGATAAGGACAATGTGGTTGAGCAGCTTGTGGGCACAAGATCTATGATTCATGTTTGGGGAAAAGGGCTGTGTTGAAGGAACAGAAGGTATGCCTTTGTGTGGCTCTCATGATTTGAAAAGATAAAATGCTTCATCTTTCTTCATCTTTAAAGAAAGTATGTGAACATACAGCTCTAAAACTGGTTTGGGTGTCAACACTGTCTGAATTTGAAGCTATATTGCAAATAATAATTAATAAAATACAGGAAACTAATAAAGACTGATAAAAGATTGGGAGCAGCAACACTGAAAATGAAAATCCATTAAAAATTGCTCCCACAGTAACACCCATTGATTTCTGTAACAGTGATAATAGCTAATGGGATAGAGAGTGAAATGTGTTGAGAAAGCAGGACTCCAGTCACCAAAGTTATAAATACTGAATATAAGGAAAGCGACTATTACATAGTCTAACAATATTAACATCCATTGCTTGCAAGAAATCCACGAGGGAACCATATAACACTCCGGTTTTGTTTCTGTAATAGTTATTTCCAGCTTAAAAACCTACAGTTTAAAACTTACTCTGGTTGTAGCATTTGTCATTCCTACAGATGTGATGTAGAAAATAGCTAACATCATGACAAAATACACGACTTTTCACACCTTAAATTTCAAAGAAGTTTACTTCTAAGTATTCATTTCTATCTTTGAATTTGCAGAAATAATTTTTCTGCCCACAGCAGAAATCTTTCCTTGATATTTTCACAGAAACAATAAGTTAACAAGCTGTTTTAAAGCTTTTTCTTAAAAACGACAGGAAAACAAATGCTTTCCCTATCTCTGATTCTCAGTTTCAAGCCTTTATTTCCTTTTCCCCATGCATTGTTCCAAAGCAGCTTTCCAGGAAGCAAACACAAAACCGCCCTTTACATACATTTAAAACCTGATGCTTTTGCAGTTGCTAAAGAGTTGCATAGTTGGGGTTTTTTGGAATATAAAAGCTGCATTTAAAAGTATTAAGATTACTTTGATGCTGTGCTGCATGTCTACATATCTTTACAGTAAAATCTAGTCCAGTCCCACTCCACACTTAATATTATATCTCATTCCTCATTTATAAGGTACATAGAGGCATTTTTCAGTCCATAAAGAAATCACCATTGCTGAACAACATAATCTAAATGTCTGAAGCATCTGTAGTGTTGTGTGCATCCATTATTGATATTTGATTAGGTGGTGTTCAACTATCTTAACATTTTAATGGGTAACAAGATGAAAAACTTAAAAATATGCAAGACATGTAGAAGAAAAATGAGCGTGTGGACATATTTACTATGGAGCACCTTGTAGACTTGATTTGATTCATTTCTTTGTTTCATACTAATGTAAATCGGATATGATTCAACTCAGAGAATTCATTGACAGTGTGAATGCTCATATGAATTAAAAACAAATTTTTAAAAAACTTTCCTCCCCATCTGCTATTTTTTTAAGTTAACCAGACAGTAAGTGTTTTCAGTTCAAATAAACCAGTTGGACTTCTGTGTGATTTCTGACTTTTTTTCCATTCTTATTGTGATACAATGCATTTTCATTGGATTTGGTACCTCAAGGTTTTGGAATGACGTTGCAATGTATGTTTAAAGTTCCCTGTCCCTTGACTTCATCTTAACTCAGACTTCATTTTTCTTCAAATAATACAGTGAAAGAATGCCTAAATGTTATTTAATAAAAAGTGTGTTCATTTTAACCTTTTAAAATTACACTAAATTCATAGCTTGAGGTACCTTAGAGAAGGTAAATAACCAAAGGGTTTTTTTCTTTTACCTTACCTTAAAAAATAATTAACTTTAAAACAAATTTTTCACACCTTTTACAAGATAATACAGACGTATTATACTCTAATGGCCAAACTATAATTCTCTTGAAATGTTAAAAAACTTCTAGAACCTAATACAAAAATGTACAAGATCATTGTAACTTGCCAAAATCAGTTACAATTCAGAACAATTTCCTCACACATATCTTATTCATGTCATTAGCAATACTGATGGTACATGAAGAAGTAGCATACAGATTTTAAAATCATATCAAAACCTAAGAATGAAACCCTTCCTTGTGATCCATTTACAATGCAGGGGAAAAAATAAGATTGGCTTACTTCAAATATGATCAGCACGTAGACACCTACTAAGATGACGGATGCAACTGTTACTTGTGCCTCTATATTTGCGTGAAGGTATTGATGCTTCATGGAGAGAGGAACGCTTCCAGGCTCCTGTAGGAAAGCTTGAATGTTTACAAAGATGGTGCCTCTGGTGAAAGGAAAAAAAAGTTTTGCTTATTCCTGGAATGAAATACTATTATGCTTTTTTGTGCATTAATTTTATCTTGAGTGCCTGTAAATATATATGTTATATCTTTACGATTGCAAGCAACTCCTCAAACATTTTCACTCTATCCCTCTAAATAGTTTGGAAAGTAACTTATGTACAAACCAGCCTTGTAAATCCTTTTAAAAAGAAGCAAGAAGTCATCCTTTCCCACCCCTCTGAATCAGGCAGTGATAGACTATTTTTAAAACATTTTCTATTCCTTCATAATCAAGTCTATGTAAACTACTGCTTCAATGGATCATTTTTCAGTCTCTTAGCCAACCTGTTTGGTATCTGAAAGGTTCTAGTTGTGATGATTTGCTGATTTCTTCTTGAACTTAAGGGTAGAGACCAGTTGTATACCACCTGCAAGAGAGTCACATTTGGCAATATTAACAGAAGTCAGTGATAATGATATGCCTCTGATCTAAGGTTTTATTCCTCCTTTTCTCTCTCCTGACTATTTAGGAGAATTTTTTATGGGTCAGGTATAATACATATCAGTCTAAATTAATTCCCCCTGACTAGGTATGTTACATATGTTGAGATTGGAGCAAACTCATCCTCATACCTTCACTCAATCAATGAAATGACAGACACCTCTTGGAGGTCCTCCAGAGGAGGGATGCGAAATCACACATTGCGTTGACTATAAGGAGCATCTAGGGCAGACAGGGTCAATGACTACAACATAGTTCACTTCTAAAACTGACTGGGAGGAAAACTAACATCCATGAGGCAGAGGCAATGAAAAGCACCGAAGCAACATCATGAACCCAAGACATCACAAAGAGGACTTAGTAGAAATTCAGTGAAGAAAATGATCCTTTAGTCATGGATCACCACCGGTGTGCCAGCAGAGGTGGGCTGCTGCAGCCAGCTGTGCTCTGGCTGCCCCACAGCAGCTCAAAGGCTGCTTGGGGATCACTGCCAGCAGCACAGGTTGCAGCAACCTCCTCATCACAGGGCTGTGTGGTTTAAGAGGGTAATTGCTGTTGTGGTATTGTTCCCCACACTGAGGTAGTGGGATTAGTCTTTTGATGTAGACTGTGAGATGGAGTGTAAGTGGGAATACTGATGGCATTGTTCAGCTGTGCTGGTCCTGGTGGAGGCAGGTCAGCCTGTAGTATACAGAATGAGAGGCAGTTGTTTTTATGTCAGTGCTATTTATTAAATGATGAGGCTTATCTTTATTTTTCAGTGATATCCAATGACAGGCTGTAAAAAATCCTCTTTTACCAAATTGTCTGGGAAGAGCAGAAGGAACTTGTTACAAACAACATCAACAATGAGAAAGCCTTAAGAGAAACGAAGCCAATAAATGTGACACATTTGAGAAAATAATTTGCAATGAAATGTGAAAATGTATTTCACTGAGCACAAAAAGGCACTTTGCAATCATTTTTGCCTTCAAAGACAACTTTTTAAATATTGGCAGTTTTAAATACATGAATTTCCATGCTCTGTGTCAGCCAAGAGGCATAAGTTTTGTGAAATTTTAATATAGAAAGCCAGGGGAAGTCTTATAAAGGCAAAAGAAAATGTAACTTTACTCTTACTACAATAAGTTTTCTAATGCTGAAGTTGATACACTTCGCAGCAGGAAAAAGCACAACCACTTAATTCACACAGTGGTGATGGAAATATAACTGATAAAACACACCTCAGAAAAAGTGAAAGAAAATTTAGACACCATCACCTGCTGTTGGCGTCTCCTCCTTGATCCTGTGTCTTCATTCTGGCTGATTTGTACTATGATGTATTCTTCTGTTTGCTCATCAACCACATGTGCTCCAAATGGGCCTCCTATGTCTAATTTCAACAGAGCAGAATCACGAAAGTCAGTCAGATTCATAGCTGTTAATAAAGTTAAGGTGTAACATTTCCAGTAAAGATGAGTATAGGCTGTACAAACTCTAGGAAAAAAAATAAATTGGTCAATTTATATTGAAAAACACATTCTTCAGCTGAAATGCTTCAGAAACTGTGAAAAGAACAGAATAAATGTCTACTTCTTCACCAAGCAGTACTGTTTTGACCAAGTTTCTTAAGAAAACAGGAGTTGCAAGTTCAAAACAAATACACCTCTCTGGTGACTTTTGGGATCACCAGTCCTTTCAGAAGCTATTGCAGATATAGCAAAGCTTCAAAATAGCATACGGAACTACACAGGGAGACAGAGAAGTACGGCTCTTTAAGCGCTTGTACTAGTTGAAAGGCTGCACCGTTAGCTCAGCAATTTAACATCACAGAATTTGTACCGGTGAAAACACTGTAGAAATTGTAGAAACTCCAACCACAGGGAAAACTAAATCAATATCCTATTAGTGCCAGAGGATTTGTTTCTTAGGCAAAGTTTTGCTCACAATGTTTCAAACATCTGAAAGATGTGTTTTCAAGCTCCTCTTAATTGTTCTCACAGACTCCTTCACCTCCAGCTCCCTCATCTACTTTTTCTTTTTTCTCCTCCTTAGATATCTCATATGACATGTGGTCAAATTACATTCCTAGTGTAATATAATTGAGAAATCAGCCAATCATAACCCACAAACCCACTGAAAATTCTCGTTCTATTAGTCCCAAAGCATCTAGGACTATTTAAACCTAGTATTGTAATAGTCCACTCCTGGCATGGTTGAAAAAGAAGCATCCCTGTGGGTTGGAGAAGGCAGGGGTTGGGGGGAGGAAAGTCAGAGCTTTTAAACAGTTCACAGTTTATTTGTTACTATACTAGAGCAATACTGTAATTGTTTTGTGCCCATCTGTGACAGACAGAAAGTTAAGGCATCACACAAAACAAAAAAACCCCAAACAAACGAACAAACAAAACCCCCTTGATTTTACACATATATGTTCTGTTTAAATCATAAATCTTAATCACGTGCTTGAGTATTTTAATGGTTTTAAGACCTAACATTTAACTGAGCTTACTACAAAGAGTGAACCTGTAAAAAAAAATTGTATACCTAGCAAAATAATTTTCCCAAAAGATGTGTTGCCCACAGAACTCAGAGACTTTAACAAGAGAAGAAAAAACACAGCATAGTTAGAGGGACCCAGAACAGTGCCCTGCCCTACCTCTAGTGAGCCTCATTAAGACCATCCATTTTAGATCACTGTCTAATGGATAAAGCTTTGTGACATTATGCAGAAGTCCTTCTGGATCTAGTAAAGGGTAATCTCTCACAGTAATCTAAAAAAGACCCTAGCAGATCTAGTGGCAGGTGGGCAGCCAATGCATTCAAAGTAATATAAATGTCACCCTGCTTAGCAAGGCAAGCAATCACCACCAGTGACACCCACATGCCATTCATTAAAAAAATTAACCTCCCACACATCTATTTGCTTAAAGAAATCACAAAAGAAAGGATAAAAAGATAACCTCACATGCAACAAAACAGGAGATCAAGTCCAATTGGAAGAATTTACACACATAGCCCTTAGCAAACATAAACAGAAATTACAACAGTTCTCTTTTGTTTCTGAAAGTTTTAAGTGCCATTTGGTATTACAGTCTTTCTGTCCTGATTGATACATAATAATAGTATCAACTGGAGCTATATCTATACCTTTAACTAGAGATGTTAATTATAACTTCTAAAAGATCTGCTGACCTGAAGTCATTAACCCAACGGTTTGGGACAACTTTTGACAGTCTGCCTTTTACTAGGAGTGCAGCAATTTATGTCTTGAAAAGCTTCAGGTGCACATAATTATGGCAGCTTCCTTTTAAGAAATACTTCTAAAATAAATCCTGTAATTACCTAGATGACACATTCAGGAGCTATTAGAAAGGATGCTTAAAATTAAAGGGGGGGAAATTAAACCTTATTTTCAAGAAGAGTGGCTTCTTCCTTCTTTTCCTCTAAAGATAAGGATACTTTTTCCATTCCATTCTGTGCACTTATAAAACCATCAGAATGATCTATAGCAAAAAAAAAAGGTTCTCCTTTGATTGCAAGTGTGACAGAACATCATTCACCAGTTTGCACTGAGGGTCTGAAATCCCATCAGAATTATCTTTTTCCAAACAATATTTAGAGATGCTGTCATAATTCCATTGTTAGACTGCAGGAGATAGCAGCCTTTATGAAAGGTGGAATCAAAATAAACCAGAAGAAAACTTCAGACATGCTTATATGAATCCAAATGCAAATTTTTTTTAGCAAGATGATCTTCAGAATGTTTTTGTTCTGCTTTACTTCGGTTTTATATTTCCCTTAAATTGCCAGAACGTGATTTTCTCTAAATTTTAATCATTCAAATATCTTTTTATTTTTAATATCTCCTTTTATTCTGCAGCTTAAGCATGTTTTCTCTCTTCTGAACTTTTTCTTTGTAATGTGGCCTCCAGTGTGTTCCTTTAAAGAAAAAAATCCCCCTGACATAATTTACAGCCAGAGTTCTTCTTTTTTTATTTCACTTCCACTAAACTGCCTCATTTTGATGTAGTTCTATTCTTGAAACTACATTACTGCTGTGAGTTAGCCTGTTAAGGGATTTGGGTTTGTGTTTGCTTTGTGAAGCATTACACAGTGGCTGTCTTTGTTTACACCTGGCACCAAACTGGGTCCGCTACTCACCGCCAAACCAAGAACCATTTTTTTTCTGATCTTGGTGTTCTGACTAGTTGGTCTTAGAAGGTATAGAAGAGCGTGTGAGATTCAACTCATAGTACTTCATTTTTATGTGGCTCGTGTAGACAACATGATAGAATGGGATGCAGTATCTAAACATTTAAATTGGTATTCATTCACCATAGTTTACCATATGTACTGTAGACATCTGCATCTGAGTTTGTTACTTCCTTAAAAACAGTGAAAAGAGCGTGTTTTTAAGATGGAATTCATTGCTTCATTTAGACTACTAGGCAAAGATGAGAGGAACTGCTCACGAGAAACGTCAGTTCTCTCTATTAACTATAAAGAGAGCCTACGATGACTAATTCAGGTGTAGCTGAGATGAGTCACTCCACAAAATATCTAGTTCCTGTTCTACCCTTCATCATGTAATTAATTCAATGTACAGAGGCAGCCAAAAAGCCACGTTTGACGGAGATTCTCTCTTATATTTGTATGCACATGGCTGACTTTAGGCTTTCTTTAACATCTACTTGTATATCCTCTTCTGCCTACTGTAAAATGTACCTTGAGAATGCTATATGTATGGATTATTTTTCACCAAGTTTCTGAGGTAGTTATATATTATTTGTTCTGATTTATGACCAGGTCACTTATGCTAGCTTCTCTAGGATATTACCATTTCAAAGAAGACCTTTTCCCTGGGTCTTAGCATCCATTTTTGCATAATGTCCTTAACTGTGTTTTTTTCTGCATTAGTATTTGTAGTCGTCTCTTTTGATTTCCTATTCCTGTTTGTAGCTTATGAGGTTGTTTCTACATCATTGCCTCATGGTATAACAAGCTTAGCCACTTGTAACCCAAGTAACCACTCTGTCCCTACTGGTTTCCCCACTGGAAGAGTGCTGTATAACTTTTCTCCCCCCCTTTTTGGAGTTTTAGCAATCCAGTTCAATTTTTGTCTATGTTGGATCCATCCTATCTCTCTGTGCTCCATCAGTTTTAGAAGTTCTGTGAGTCCCTAACAAACTCTTTTCTATAGCATTTTGTCAATTGTGCCTTGAGGTTCTGCTCCTTTGCCTGCCTCTGCACGTGGTCCTGGTCTTCATCCATCTATTTAACAGCTTGAACATTGCCTGCAGCCAAAATGCTTAGTACATTTCTAACAACATCAACAAACAGAATTATTTTTAAATGTTTTCTGTAAGGAAAAATGATGGAGGAGTGCAGTAGAGAACTAGAGTTACAAAATAAAAAATATTCAAAGGGGAAAAAGAATTAGAGAGGTTGTTTCATTCATTAAGTTAATTTATGCTCTGTGGAAGAAAAACCCATTTTTAGGACCTCTAAGGAAGATGAAAAGTTTGCTAAAATCTGACTATATTCTTTGCCTCACAGTCTTTTTTTCTATATATACATCTGGTTCAAGGAGGACAAAAACATTGACGTAAACAGTATATTGATGGGAGTTTACAGTTGAAGTTGTCACTGATCCTACTAAAAGTCCCTTTATTTCCTCCAAAAAGCAACCTCAACTTTTAATTATAAATTGCCCTCAGGCACTAACATTTTCTTCCTCATTTACCCTACTAATTAGCACATTATATAGTGTCATTATTGGCCACAATGAGAATGCTAATAATCAAATCTATTTAAAATGGACTCTCCCCGCTCAAAATCATGGAGCTGACCAGTTAAATAGGAGAACTCGGCATTTCCAAAATTAAACTCTACTGCAGCTTTTCAAAACAAGAAACCTTCCAGCAGTTTGTGAAATATGTCTACAGGTGAATCTTCTTTCAACATTAGTGAAATAAAAGTCAAGCAGATTATGGATCAGACTGATTAAACTAAAAGCATAGTGGGAACAAGAAACATAATTGATTACAATTTATTGTAATTTTTGGTTTTTTGTTTGTTTACTAACTGAATGTTCATCCCTCAAAGACTTTTCACATTCAGATCTCTTCACCTGTGATGAATCATTTTTATTTGTGGTTATTCTACTGCTTGTTCTTCTGAACAGTTTCTTGGTCCCAACAGGTGCCATTCAGTAAGACTTGGACAGGGAGCATGGCTGTGGCCTCTGTCAAAGGACAAACCTAAACACAGCCAAGGCTCTGAGGACACCCAGTCCTCCCAGGGTATAAGACAGAAAACACCCACCCTTTCAACCAGTTTATCAATAAAACTTCAGATCAGGGTTGTTTTCAATGAAAGAAGGATACAGAAGCTTTCCAGAGGTGATACAGCCAACATCTGCCATGGAACACCTTGATCTGGATAAATGCCGAATAAAATCTAGGGCAAGTATAAAACCCAAACATTCATTAGTGACACAAAAACTGAAAAATACCTGCTAAACTTATCTCAAATAGCTAAAAAGACTCTCTCAAACTGTACATTCAATTGTGAGACTGATTCAATATTTTCAAGTGTTTCCACCACAGCTGTAAAGCACCTCTGGGGTACTTAACGAAGGGTAAGTAATATTCCTCCTGTTAACTTACTACCAAAGTCACATATTTGATGTATTTTACCCAAATGTCTCTTTGGACAAGATTTGTCTGTAAAACAACACCCATACCTTAGGAAATGCAGCGCGTCATATATTTTCCCCCAACACAGAAGCCCTGCTACCCAAAAAGGAGTTCCTAACAACAGCTAAAAGAATAAACTCCAACTTTTTGAAATTTTTCTCAAGTCTTGCAGTCTAAGATTTCTCTAATTTTGAAGATTTTGTTAAGAGAGGGCAGCACTTTGGCCACCCCAGTTAGGAGAGGCCCATCTCCCCATGACCTTCTGGCTTTGACGCTGTGAGGCACTGCCATTGCTGGTGCATCCTCCCCAGCACATCTTTTCCTAGGAGCATTCCTCAGGTGCCAGTACGAAAAGACTCATGCTAAATTCAACAAGCATCCATAAGGGACAGATTTGTGTGTAAGCTGCCTCCTCTTCCAACTCAACTGCTTACCCAACCACATTGCCCTGAGTGCTGACTAATTCACTGAACAGGACATGAAGTCCTGTACAGTATTGTCTTTTTTTGGCATCTTGCCCCCAACCTCAAGACATTTTTTATGAGCTAAGAGAAAATATCACAGCCCATTTTGAACTAATTCTAAGGCAATGTGGGCCAGGAGAGGATTGCAAATTCAATACTTACAGAGCAGACAACTACAAAGATAAAAAGGCCTGAAACTTTTAGGAATTTTAGACAGCATCTGAAACACAAGAAACATATATTTACTAATTGTTTATTTTAAAACAAATCTTTCTGTTCTCTTAGTAGCTCTGACATTTCGGAAACACCATGGTAAGAACTTTTGAATGATAATATCACACCTGAGTATGGACATCAGGATGCAGGGCCATCAGAGGCTTAGGAAGCCTTGGTGACTAAAAAGGCTCCTGCCCCAGGTCTGCTGCCAGCTGGATCTCAGTGCACGGGAAAGAAGGCTTTACCCACTGGGAAAGCTAAGAGAAGGCTGCAGCATGAGCTGGTGCTGGATCCTAGAGCCACTTCTCCACTACTACTGCTGGCTCCTGACAAATCCAGAGACCCATCAGCTCTTTCTGGTCTCTCCCAGAGAGGCAAAGGAGCATTGCCATCACAGGGAAGTGTCATGGCTGTGCAGAAAGCACAGCTTATTGCATACGGGGATGGTGTCATGAATGACTTCCTCAAAACTGGACTTTTAATATACACCCTGAAAGGTATTGGGGGAAAAAACACCTGAAGACAAGAACAAGCTTTAAGAATCTTCTGGGTTTAACATTGTCTCTTTAAATCAAATATACTACATGAGCATAAATCAACTAGCAAAACCAGGTATTTTTTCCATAGCACATCTGTGCCCTTTGAAAAAATGCCCTGTTCTGGAAATGTGATGCCATAAAATCTTCTGAAGTGTCAGAGCTTACTATTGAGTGGGTTAAGCAAGAATAACTCTAAATTAAAATATAGATGTTGAAAATGCATGCTCTTGAGCAACAAATCTCAAGATTCAGCACTTTTAAATTACTTTTTTTTAATCACACCCTGAAATACAACTCAACTAATAATTTTCTGACTGCTCATCAATATGTCATGCAGATGACTTAATTTACAGAAATCTTTCTGTTGATTTGCCCTCACTACGTATTTTCACTAATTGAAAGCACTAATGTTCTTAATCCATTTTTTCAATAGTAAACATTCAAACATTGCTTTTCTGACAGAATGACAAATGTAAGGTTTGATTTAAATCTGATGACAAGCAAGAAGGAGAAGATTTCAAGTTACCAGGATAATTAGTTGAAAAAGGAATAGTGCAAAAACAAACTGCATTGATAGATGCTATAGGACAAAATATTAAAGCAGAGTAGTCTGAAGAGTGTGAGAAATAATTTTTAATCACAGTGGAAATAAGTCCCTAAATCAATTCATTAACTGAAAGAAATGTAAATGACTGGACACCCATTTTTGGAAAACATTGTTTTCTAAAGTTCTCCTCCTCCTTAGAATTTTCCAAACAGAGGTTAATAAAAAACAGCAGCTAATAAAAATATGTTGCCACAGACAAACTGGTACAAAGGGGCTACAGTACTCTATGAAATACAAGTGGTAACAACTTCACACAAACTTTGCACAGCATAAAAATCTAGAGAAGGCAGAGGAAGACGGGAAGGAAGCCAGTTAGGTGGCTTCTAGAAATTCCAAGTAGCCCTGTTCTACTGAAAAACAAGATGGTAGTGAGGGGAAAAAGATAATAATGGCTTGAAAATAAAGGAATGACAACAAAAGCCATTATCAGCACTTCATAATTGATAACTTCTGTTGGTATTGTGTGATTTATGGAAAATACCTAGTGCCATCTTAGTCATGAAGCCTCCATCCTGCTTGTCTATTCTCCCCATCTCTACATTACAGTTTTATTCTGGTGTTTTTGAGAATTTATTATGTTACGAATTAATAAATCCTGGTCCAGACTTGTTTAATTTTAATGTACTTGATTTTTTTTGTTTGCACTTAGGAATTATAATTTACAATAATAATTCAAATTATTATTGAAACAAAAAGCATAACTTGATTTTAAGACATAAGAGAAAAAAACATGAATTAAGCATTTATAAATTCATAACCACTTGTCTGTAAATATCAGAAACTCATCTAAAGACACTGGCAAGGTATAATAAGTTTTTTGAAATGGTTATTTTATTAAATGTAGAATTTAGAACTATCTTTTCCCCCCATCTGTTTGTTTTCATGGCATTTTTTATTAAGGAAGCAGCACTTTTAACAGCTTAGAGTTGAGATGTGATTAGCTTTTGACTCACCTGTGGTTTGCAATCTGTCTCTTCCATTCTACAGTGCTAATCTGGCACAGCAGTGCAAGTACAAATGCTGTGCCAAATCCTATGCTGATACATGCCTCTGGCACAATCCTATTTGACTTCAGTTGGAAATGCACAAAGTGTAAATCTGTGAAGGATTTCACCCCCCTGTTCTAAACCAAATGATTTTTAGCCTAATCCACATATTGTGTCGGGCAGTTTAACTTCATTTGTTATCTCAGCAGAGTTATGCAGATTTATGACAGCCAAGGAGTTGATCCCATATGTACAACCCACACTAAAGCAATGAAAATGCTTCAAGGGAAGTTCTGTCAGAAGAATGTGCTCCTCCCCAGATTATAAACCTATGCTGTATTCTCCTGCTCCGTTTGTTCAGCGGCAGTGCAGGAGAGCAGCACTCCACACAAAACCATATGCACAAGTAAAGAAGGAAAGCAATTGTGGAGAGCTAAGACAATATACAGAGAAGGAAAAGATTCACTGACATCTCGCTGGAAAGGCTCCATGGATCAACGAGGAGATGGGAACATGCAGTGCTGGGCTCCATGAAAATCTGCAGAGCTGGCTGCAGACACCAAACAAAACTAGAAAAACCCTTGAAACTCTAGAAGGGACAGAAGGAATTAGTATCCAGGGTTAAAGGTTTTGCTAGTTAAATCCCCAGCAAAAATTTCCTGTGAAAATTTGCATTCTTTTAATATATTGCTATCTTTTAATATATTAACAGATTCAGTTTCCTCCATGCCTAAATGAGGTAAAAGACTACTTTGAAGTAAGGAGTGAAATATGTTAATGTAGTTCAAGACAAAAGAATGTTAAGTTATATTTTGCTTTGCGTATATGTGAAAAGTTACTCTAATGACTACAAAAAACTTTTAGATACATATTTTAATTAAAATGAAGGAACAAAACACTGAAGAAAAAAAGCTGTGGAATCAAACCAAAGGGCTTTTAAGAAATGGTTTTAAAGAAATGTTAAAAGCAATACAGAAATTATTTAATTACAGTTTAGAATAGGTGCTATGACTGATGCTTGTAAGAACAAGGGGTTATTAATCATTAGGTAGAGACTGTAACCAGTTTCACCAGGGTTTATTTTTAAACTATCAGTGGCAAGATATGGAGTGCTATTTTATTAATTTGTGTAAATAAATCATTTTCTAGACATCTCCGTTTATAAACTAATACCTGCAGAAATTAATATATATATATATATATATATAAAAGAAAACAGAAATAAATGAATGTTTGAAGTCAGACCTCATCTTTGATAAATTGAACTTGACATGAAGGTTGTCCAAGATTTCATATTTCTCAGAAGAAGCAGATCTGGAAAAACTTGTCATTTCACTTTCCAGTTGAAACCTTTGCTCAAATTCTGCTGAGCTGTTGTCCCATGAATCATCATCTGTGGTAAAATCTGGAGTATGAAGAGCCATACACTGCAACCTGTCACACATTTTCAGTAAACATAATAAAACAAAACAGTGCTTTATTTCAACAAGTAGTAGATGCAACTGACCTTGCAAAACCTTATGTTCAATGTGATAGATTTTAATGGAAAAATTAATAGAAAAAGAATTATTCAGTACAGACTGAGCTCCCCTTGGTGATACCGCTGGGTAGATGGCAGAGCAAGAACAAGGAACCCACGACATTTAGGTGCACCCGAGACAACCAGTTCTCTGATACACCAGGCAGATGTGCTTCAAGATTTGGTGTGCAAATCGTGTTATAAGGATCTTTCCTACAGCTCTACTGTGTCTTTCAATGCACCTGATGTAACACCACATGGAGGAAATAAGAGCACAAAACCTGCAGTTCCCTACCGGGCTCTTTAATCATTCTGACCTCAGATCCTACATCCTTCCCATTTTACAGCCTCTTCTCTCCTCCCAAGGTCCTCCAGAGTAATTCTTTGCTTACAACCCCTGTCATTCACTTTATTTCCCAGCAGGTTTTGTGTCAGGATATAAGAAAGAACCACATACAATTAAATAGAAGAGAGCTTACAAAAAAGTATTTTGAGTAAAATGAAAGTAACTCACCCATTTTCCTCTGAGAAAACCTTCAGTAGTGGTGTCTTCTCTGTAAAGCCAGTGTTTTTTGACCTCGAGCTGAATAGTTTTGAAAAATTGAAGTGATATCTTTGGAGGGAAAAAAAAACAAAACAGAATAATAAGTCTAAAGTAAAATGATTCACTACAGTTCTACAGAACATTTTGCTACAAGTCCATCTAATTAGTTAAACATTCTCTAAGAATGGTGCTCACCTAAATTCGGGTTTTCATTAAGTTTGAACTAGACATGGTAGTTACCTCCTTATGCTCGTGGGGTACTCATTCATATAAGTTTACACTAACATACTTCTGAAAATATAAAACAAGAGGATAATTTATTTCTCATAAATGTTATTTCAGACATGAATCACCATCTATAAATTCACTAATCTCTACAGTAACCTTGGCACTCTTGGCATTAGGGAAGAAAACTTTATCTCGATACAAGTATGTCGTTCCTGCAGCACAATTCCTTCCAAATAGTTTCTGTCAAGTCTTGGTCCTAGTACTGCAGATAATGAAACAGACAGCAAGCTACTTCTTGCCATATTGCAGCTGAGCATTGTTAAAAAGCCTTTTGCTAAAGCATAAATCCCAAAGCTTGAGAAATATCTGAAGACAATCAAGGACAATCGCGGTCATTTTAGAACATCTTCCCAAGACCTGGCTCTTTCAGAGACATTTCCTGTCAAAATCAGTGTTATTCGGACACACCCTGATTTATTCCATTCAAAACTGCAGCCACCCACCACCAGAAGGTCTTGAAGAAATCTCCTAGACATACAGTCAAAACGTCTGTACCTAGAAGTAGATACCTAGAGGAAAACTGAAATTTCTTTTACTGTTGCTGGACTGCAAGAGAAAAGAAATTATAAAATCTTAGACAATCAAATAAGTACACAGAGGTGACTGCTAATTCAATCTTCTAAATATAAGGCCAGTCCAAAAAGAAGGATTTGTGTATTTGACTTTATACCACAATGGAGGACAGAAATTCCTTGAGATTTGTGAAGATTCAAAATTCAAAATTAAAAAATTAAAACCTCCAATTAATGCTTCAGCTTGCTTGTTCAGTAGTGTTTTCATTCAGAAGACATGCTAGGTGTTGAGCAACTGGATATGGTTATTTCAATCTTGAGTGGCCACAACGCTCATTCAAACTCTGCTGTAAGCCCATATTTTCAGTCTCAACAGAAGAGAATGAATGAGTTACAAAGATTGAATTATCCAGTACCTCAGGTCAAATGTTGGGCAGATTACAACTCAGGTTGTCAGTGTCATTGCACTGACGCTTCATCTGTGAAGAGATGATTGCATACTCTGAAGCACATCTTTTAAATAGGAGAATATCATTCACACAAAGATGTTCAAGTGGAGAAACTTCCATTTTGAAGCAAGTGCTATTCTAATCTTATCATGGTCTTAGATGTGAATGGCTGCCTAGAGCTTTTACAAAAGGGAATCTATAAGGATAACAAGAATGCTATGAGGACTTTAAAGGTGTGCTCACTGAGAGCTGCTGATATGCTCCTGGCTAATCCCAGCATTCTATACTCAGTCTGCATCCAAAGGGTACAGTTGTGATAACAATTCTGATGGTGGACCTTAAATTTGTACATTCAGAAGTTTAACTCATGCAAAGATCAATTAGCTGTTTCTGCTTTTAAGCAAAACAATGTGACTTGTTCCACTGGAAAAAAAAGGCTTCAAATAATATATACTCTGTGCTGTTCTGATCTAATCTCGCATTGTGTACACCATTAACCTTTCCACACTGACTTGTCTACTTTTCTTCCTAGGACTTGCAAATTCCAAGACTATTAACCAGAACACTTTCTACAAAAACTTCCCTTTTCTTCTACTTGTTGGGAGTCGGTACCAGCACTGCTTTGTGTTACTCAGGCATATATATCCACTGACAATCCTCACCTCAGCAACTCTTCACGACTACTGTGAATGACCAGTATGCAAAACGTGCTGAAGTCAAAGCAACCACAGGAACAGCAACCAGAAAGAGAGGACAAAGGTTTGGTGGAAGGTGGTTTAAGTGACAAAACCTGAGTTGAAGAACCCAGAAGGCTAGTTAAAGACATCACTTTCACTTTCTTTTTGCACTTCTGTTACCCCCACTTGCTGGTATATTATCTGCCACTTTTAAATGGAACTGCAGAGCTGAACAGATGTCCAAGAATGATGAAGACAGTAAAAATGGAAAAGGTCTTCAGATAAAGTGAAAACAATTAGTGCATGACAACATCAATTTGCAGAGAATAAAAACACATAGACAAGAATAAGCAGCAGGAAACAGCCAGGCTTGACAAAACAAAAATAATTAGAGAAAAAGCAGAAGAGCCTTAACTCCCCCATGACATGATTACCCTAATTAAAGAATGAGAGCAATATAAACAATAAAGCTAATTAGGGCATAAAAGAGTCTTGAAGTCTGAAAGCTCTAGAAAGAAAAGTTGGAAAAACATCACTAAAAAATAGCATGGATTATAAAAATGAAAGTCATCCCTGAACAGAGAGCCTAATGCAAGCCCCTCTGTGCCCCTCATACTTCTGCAGAGATGCTATTGGTGCAATTTGATCACCAACTTAATCAAAAGATAACAGAGATCATCTGCAAGCAAAGCATAGGAAGGCCCAAGGATCCCCTGCTAATAGAGGAACAAGTCTACAGTGCTCAAAAACCCTCTTAACATCATTCTTGGTGCCCCTCAACACTGTAAGTAGCTGGTAATTGTGACACTGTGTAAATAAGGAAAAAAAACCAACGTGACACATTTCAAAACCTGGGATCCGTTTACATTTTGAATGTTTCTTCACAATCAAATACCTGGAAAATTTGGTTATACCCACAGGCAATCCATGTCTACTGAGCTATTCAACAGCACTACTAAGAGACTAATCACCAGATCAGCTCATTAACCCGTTGTGGGTAGGCCTGTTAATAGGATGAGAAGACTGCTCTGGATTTATACTATTTAGGGGTGAGGAGCTGGTTAACTGGGCAACAATTGTGTTCACCATTCTTCTCTCATGGTTGAGACCCAAAAGTCATTAGCATGTTTTACATCAGATATGAGAATCATAAAATAGTTTGAGTTGGTCAAACTATTCTATGATTAGATGACTAGAGGTCATTTAGTCAATCCCACCTACAATAAGCGAGGACATCCTCAACTAGATCAGGCTGCTCAGAAGAAACATGAAATAATTGCATTTACACGTGTATACATTTATATTTAGATATGCATACAGATCTTCACACAAAAAAAATTAACATTCTCATTTCCCTTTCATTCAAAATGATGGGAGAAAACTAAAACCAAACCCTGTGAAAAAAGTATTTTACAAGGACTTCTTCAAAGACTTGCAAAACATTACTCTCAAAGAAAGATCCATGTAGAACTGACATCAGAAAAAGAAGAGCATGTCCTGCCTGCTGTATAACCACTGCTGGGAGCATATTCATTCTCACATTTGCTGCTGCTGGGCATGGGTTGTTTTTTAATTTAGAGGAATCTTTCTAACAGAAGATTGTGTTCTTAACTACATGGCTGCTACTGTGACAGCTATATATACAGATTTTGGCTCTCTCTGCAGGAGTACAAGTTTGTTCCAATGAAGCATGTCTTCTGAGCTGGTTACTTGCAGTCCAAGACAGACTTTCCCATGCCTAATCTTTCAAGAAATTGCAATTTCTGTCTCCATAGTAACCCAGAGTAAGAACCAGCATTGTAAGAGGGCTGTCCCACCCCAGATGATGCAGCATATTCTGCCAAGTCATGGAGATGTCCACAGGTGAAGTTCCAATTGCCTGACAGCAGCTCTAGAAGGACCTCACCCACAGCATTAAATGAGGGTCCAATTGCAAGCCTTGGACAACTATTGCAGAAGCCCTGAAAACCTGTGGCTGTGCCACTGCTCCCATGGATGAACAAGGGTCACACTCTTTTGGTGGCATTTTGTACTTCTCTACAGCTGTACGCCAGAGACATGATCTTCAATCTCCTATACCCTTTTGAGCAGCTTAAGGAGAAGCAGTTTCCCCCTGCCCTCCTGGACCTATGGAGAGGTAAAGGGAGAGCAGGAGAGGAAGGGAATGTGGGCAACTCCAGTTGCTCCCACTGATGGGCTGATGACTCATTAGATATTAGTCAGAGGGCTGCAATTTTCACCTACAACACACTACTGTTTCCCATTACCTGTAGGTGATAACTTGCAAAATCTTCAGGGGACTTGGGATGAAGTGCAAAGAGAGAACTTAATTCCAGCCATTGAGCCCTAGATCTACCCTCTAACCACATTTTCAAGCATTTGCTAATGTGATTACACCTGCTACTTTAAACCAAAGGAAAAGGAAGACTTTGTGGTGGCACTGATGTTCAACCATAAGCAAACTTTCAATCACAAATACATTACAGCAAAGGACACCAAAAAAAAAAAACATCCTACAAGAACCTGAGAAAGAAAAAGACCATACTCATCCTAGTTAGGCTGCAAACACTTAAAATAATCACAAGGTTTGACTGGAACCTATTATTTTTCTTGTATTGAAAAGATAAATCATGCCACATAATGCATTAAGTTTTCACGCCCTATAATAAAAGGCATACATTTTAAATATCGGCTAATACAATGCTTCATCACCCGTATGCCACGTTATGCACACAACTATCAGTAAGAAAGCTATTTCTATGACAACAGAAACCAATAATTCTCACTTCCATGGAAAAGACTTAGTCAGAATTGAAGAAGATGTGAGTATGGAAGCATAGGTATTGTGCAAGAACATCAGTAATTTTGAACACAACTTATTAAAAATTTCACTATATAAAAAAATTAAAAGCACAATCTCTTCAGGGAAAAAAAGTTAGCATGCTTCCCTGGATTAGTAATCACTAAAATGATTATGAGTGTGAGGTTGCCTCTTACACAAAAGCTCAGAAACACTACTGAGCCAAGAGTTTGTAACAAATACAACAACAATTTAAGTAAAATTTCCTAGAAGAGAAGTCAAGAGTAAGAACACGAGAGCTAATTAATCATGCAGGAGACTAGTCACAACAGCATGATTTCAATTTATCATTTCTACACTCTTTTAGGCTAAAGTTTTGTTTCAGAATCTTCCTATTCCCTGAATAGAGAACATTTATATTAAATCATAAGTACTGAACTAATTACTCTTATCATATCTGTAAACAAGCATAATGCACAAATAAATTGAAAAATAGAATTGAAAGAAAAAAAACAAACCAATCAAACAACCAAACAAACAAGAAAAACAAACAAAAAAAACACACTGGCTTTTGACTGCACTTGAAACACATTCTCCCACCAGATTTGGTTATTTGTCAGTTTCTAATAAAGTCTACTTTTGGAGTTACATGGTACAACCTGTGCTGACCAACATCATAGCACTCAGTTCTTAAACGTTTACATGGACTGTGTGCTAAGCAGCTGTATGCACGCATACATCCATCAACATTATGATATATAGGTGCCCACATGGAGACACATCACTCCGTGATGTTTTCTCCTCAGTGGTAGGATGTCAGGGGAAATTGTTATGACTACCCATCGCAAATGAAGCCTGGTCAACTGATACACCCAGAGCCAAGGGAAGGATCAAAGACTCCCGAGCTCACGTCTCTAAACAGGCTCCAGATGTTTTCTGATGACTGCTTTATGTAGCTTCACTTAAATCAAAAAATAACCTCCAGACCCTTTAAAAGCATGCACCATTAAGATGTCAGGAAAATTTAGCAATGAAAGCATTACCTAATACAGACTCATTTTCTCTTAGACTTTCCTTTCTATTAGACAGGACTGTACAGGATCCCCCAGAGGGATCCCCAAAGGTGGATCATGTGGGGCTGGCATTGGCATTACCTGACAGCAAGAGGTACAGTACTGTTAGAGGTACAGCCAACAGGCAGGTCTCATGTTGAAAAACACTGGGGTGCTGGAGAGTGTCCAAAGAGCAAATAAGCTGATTAAGGATCTGGAGCACAAGTCTTATGAAGAGCAGCTGAGGGAATTGGGGTTGTTTAGCCTGGAGAAAAGGAGGCTCGGGGGAGACCTTACCTCTCTCTACAGCAACCTGAAAGGTGGTTGTAGTGAGGTAGGGATTGGCCTCTTCTCCCAGGCAACAAGTGACAGAACATGAGGAAATGGCCTCAGGTTGTTTCAAGGGAGGTCTAGATTGGATATTTGGAAAAAATTTTTCACAGAAAAGCTTGTCAAGCATTGGAACAGACTGCCGGTGGAAGTTGCCGAGTTACCACCACTAGAGATATTTAGAAGACATGTAGATGTGGCACTTAGGGATAGGGTTTGGTGGTGGATTTGGCAGGGTTGGATTAGTGGTTGGACTCAATGATCTTAAAAGTCTTTTCCAACCTAAATAATTCTATGATTCCAAATTAATAAGCGTATACCATGGTAAGACCCCAAGCAATTAAACAACATGTTTAAGGAAGATGAAGTGGAATGTGTGCTGAGCTTATCCTAGATGGAAATGGTTCCTTATATAGGGCACACACAATGTGCTTGCTTCATTCACTTCTGATGGATTTGGAGAGTGAACATGTTCTACAAGGGCAATTGTAAGTTCAGAAACAGCTTGAAAAATAGAGTGCTTCCAATGGTTCCTTTTTTAAATCAAATCGGGCTTTGTAGGGTTATAGTACTTTCCTGGAAAAAATAAAATTAAATTTTCAGATATCTCCATGACTTGGTAGCGAACCTCAAGAGTCTTTGTCTGCCTCTGTCAGGGAATGTCTTCATCAAGAAGACATTGGGAGGTAGTTAACAGACTAGGACCTCATAGCAGTGGGTGAAGATAAAAGAAAGAACACTTAAGCTGCCCTGCAGCTTCTCTGACTCTACCTAAGAGGATTAAGTTGTTCTCCACAAATTTTCTGCTCCCATGTCAGGGTCCCATGAGGTCTGGCTGCCCTATGGGAGGGAGCCAGCTCCAGAGGGTGGATGTGGGTCTGGCAGGGCCATGACCTTCCCAGCCTGAGTCTGTCCCACAACACTTAACAAGGGCTCAGGGACAGGATGGGGACCCAGGCCAACCCAGACCTTCATGACAAACCAGCAGGACCACAGTGACAGAGCAGATCAAAAGGGTCTACCATTTGAAGGAGTGAGCAGTTGCACTGAAAAGTGTGTCTGCTGTTTCCTCCTCTACATTTTCTGCTTCAGCAAAGAAAATTGGAAAGCTGCAGGAAACCACATGTAAAACTGCAGACAGTCTGAAGGAGAAAATACTTTGGAGCAGGTGCTGCCAAAAGAGTTTAGCTGTTAGCAACTGCCAGCAAGCTGCAAATTTGAAAAAGGCAGCAGTAGCCAGTTTGGGTAGTGGTCCAAATTCCAAACCCCCAGTTTCTCTGTGGATTAAACAGATAACCTTTTAAGAGGTATTATCTGTAAATGCTGCAAGTCATATTGAAAAATGAGTCTACAATAGGGAAGCAATTTATCAACACTTAAAGCATGACTGCACTTGTAATTCTTTAGCATATTCTGCAGGCTTGGCTTTTAAATGCCAGCATTTTTCCTTGGCATTCATGATGGGGTTTAGCTCAACCAGCTCTGTTGCTAACTTAATTTATGACAAATAAAGGGAGATCAAATTTTTTTCTAGTCCTTGAGGTAATTTAAAGAATATCAAACAATAAGGAAGTGGTTACAACTTAATATTTTGAATTTATATCTGAACAGACTCTCTTAAAGATGCAATATGGGGCACTTGGATGATGGACACATGAACAGAGGGATGGGTCTGAGAAAAAAATGGATTATGTGACCATCTTGAGAGGTTATTCTTCAAGAATTACAGTGATACAATGTCATAGTCTCAAAGGTTTGGGGTAACATGTTCAAGCTTTACTTACAGACTAGCTGAATTGAAGAATGATACAAGAAAAGAAAACACTATTAAAGCAAGATCACAGACCACTTCTGAGATGAGGGAACACTTTCATGCACAATGGTAAAACAGGATTATTTTGATAAAATTTTCCTTAATCCAATTAATGTACTGACAAGCTGTCACATATAATTATGCTTCTGGCCTTGCATAGTCTTGTAATATATTCTTAAGCCACTCACCCCAGTTTTGGAGATTGAAAAGAGTAATTTGTAAGCTATGAAGTAATGAAGACTCTATTTTTCATTTTCTTTAAACACTTTGAAAATTGAAGTTCTATGTGTTTCATTCCAGGAATTTGGATATAACATTACTGGTAACTGCAACTTTTAGATAAAAAAGTAACTTTGCCACTAAAAAAAATTGTCTCCCTTGCTTAGAGTTAAAAAAAAAAAAAAAAAAGCCAGACATCTACAAAAAAAGGCTTATTAACACGAAAAAATAGGGTTGATTTCTGTGCCTGGAGATGTGTTAGAGAGAGAAGATGAAGGTAAGCAACAGGCCACCACACATCTTAAAAATAACAAGTAGTCATCAAATTAAGCTTTGTTTTTAAAAAAAACACATGATGGATCCAAACTATTGTAAGCTTCCTGGGACTTGTATTTTGTCCCTTAGTCACAATGAAAGGAAACAAGGAAAGTTCAAGCACATTAATTTCTGCTAAATAGTCAGGTTCTCATGAGGTATTTCAATATAACTAGGACAACTTACGTAGTCTTTATGTAGATCCTGATCTCAGTGGACTAGACCCAGCAAAAATGCTAAAATTTGCTTCAAAGCTAGGGTATGAGATACTCAGAGTAGACAGAGAAGAAAGAGCAGTAAAATTTTTAAATAAACAATTTGTAGGGGGAGATATACCTTCCAAATTTTGAATTAACATTATAAAGCTGATAAAATAATAGGTATTTTTTTAACTGTATTGGAAGTCCTTCCATTATATTTACTTTTTAAATTATTTTAGTTATTAATGGAGGTATTAGGAATTCCTTTTCAGGTTCTGGCTGAGCATAAGACACTGAGGTTATTCATATAACCTTTGTCATCTAAAAGTCTGGTCTAGGATAATTACAGTCACTGGCAAGAGAAAGATCTCTTCAAATAATTTTCATCCTCCCCATCTCTCATGTTAACTATACAAGGAACCTGGGGAATTAACTTTGAGATAACAGACTTCTTCACTAAATAATATATAAGCCTTACACAAACAATGTCTATATTACAGTATACTAAAAAGTACTTTTTTTCATGTACTTTTTATTTTCTCTGAAATTAAATCTCTTCTTCATACAGAAGACTTTTCATCAAAAAGTCAATGTTGAATTAGGTATACAAAAAAATATCAAGTCCTTCCAAACATGACTTATTCATAACTTCCTAACAAGAAACTTCCAAAACAAAATAATTCCACATCATTGGTCATTGCTTTCCATCTTGATTTATATCAAAGACAAAAATTTTTAAAGCACTGAAAATCTCAGAGGAACAAATTAAAGAAACCAAACTGAATAAAAAGGTACCTTATAACAATACAATATTTTCTCATACATTTGCAGAATATTCAGTGAAACCATTCAAGAATAAATGCAGTTTTATCTCACCAAGATCATGCTCTTCCCTGCCATAGCCCTTCACTAAGATTGTTGTAACATTTAACATGCACTTTACAAGCTTCAGGAAACTCGTTCCACAGTATTGGGTTCTGTTCTTCTACCAGACATCTTTTTCTGCCTTGAAAGGCCTTGAGTATCTGTAGGACCTTAAGGCTAAAATGTCAGAGAAGAAACTATTTAATCTATGTTAACAAACAGCTTTAAAACGTAGATTTTTGATTCAGTGCTGATGTGAGACAAATTTGAAATAGAAGATTTGAGTCCATAAGCATATTCAACTGAAATTCTCAAATTAAAAAGAAGGGGGGAAAAACCAACAGCTAAACAAACAAATCAAACCAAAACCCAAGGATTATAAATAATGTATTCCAAAGAAACTGAGAATTTTATTGTCTCATGAACAGTAGCATGCAAATTGCATTCGGCAAGCCTCCCCTCGAGTGGTGAGACTGACAACAAAAACAAAGAATAATAATGACATTTCAGCCTTCCTTCCTCCTGATTTAAGCTGTCTTTCTCCAGGTAAGAACATACTCCTGTGCACTGAAAAGACAAAACAACCCAAAATTATGCCTCTCAGAATTTAGAAGGAAATTCCTTATCCTACATGGCAGATGGCTTTGTTCCAGCAACATGGTTAAACTGTACATCATACATCTTGATAGCACTTCTTTCTCCCCAGTCACACAGATGCCAATCTTTCCTCTCAAATACTACATTCCCTTTGGCCTTATACAGAATGGAGTAACTTTGATTACTCCATAGTCTCACAGAGGTGATTTCTTTCCATGTTGCTCCCAAAATAGCATATTCTTGACAATAAATGTCATATTACTAGCTATGTATATTCTAAAAATCAGCACTGTACCAAACCTAAATAAATCCTGGACATTGATCATAAAAAAAAATAGATAGTATTTTGCTCAGTAACCGTGTGGACAATAACTCTTCACATGCACATGAAAATTCCTGGCCATCCAGCAATGAGGTTACATCAATAAAACTTCAGTCTGTGCTCCCAAACAAAGAGAAAGTAGAAAAGGGAAAGTGTCAGTGCCCCTGACTTAAAAAGAAAATTCTTCAGCAAGGGATTATCTGCAGAAAAGGGGAAAGCCCATCCTGACATGGTTATGTCAGCAGCTTCTGCACCAGCAGCTTTTGTGCGAGCAGAGATGCTGTGGAGCACAGCTAATATAGAGATTTAAAGACAGAAAAAATTTTACATGTGTTTTGATTCCTCAAGCAAATACAGTGCCTGAATAATTTATTATTTTTTCATTCGAAAACACCTGTTAGCATTCTTAAAAGGATGAAAAAAAAATATTCAAATTTAAAAAAACCAAGTCTTGTCGTTTCCCATGTGTTGGACCAGACAGTTATGTAGCTATTTGATTATCAACTCAAATGGATCAAAAAGGTTTAGTGTTTTTGAACAAACAGCTCCTCTGAATAAGAGAAATCTGAAATGTAAGAAAAAGTACTAACAAAACACGGCATCTCACATATACTTTTTCAATAAGACAACCCCAGAAACTGTTGTCAACAGTCACTGCATCAACAAATGTCTTTTTTAATACAGTCTGCATGGGCGCTTTGCAAAAAGAAATTATCCACAGAGTGTGATATAAGGAAAAGTGAAGCATATTCTGACCATATGGAAGTGCAAAGGAAAAAGTGGATATTCAAACAGCAGAACAATAAACAAAGTAACAAAACAAGACAAAAACAAAAGGAACAACAACAGAAGAAGACACTAAAATGCCCATAATCAGATATTTTTATTAAAAGTTACTGTAGAGGTAGCCCTTCTGCACCTCAAGAATCAACACAGAATAATGTTTTTTCCTCTACATGAAAAAAACAGTTTAAAGCCCAAATAATGGAATCATGTTTGAGTCATGGCACTTAAAAGTAGGCTACAATTGCAAAGAAACATTTTAAAAACAAACAGAAATGCTTATGAGAAAGCAGAGGTCCATAGCACATTTTCACGGAGAAAAGTACAATTTTGTACTATTTTAATATTATGGAATGTGAAAGTTAATTAGAATAGTGGAAGAACTAACATTACAGGAATTATCTCCTTCAGTTGCATTAGGAAAAAGTATGGCTGGAGAGAAAAAATATCATGACACACAGCAGAGCTGAAAGAATAGATTTTAATTTGAGACAAAAGCATATAGACAAAATTTTAAGAGGACATTGATTTAGAAAGAGTGGTCTCCATCAACATTTTTTTCTCATGGCAAGAGGTATGTTACAGTCTCATCTCTGAAGTGTTACTCCAGTTTATATGTTAATTTATTTTGGTCCATAACCAAATGCTGTAACCACAACAGGACAAAGTATGCTCCTACTTGCAACTTTCTTGTTAACGAAGACTAAATGTGATGTAGACCATAACACCCTGAAGACTTCATTTCTGAAGAGATACATAGGCAGCATGGGCAGGATCCTGATGATTAACTTTGAGTACAAGTAAATAAATTCCATTACATATAAGAAAACCGGTGTCAATACTTAATTTTGATGATCTCAAAGCATTATATGTATGACCTCAATCTTCCCAGGGTCATACAGAGTTTAGCAAGCATAAAGAGACAGAACTCTCTATTCTCCATCCTGTCTGCTTGAGCAAAGAAAACATATGCTGCCAATGGATGCAACAGAAAAATGCATATTTATATAATATTACAACATAGCCCTTCTGTTTTAGCTTGGGAGATTAAAGACACATCAGAGAAAACAGAAGGGTATTCCTTGTTACCCTCATTCTGGTTTTACTATTCTTTTTAGCAGACAGATTCACTAAATTCAGGTTTATGCTTTCCACTGTAAGAGGTTTACATGATGAACCAGCTGTCAATAGATTCCTAAAGAGGATTGCAGGTCACATGTCACTGGTATGAGTGAAGATGTAGAGATACTCCTATCACTTCTAGAAAGATTAAAAACAAAATAATATTTGAAACTACTTTTACTTTTTATTTTCCCAGCAGCAGAGAAAATAAATTACTTAAGAACACAAGAGTGAGGGGAAAAGTCCCTGCAAAATATTTACCTACCCTTCTCAAGAAAGTACTGTGTTAAACCAGGATTAGACTTCTTACAATAAATTCCTCAAAAGCCTAGTGCTTCCTCCGCAAACGTCAAGTGCAAAGCCCTGCCAGACATATCGTTTCAATGTAGCTGCCAGCATGGCCATCTGAGAGAAATGCTTTCATAACCTCCCACTGCCAGAGCTCCATGTTGGGCAAGGGAGTCCTTACAGAAACTCTGCTCAAGGATACCAGGGAGTGAATGGCAGATGGACTGTGTTTACTGTCCCTACTGACTAGCACGGAAAAGGGAGTGGCTCTGAAAGTGGGGGCAAAAGCCTTCAGACTTTCACAGCTGCTTCTGGATGCTGCTAATTCACAGACAAGACTGACTCAGTAGCTTCAGCTGAGCTTCTGAAAACTGTGAGTGGCTGTAACTGCCAACCTGTTTCCTATTTCACCCTGCTCAAAAGAAATCATATAAAAATGTGCAAGGGAAAAAAATAAAATGAAAAAAACAAATCCAAGTGCTTTACTTCTGAACCTTCCCAGTTCTGACAGCCCTGGCTCCAGCTCACGGTGCTGTCCTTGATTTAGCTTCAACCTACTGTGGACAGAGCTCTGTGTGGTCTCTGTGTGCTGCTGGTACATTAGGACAATTATTGCACGTTGCCCCTGTAGCTCCATTAGCCCCTATGAAGCAGAAAATTGCTTGCTTGGTCACTGTCTGTAAGGATTTTGGTGACTCATTTATCAGCTTTTTCTGTATTTCAGAGAGTAAATCACTTGAGCTCCTTATGAATAGCAGGTTTTTAAAAGAGCCATATGATTTGCCAGACTACAGAATGTGACCCTATTTTTATTTTTTTTTTTACTTTACTGGCTAATTTATTCCATCTGCATTAATCTATTTTTCCATCAACTACATTCAATTTAATGTGAACTTCAGTTCTTAAATGTATGACCATCGTTATCCGGGAAATTTTTGCTGCAGTTGAGTAATGATTTCCAGTGCTCCTAAAACAAGAGGACAAAACACTCTGATGTTAATTAATTCTAATAGGAGAGACATTTAAAATTTCGGGCAGACTAAAACATCCCTATCGCCAGCAGAACTATGTTCTAAAACATCTGCTCCTAACAGTAAGCTATGAAAAGAAAAAAAAGAAAGGAAGAAAAGGTTTCTTTCTGTAACCCTTGCAAGGTGAGATTGTTTTACTCTATGAGGAATCATAGCCTTCCATGTTTTTATCTTGTTAACATGTCTTTTTTTTGTTTGGAAGACCAAACTCTAAGTACTCACTTCTAGAAGATATTCAGGGTAAGCAAGGAATGCTGCTAACTTGGCTGTCCGGCTTCCATGTTTGGGACTCACAGGTTCATACTCTTTTTAACTGCAGCTCTGGGTGGAGTTGAGTATTTTTTATCATATCCCAGGACTGATTGTATCAGAGTCTGGCTTACAACAACAAGCATTAACTTGCTTTTAACTGATTCAGTCCATAGCTCACTACACCATGCTCTCACTCTGTTTTTCACACTATATTTCACCTTCACCCAATATCTTTTTGTAGCTGCATGGAAGGGTTTCCATTCATCCTTCCCAGTATTCCTACTGTCTCTGCATTTTATTGATATCTTTTCTTTCAAATGCTTCTTCTTACACCTGTATCTCAGAGTCCTCTCTCTTCCCTCAGCAGTAGCTCTCCAGTAGTTTGGGCAGAGGCTGAAGCATTTTTTTGGTCAAATGCTCAGTATGAGCTGAGTTAACCAAGCTCTCACCTGATCAGCCTGTTAGGAAAGACAGCAAACCCTTCCCGTGTTCTTCCTTCAGGCCCTTATATTTTCAACAGAATAATAAAAACAAAAAAATAATCCAAAAAGCTTATTATCAAGAAATTTTCTTAGAAAATAGAATACCTAAGTTACAGTTGCTGTTTCAATTGATGTTTTATTATATATTTCAAATGTTATATTGAAAAAAGGAAAAAAATATGATTGTCTTGGAGTCTGGTGACCCATACACTTACTCAAGAGTTAGGAGGTGTGTGTTTAATACCCCTCAGAGCAGAGTGGAGGTTGCACATCCATCCCCTGTGGAACATTCACAGTAAGGGAGCCACAGTGGCATTACTTCTTTTTTTGACTCTACCATAAAATAAAGCTGCTCTTGTCCTGTATTCTCTCCCTCTATGCTCTGCAAAGTTCATGGGCTTCTACTCTACCTCAGGCTCATTGAAGTTCATGGCTTAAATTTAAATGACACAATCTTACTGCATCAGTCCATTTCTCAACTATTTTTGGCTTCACTTTCAGGTCTTGTCTTGTTCTATCCTTCAGCCTCAGAGCTTGGGCCCACAGAAAATTTTCCATGTTATCATGCAGACCATTTGGTGCCCAACAACAGCTCTGCAGGGGCTGGCTATCCCCTTGGCCACCTGATGCAGTGGTATATGTAAGGACCATGGATCTCCAATGCTTTATTTTCCTTCTTCCTAGTCTCTGTTAGCAAAGACTCAATTGTTCTTCCTAACATAAAACTTTTGCATACCTACATAGTAGAAAAATTGGGACAAAGTGGAAATCTCATTAATTATTAATTCATATTATTAATTAGTATAATTTGACCACCTGCAAATGTGAAGTTATGATTTCTGCAAATTATTTAATGTGTCAGAGCTGCCACCTGCACACATGCACATCGTCCAGGAACGAAGAACACAAAACAATTTTTCAATGAAAAACCTTCATGGAGAGATACTGAGTATCTGAGTTATTTGCTTCATCTTACATGGCTAGCTACTCCTCACATCAGCTATTTATGCCCCAGGCATTCCGTCCTGCTCAACTGTGACTGTCCCCGTGGAACACATTTCTTTTCAAAGTCTGACTGACTGGTTGGCTTAACCCTTCAATGTAAAAGAATCACTACTGCCATTAAAAGCCTTTCCTTGTTTAAACAGCAGTTTACATGAGGAAAGAACTGTCCATCCCCAAAGAGGATTGCATCTTGCATGTCGCTGGCATTTTTCCACACCTGACCTAAGAGGTCTCACAATGACAAACCCCACATAACCGTATTATTAGGAAAAGAGCAGCTGCTTGCAAAATTTAACAGTTTTGTGCAATGTCACAGGGACTCAATTGAAACATTGGATCTTTGGAGATTAGTACACTGCAAGTTTTTCACTGAGTCCTGAGTTCAGTTTTTAGCCTGACAACTGGAAAAATGGGAAGCAGCTAATTAGTACCTCCCATTTCTTTCAACGGAGCACTTAGACAAAACATTAAAAATGGTGGGTTTTTTTACAAAATGTTCTGTCAGAATCAAAAAGCATTTGAGTGGCTGTGTGGCAGCTCTATGATTATAGTTTGTCAGTGGCAGAACAGAAATTGTGTTACATGACCAATGTCAGATACCATGAATAATTATAAGAAATAAGCACTGAGATGGTGAATAATACACAGCAACAAAGGAATTAAATAACTTTGAACTCAGGGAAACTTACTATGAGTGAGGACTGTTTCTGTAGCTTTCATTAAAAGAAAAACTATGTTAAAATAGTTTTTGCTGAACACAGCTGCTTTACTCAAATGAAGTCAAATCCTCTCCTTAAGTTGCATCATATAACCAGATTTCAGTCTTCCTTCTGTTACCACTGCAAGATGCCTTTGTCTCAGGAAATGGGGAATAGCAAATTAGAATAGGGCAGCAGAATCTTGCAATACCTGATTTGTTTGCCCACTGTGCTTAATGTGATCTTTCTGTTATACTTCCAACCATTCAATCTAAAGTTTTGCTACAATTGCTTATTGCTTCTTTTGAGCTTTTTAGGTTTTGAATGGTATTTTATGATACAGTAGGGGCAACAGCAGGGAGCTCTAACCCAAGCTAAGAGTGTCTCAGCAGTCCCATGCCCCTACACAGTTTGCTCAGAACAAGCTCTGTTGTAGCCACATGCCTCCATGTAAGCAACAAATATTTGAGAGATTGTATCTAAAACCAAATGAAACAAACTAAATGAATTAGTAAAGTTGTGACTTTAAAACTTCTTCATATTTTCATTGTCATAGCATTTAAAGATCCTCATGGAGAATCCAAACTCAGAAACATTCACTATTGACAAGAAATGGAAAGAAAGTTAGAAGTGCCATTATTTAGGCAGCAAGCAAGATCACCAGGAGTCACATGAGAATGATGATGAAGGTGGCAGTTTGCTGTGAAGTCATCTATCTCTTCTGAACTCTTATCTAATGTTTGTGTGGTTGACATGAAAAGTCAGAATAGTTCCTACACAAACATGCAATTATGATGTGAAAATGATGCTTTCCCTGTTTGACTGTTGAACAGAGAATGATCCCAATTTGCTCTAATAGCCAGAGATCAAAATTAATCTTAAGATACACAAGAAAATGTGGTTTTATTGGTTTTGAGGGTTTTTTCCTTCAGCCTTTTCCCCTGTCTGAAGAAGCTTTTAAATTGTCACATAAATTTTACTTATTTAGACAGAAACCATGTCTTCTTGACATCTAATTCTAAATCTCATAAACATCTTTTAAAAGTAGTAATACATCAACGTAATTAAAAATCAAAATTGAGATTTATAATCCCTCAAGGCTAAAGGTGTAACTTCACTCTCATATTGACTTTTCACCATACATATCTTATCCTCTCTCAATTTCTCCAACTAACAGGAAATAAAATTACAATCTTTCCATTGTATTGCTACAAACCAAGAATTCAATAGACATTTTTAAGTCACTGATCTTCTCATTGCAGACCAATCTCCCTACTGATTCTGGATCCACAGATTCAGGACAAAGGAAGAGTTGGATTTGGTTGATTTTTTTAAACTTTTTCTTACATAAGTGAGCATTACATAAGTGAAACTGAGGGACAGGAGAAATGCTGAGACAAATAGTTTTCCTTGACTAAAAACAAATTCAAGTAGATTCAAAAAACCCCCAAGAGATTAATTTCCGTTATCCCATAGATAAATCTTCTTAATCATAGAATCAGAGAATATGCTGAGTTGGAAGGGACTCATCAGGATCATCAAGTCTAACTCCTGGCCCTGCACAGATCATCCCAAGAGTCACACCATGTGCCTGAGAGCATTGTCCAAACACTTTGTGAACTCTGTCAGGTTTGGTGCTACGACCACTTCCCTGGGGATCCTGTTACAGTGCTCAACCACCTTTTCTAGATATCTAACCTAAACCTCCTCTCAGTCCGTTTCATGCTGTTTTCCTCGACTCCTGTCACTGATCACAATAGTGAAGAGCAGATTTAATACCAGCCAACAATTATGTTCAAATTTACTCTTTGAAGTAAAGAGAACAAGTACTTTGAAGGTTGATTTTTAGCTCTCAAGGTATTTAAATATCATATCATATTAACACAGAACACATCTAAAAAATGTTGGAGTGTAGAAATTTTTTATGACACAGCAGACATAAGAAATTATCTTAGCCATATCCCTTGGGCAACAGAGGCTGACAAAAGTCCTGTGATCTGAAGGAACTGGACCCTTCTCACAAGACCTGTAAAAGTTCTGCCTTGTGGATTAAGCCTGGCTCCAGCAGAAATCAGAAAGGACTCTTGAGATAATTGTATCAGACCATGTCTAAATCCCTCTAATCCCTTTCCCCCTATGTAATCTTGGTTGAGAAAAATATTAACCTATTGGCTAAACTGCAGCAAAACTTGTGTAACTCCCTAATTAATATAGCTCATCCTCCTCATTAACATGTCCTGCCCCCAAGATTCTTATATTGCGAGGCACATGTTCAATAAAGTATTCCAGTTGTACCCCATACTGGGATTGCATAGTTTTGGACTCCCACTAAAAAATAGTCAGATATAGATTTAAAGACAGCAAGACGTACCTATCTTTGTTTAAATGAGGCACAAAGAGTAAAGAAAAAAACTTCCAAGGAATATCATATTAAATGACCAGCAAATTCCAGGGCCAAATTCATCCAAATTCATCACAAAGGAGTGAATTGCTTATATGGGATTAAGAATTCCTATTCATCTCATTTCTGTAGAGGTCTTTGATGCTCACGAACTCGTAAGCAAAAATATCTGATTTCACCCCTTCCTGTGGATCACAAAGGAGGATTTCAGATTTTCTTAATATAAAGCTACGCTGTTAAGTTTTTCCCACCGATGATGATGAGACCAAGGGGGTTTTTGGGGGCCACATCCCGCACATACAAGAGACATGATGGAAGGAAGCAGCCTGTGTCTTTGGAGATGTAAGTGCTGAGCTGAAGAGCATTGCCCATGCTGCCACAGAGCAGCGTGGAATCTTCCTGCAAGGTAAGGGGCTCAGGAATTTGGCTTGGACTAATGTCCATTGACTGTAAAAGTCACTTTTGTGCAACTGCAATAAAAAAGAGCCTGGTCAAGCCGTTGTTTAAAGGCTGAGAAAAATGAGATAAATGAAAAATAAAAATAGAGATTTCACTGCCATTTTTCAGTACTTTAAAACCTTCATTTTTGATAATCCAAACTACACCACAATTCAGTGCAAACATACACCTAGTCCAGGTGCATTCCCACAGAACCGAACGCCACTGGAGCTCATTCATAGTCCACTTCAGAGAGGCATGCCTACATTTCCCACAGTGAGCAGGACTGAAGGAAGTATGTTGCTCAAAAGAAGGCAGACAGGCTTATTTCTGGGGGAAGAATACTCTGGAAAGACAAGATCATTGAAGTGACACAATGTGAATGGTCCAGACCTCCTCACACAGAGCCATGGGAGCCTAAGGCAATGCAGTCAAAGCTGGAGTCAGAAGGTACTGCACTTCAATATGTAAAGTAAATAAGAAGGCATTTTGACAGGCAGGCAGCTTGAGATAATATGGACTGACCACAAAATACCTGCAGGATTATGCTGCAGTCAAATGGAAATGTTCAGTCCAGGATGGGGTGGACACCTATGTCCCCAGAAAAAGGGCTCCATTTAACTCAAGAACACTTTTTTTAAGGGTAATTTTAGAGACCAAGATAAATCCCTTGTTCGGTTAAATAGTTTCTTTGGAAAGTCTTGTCTCAGTGTACATTTGAACAATTTAGAGAACCTAGGAATCTTATACCTGGAAGATAATTCAGCAATTTACACTAAGTAGATACATTAAAACAAACCATACAGATGTGCCAATTTAGCGAACCACTTAATGGGGGGAAAAAAAGAATTTGGTGTCCTCATTTTTAATCATTAATAGTTTCCTTTGCAAGTAAAAGAACAATTTACATTAAAAGCTAATTCTCATCCTAATGAAACTAATCAAACGACTCACCAGTGTGCTAAGGTTTATCTGTGGTTTTATCTGCATTGTGTTGAGTAGTTCCAATGACCTAAGGGTCATACTAGAGGAGTCATACACGTCACATCAGTATTTTAACTGCACCTAATGTATACTGGTTAAAATACATGCTAAGAAGAGCCTGGTAAGCGTCATCTCTATGGAGAAAAAAAAAAAAAACACCAAAAAAAACCCCAAGAAAAATCAATATTGGAGGACTAAGAGTTAAGGATCAACAAGAAGAAATTTCAAAAGATCCTTTCCTGAGCCCTAATATATTGCAGTAGAAGATTAGATATAGATTTGTCTGCAAGGGAACATGGGGGTGGCTATTTAATTGTACATCTATTCCTAAATCACACACACTGACTACAGTTTACTCAACAGGCAAACAGTGTTAGCAAAAGACCTGGAGTTACTTCCTGCACTCGCAGGAAGGTGGGCTCCCCCATGATCTTGTATTTTCCATCTCTGGAACCTGTGACCATGACTACCAAACCATGGCTCATGGGCTCACAGTAAGTTGTGTATGGCCGGTACACAAATTCATATCACTCACTGAAAAATAACAGAAAGAAGTTTAACCAGAAGTGTGAGAGCTGGTTCTGTGCCAGGATAGTAAACAGCACTGGCAAACACAGCTGTAGCAAGACATAGATGTGAATTTAATAAAAAAACCTGGTTTCCAGATGCACTCGGTTCTTCCTTTCCCTGCTTTCCTCCCATCCTCACATATATGTGGTAGTTACTATGCTCTTTCAGAACTAGACATTAGCTCTTTCCCTCATATGCTGAACTGAAGAACTTTTACAAGATTTAATTCTTAGTAAAATTCTTAGTCAATACAACAAATACTCTAACACTGAAAAAAATTAATTTCTAAAGTATATATAGGGTTTTTGTGGTAAAGCTGATAATTTGATTATTTTTTTAATATTTGGAAGCACAATTATAATGATTTCCAGTTCTCACTCTGACAGAAACACTCTCAGATCTGCATACTGGGTTTGCTGTAGATAAGTCAGAACCACAGCAAAACTCACCCAGCTAGCCTGGCTCCCCCTTGCCCAAATCAGGGAACTTACCAAAATGCCCCAAACTCCCTTTCTTCCCAGTATAAGCACTTTTCTTTCTAACTGAGATGCAGAGGCATCAGATGCAGATGGATCACAGCCCTTCTCAGCAGAGATGTGACCAGCCTGCCCAGAACTGGGGGGAGCCCCAGGTCTACACCTCCCACATGAACATGAACAGCTATGGAGAACCACGTGATGAGGAGGGAGGGAAGGAGAGAGAGAAATAAAAGAAAATTCTGGGTTTTGAATAAAAATTCTAGCTGACTACAGTTAAGACCAAGGATTCTTATCTGTATTACGCTTCTAATTCACTTTAATTATGCCATTAAATAAATCGTATTTTTGTGTTTGTTTAATTTTAATTAGTTAAAAAAATCCGATTTAAATATTAAACTGCTTTGAAATCTACCCTGTTTTTTCCTAATTTGTAGCCATGTAACAAAGTTCTCCAGCATCAGGTTCTGGAAATTGTGCTGGCACTCTACTCACCACTGCAATGTAAGCCATATTGCTTGATGCAGATATCCCCAGGCAGCATTTCAAGGCCTGTGCTCTACAGGAGCTTGGGAATAGGTACAACACTTCTCTCACTTTAGGCTCTCTCAAGTCACCTCCAAAAATTCTCAAAACTACTTGACAAAGTTGACAGTCCACCCTGGCTGCCTTCCACTCACTGTGGTTTCTTCTGGTGCAAAGCTTGCTCCATCCTGCTACCAAAAGTGTTTAACAAAGTGAACAGGTGAAAAAGAAATGTTTAAAAAGCCACTTGAAATATTTTGGGGTCTATGAAATATTTCTAAATGCTTACAAATAGAATTGCTGATGTTGTATCTGTCACAATAGGAAAGATTAGCACCTCTTCCCACCAACCTGCACCTTTGCTGATGCAGGAGAGGATACATGAGGAGCACACACACCTTGTACACTTGATAGGTGGTGTGTCAGCTGTCACAGTTGATGCCATTAGTGGCTGTTAGTGTCACTTTAGTGTTCACAGCCTTAGCTGTAGTGATTCTGTTTATGGCTTTATGATGCATTTTTCTGAAACAGGTAAAGAGGTGGGATATGAAAAATGTCTCTGTGTTTTCTGACACCAAGTAGGGCAGAAAAGCCAACTGTCTGATCTTGAAAACAGAAAACATTTGCCCATGTCTACTATTAAAGCTGAGATTAGTTTAGAAACCCGGTGATCCACAACCCCTCCATGGCAATTACAACTGCTCTGATATCCCATTAAGCTTCCAGTTCTCTATGTGGGTGAAAGAAACAATACTCACTTAATGAACGCACATATCTGCTCTACAAGGAAATAAGAATTAATTTGGATTTGGAGAAAAATTATTCTGTTTGTCCTTATTCTTACCTTCCCTGCATGGGCACAGGAGTGAAATCCTTCCCCAGAGCAATGCAGCCATCCTCCCCTGTGGCTGATTTTTCACAGAGGTTCTGTGGTTCTCCAAGACTCGCTACCATGCCATGATACTCTTTTAGTAGATGCAGCTCATTGCAACTTCTGGTCACCGGTTTGGCTGCCACCTTTGCAGATAAACTGGTTTGATGTGAAGACGTCTGATTCAGCTCCATCTCTTGTTGTCTAGAAATTGTGCTGTCATCTTTGTTATCCAAGTACATCTGTCCCTGGTGGGTGTTCTCCTAAAGAAAGTGAAAACAAATATATTAAGATTAAATTGAATTGACTCAATGTTTACTTCAGTGCAAGCGTGTTAAAAATGCCAAGGAGAAGATTTTTTGAGTGCATCTTTGGATATTTCTCCTGTTGGTTTATTTCCACCAGGAACATTTCCAATGTTTTAAACATCTTTGCAACTTCAAAATTAACCATTATAAGAAGCATTGAAACAAATACAGACATGGGTCTTCTACGTTTTTCTTGTCTACCCACAAATTTCCCATCAACTTGCACTGACTTGTCCCATAAAATAAGCCAAAATCGTCTCTGCATCTGTGGCACAATAGTCACCACTGCAGAACATTTTCCCAGCTTACACCAGCACTGCTTCACCACCACAACGCAGCTTTTCTCCAGCAGTTGCAGTGACAGTAGTCTCATGGAAGACACCACTCTCTTCCCAGCTCCCGAGTTCCCTTGGAAAAGCCCTGTCATACTGCCAAACTCCTTCAGATGATGGCCCCTCGTTAAGCAGAGAGCAGGTACTTGAGTTTTATGAAGACAGTATGCTGCTCCAGCAGTTACCAGGGGCATTCATGAATTGTGAATCAAACCTTTATGAAAATTAGGTTTTATTATATGATTATTAATGGTGATTATAACGACAAAAACCAGTGCATAACAGTCAAAAATCTTTTATGTTCTCATAATTAAAATTCAGTGTGAAAACTTATAAAAAACACTTCAGAATCTGACAAAATGCACAAATCCAACATGATAACTGAGTTAAAGATCAGTCTGTCTTACACACTGTGGACTTTAATCATGGGAATATTTCAGCATAAAGTGCCAAAGCCACTGCAGGGGACAGCAAGAGCTTAGGAAACAGGCCCGTCAGCCTCCAACATCCCTAGGGCAGGGGAGCACAGCCTTGTCAGAGCACATACCTGCTCCTCCTTGTGGAGATCTCAGCACAGGACACACAGGTAGACCTGCAGGGCTGTGGGGCAAAAATAGCACAGTAATAGGCTCTGCTTCGGTCCCAGTAGGAGAAATCACTTGAAACAGAAATAACAAAAAGCTAATTATGATTTTGTGCAGATTTACACTCTCATGACCTTGTAGACTAGAAGGTAATAGAGGCTACTGAAAAAAGACTGCACATACAAGCCACCACAAACACAGGTCTTGGCTCCAAGCAAAGGTAGGCTTGCTAGCCAAATCTGAATCAGAAATTCCCCAGGTGATATTTCCTTCCCCAGTCCTGCATTTCTTTTTCTTTCTATTCTCCATGCCCTTAGTTCATGTATCCTAGTCTTTTCCATCTGTCCTTACAAGTAGATTGACGAACTTGTCTCTTCCCATAATTACACAGTAGTTGGAGTACTATGTCCAGTCCTAGTCCCCTCAATTCAAAAAAGATGTGGACATACTGGAGGAGTCCAAAGGAGGGCCACAAAGATGATCAAAGGTCTGGATAAAAGACTAAAGGATTTAAGTATTTTCCCCCTGCAGCAGTGAAGGCTCAAGAGAACCTCATTGTATTATTCCAGTAGTTAAAAAGCAATTAAAAGAGGACAGGCTCTCTCTTCACAAGGAGCCACGTGAAAAAGAGGCAGAGTACAAGTTGCATGAGGATAGATTTCACCTCAATATAAGAAAGACACTTTTTACAGTAATAATAACAGCAACAATCTTCCCAAGGACAGCATAGAGCTCTCATTGCTGGAGGTTTTCAAGATGTGACTGAACAGGGTGCTAAATTATCTCATTTAGGTTCCCTTTCCCACAAAAGATTGGACCAGATGGTCAAGCTTCCAACTTGAGCTGCTCTACAAGTCTATGTTTAACAGTCTGGAAATGATCAACATAAATAAGCCTTTGCTGACTTGTGCTTTCTTGTTTTTCTTGAAAGTGAGAAAAATGAAAGGGAAGGTAGGGACAGTGTGGTGAATTACTGAAATTAAGAAGGTAGCAGCTATTGGCTTCGCAGAGTTCCCATTTTTAGACATGGCTAACATATATCGAGAAACACTAAAGACAGTACAATTTTCAATGGATAATACCTCTCCTCTAGATATTTCCATAAGGGGACAAGCCCTTTTCTCACCTGGTGTAAGGAGCACAGACATGGATGAAGTAAAACCAAATGCTGTCACTGAACCAGTCTAGGGTTTCTCCATGGGCTGAAAATCATAGATCTTTTGTAATCCAAGACAAAATCCTGAGCGAAAGTCCTGGAAAGCCAGGTTTGTCACTCCAGCACTGTGGAATCTAAAGCTGGAGGTGTTGGGGGGGCCAACACAGAGACCACCACTGCCTCACCAACACTTTCTCAGCATCTCTGGTAGCCTGCTGCCCTACCAGGTAGCAGTTTTGCCTGTTCTAAAATTGCAAACTGCCTTTCTTCCTAATAAATAACTCTGAAATGCAAATACTTCTTCCAACTCCAAGTAGAAGAGATAATTGGTTTTGTCTTCAATATCACTTTATATATTTACATATTGGTTTTATTAAGATACTCTGTAAATCATAATAGAGATATCTGCCTACTTATTCCATTTTTTTCATAACATTTGGTTTGTCTGAGTGCCTGCTGTGAAAATACACAGATTTTTTTTAAATTATGTCATGCTGTGGAAACATTAAACCTACAGCAACTCAGGCTGTACTAGTTTTTAAAAGATGAAAACTTGAACACAACCTTTAAAATTGATTGTTTCCCACCCCATAAGTGGGATTTTTTTTATCTTGAGGTGAACAGGGACTAAATCAGTCAGGTTGTCATATGTACAAAGCCTTAGCATGAAAGACATTTATTTTCAGAATTAACATCACTGAAAAAATAAATAATGACAAAGAAAAGAAACTTGAGAGAAAATCTTATACCTAGATAAAAACTCATAAACTGCATTACTGCACATTCACAAAAGCTTTGCAAAAGGATAAAATAATGCAGCATCATTTTGCCACAAGAGACAGGTTTGATTGTGATTATCTACATGGCTAAAACATTGCTAAGGCAACTATCTCCATGGTATCCTAGCTTCTAAGACATCAGTGCATTTACCATTCAAGAAATTCTCAAATGATCAAATTTGTTTGTAGCTACAAAACTTCACTGTTATTTCTTCTTTCTTTTTCTCATCTTCCAATGCCTGCATCAGCAATTAGACATAGGTGAGATATTATCATGGGAAAGTACAGAGAGGTTTTAGCCAGGAAAAGTTCATTTTGGGTACATTCTGGAGCTATGCATCAGCAAGGGGTTTTTAGCCACAACTACATATTGATCCAGCAACCATCCATCTTGTGTTGGTATAATACAGGGCTAATAAATAAATAAAACAAATAAAAGGGCTAATACAGTATTTAAACCATCTTTGTCATCCCTTTCATCCCAACCCAAGTTGAGCATCCACTTTAAAAGTATTCATGGAGAAGTAACTTTTCCTTCAACTTTTTAGGTGCAAATAAGATCAGCAGGGTATGTTATTTTATTAAAGAGGCTGTATGCTACCTGCTTTTTGGTTGCAAAACAAAATGCTGCAGGTGAACTATGTATCTGGTAATATATCATCATTTAAAACATTATTTTCCAGGGTATGAATAAGCACAGCATAGCATTTTTGCAATCAAAAATTAAGGAGAATTGAATCTTAGGGTCCATGAGGCTATGAGATATCACATCTGCTCCAGGTAATGCCCAGGAATAACATGTTTCCTGTCTTGCCCATCTTTTTATTTAGTAAAGCCCTTCTCCTACCAAGACTGGAAAAAAAAATATTTCCTCTGCACTAAGTCACCTTCCCATTATGAGGCATAAACTCAAATTCTAAAAACTACTAGCTGAGAAGGGATGCATATATCCTATATATACATCTCCCTCCAGGTATGCATCTCCCAACATCTTTTTCACAAGTCAGACAGTTGATGACATACTGGCTTCCCGTGGCAAAGACACCTGCAATTGGTCACAGCAGCACAGAGGTGAGTTGTTATTCTTAACCTGAGGCCTGGAGAAAGAGAGCAAGACTTCAGTACCACAGCTCAGAAATCCTCCATCACAGGCTTGTCCTTGCATGGCCATTGACACCTGTATCCCTGACCCTGCCAGCCTGGGGATGGGTAGATGAAAAATCAGCTGAAAACCTAGCCCTAGAGTCACAATCTAAAATCACACACACACACACACACACACACACACACACACACTACCACTGCCAAAACACACTTATTCATATTTATTTATTTTGAGTAAAGGAAGGGTACTGAAGTGTCTAATGTTACAACATGCAAAAAAGAATTCTTTGTATTTCTCAATTGGTGTATTTTCTCTTATAAATTGGAAGTGTTTCTAACTGTAGGAAGGCAGCAAGACTGGTTTGGCCACATAAATCCCTTTGATATCCAGGATTTCACAGTACCTTCCAGTAATGCTGTTTTACAAAAAGCCCTGCCTATCCTACACATATGATCCCCATTATCCCATAAGGTAACATTAGGGATTGCACATAATAATGCTGCACAGAGCAGCCCTCTTGCATGACCACCTGGGAAGGCAACAGAATACGGTGTACAGAGTGGGGCTGCAGGACAGGCCATAGCAGGTTAGCACTTCTGACACTTCCATGGTTTTTGGGATTGTCTTTTCTTGCCATCCATCAGTGGCAAAAGGAATGATAGCGATAGACCTTTATCATTATACACCAAATATACAAATACGACTACCCGAAGCTCATGTCTAAGATGATTAGGACTCCTCACTTAAGTTCCCCATTAATTCTTGGCCCAGAGTTGTGGGGAAGGCTATTTACTAGGTGGAAATAGAGTGATGGGCTACAAGAAGCTTTGTCTCCATTGGTCTGCTCAAGAAGAAATTGCTTCAAATTGTCCCCAAAAGAGCTGTTCCCAGATGGTGGCTCCTAGGCACACCAAATAAGTCCAGATACCTTATATGCTCTCTCATCTCATTGTAAAGTGTTTAAAATACCACAATTACAAACTGGAAGAACTTAACAGCTTTCAGCAAGTTGCTGCATTTCCTTGGCAAGGGTTCCTTAGGTGGGTGTTTGCCTGAGAGCATTTTCCTAATCCATGTACTACAGAGCCAGACCTGCTGGATGTGGGGCAGCATGGAGCCATCTTCTATGGCCTCACATTTTAAGCTGTTGATCTGACACTGACATTCATGCATCTGGGAAAGTGTGGGGGAAAAGGCAGGTCCATGGAATCTCTGGGCCCCCTGGAAGTAGAAGAGCTCAAGGCATTGAGGGGAGTAAGACCGTTCCCCTGAGAAAGGTGGAGATAACTGCATATTCCCATGGAAACAGCCCTGAGAGCTGGACAGTACAAGGTCAAGCTGTTTTAACAAACTGCAGGTGTTGCATTCCTGGGTGTTTTGCAGGAAAATGTTTATAGTATGTATGTATGTATGTGAAAAGGGGAACTTGGCACCTAATAAAAAGCTGCCTGCTCAGCGTAGCGGGCAGGCATCTCTCTGCCTCGTTACCCTTGTGTGTGTTGTGTGTCATTCTTCCCCCCCAGGACCGAGACCTGTCGACAGATACCCAGTGACAGGAAAGTGAGAAAAGGATCCAGCTACAGCACCTTGCAGGAATTTAAGACCCTAAATCTTGAGGCAAGATGGTCTTTGTTGCACTTTATTGCCTTCCTGCAGCTGGGAGGCAGCCTGCGCTGGAACAAGGCTCTTGCGGACTTCCCAACTCAGCAAGAATTCTGACACCTTGCTGTTCAGATCTTGTTGTTCAGACCCTACTGCTTTGATCCTGATGCTCAAAGCCAGAAGCTCAGACCTTACCACTGTGTTAAGGCAGCAGCCCCTGATACAAACAAAAGACCTTGACTTTGCTAGTGTCTGGGCTGCTTGCCTCTCTTTCTGCTCACAGAGCTCAACAGGGCTATGGGGATACAACACCACAGTTTCACCTGAGGACTCTGAGCATAACAAGACACAGGAGAAAACTTCCTGCACTCAGAGTCAAAACCTGGCCCCTGTAAATGGTGAAGTTCCCAATCTCCTCTACACTCAGCTGATGATGCTGCAATCCAGCAGCTGCTGTGCCTGGAGACATGGCCTTGCCTCCTGGGAACTGGCTTTCACTAGACTTCCACAGAACTCAGAGGAGATACAGGAACGGAGGCCTTGCAGGATGGAGGTCCCTCACTGCAGTGAGGTGGTGGCTGGGGTAGAAAGTCCTGGGTGGGAAAGGGAATGCGCAAATTGTGATGGAGAGTCAGAATGAGTAAGTGGGAGGTCTGCACCAGAGGGGTGCTGAGGAAAGCTGAGGGCTTTGGGCTTGGCTGGTAACAGGGTGCATGGAGGGAGTTCAGGGGTTTATTGTACAGACATGATTCAAACAGATTAAGAGGGGACACAATGTGCAAGGCCACAAGGGGGGAAAAAAATAGAAAAAAGGAAAAAAAAGTAACGTTGTGGAGAAACCCCCCTGCAGGCCATACACGGGCACAGGTTGCCTGCCTGTCAGCTGCCTGACCGCCGGCCAGGAACGAGTTTTCCCTGGAAAAAAAACCTCCTTAACTAGCGAGTCCCATTTTTAAAGCCAGAGGAGGGGCCCAGGGGGAGCTGCAGCATTTGCCTAATTGTCCGTGGATAAAACATCTGTAATTACTCAGCAGCAGCTGTTTCTGCAGATGTGGGATTGGTTTGACGGGGTGTCCATTCGTGTGCAGGTGTGGTAGGAGGTGGTTTGTCAGTATCTTATAAGGAAGTGACAGCAGTGGTTCACTCACAGACTACAGCAGTCAGGCCAGCTGGACCTTAAGAATTTCATAGATAGAATCAAAGAACGGTTTGGGTTGGAAGGGACCTTAAAGACCATCTAGATCCAACCCACCTCCCTGCCATTGGCAGGGACACCTTCCAGAAGACCACGCTGTTCAAAGCCCTATCCAACCTAGCCTTGAACACTTCCAAGGATGGTGCATCCACAACTTCTTGTGGCAACCTATTCCAGGGCTTCACCATCCTCGCAGTAAAGAATTTCTTCCTTATATCTAATCTAAACTACTCTCAGCTTAAAGCTTGTCCTATCACTGCATGCCTGTGTACGAAAGTCCCTCTCCAGCTCTCTTGTAGCTCCTTTAGGTACTGGAAGGTGCTGTAAGGTTTCCTCAGACCCTTCTCTTCCCCAGGCTGAACAACCCCAGCTCTCTCAGCCTGTCTTCATAGGCAGGGTGCTGCAGCCTCCTGATCACATTTATGGTCAACTGGGAACATGAAACCTGTAGCACCAAGTAATGCTATACAGTTACTGGGACCAGCTCAGAGGCTTGGACCTTTGAAGCCTTACTGAATGCTGTCTTGCTGAATGCTGTCACTGAAGTAGATTTCTTGCTGGTAAGCTGAGCAAGTAAAGGAGGAGGGAGGGTGAACATCAATGTTAACACAACAAGCCGCTGAACAACTTATTCTGCCAACACTATTCAAGTGTGATAGTTGCATGATCCGCACACAGGACCTGTGAGGCACCTTCACTGGAACCAAAACAGTGCCCACAACTTAGACAAACAGGAGAGAAAAGCAGCTAAATACTATCTACATTTGTAAGCCTGGAGATTCAGGGGCCTGTGTTAGAAGTAGGCTGTAGCAGAAGGAGGATGGTGCAACTTTGAAAGACTCTTTTGGATTTAGGTCTTGCTTTGAAAAAAAAGAAGGAAACCCTAGAAGACACTTGCAAAATATAGCTAGAGACCCTTCAGCATGTGCAGCTTACTCTGATTAAAAGATGCTGAGAAATCAGGTAGATCTGAAAGGAAAAAGTCTCCTTTCTGTCATGATCAAAGTATAAACCCAGAGACGGTTTTCTTCTCTCCTTAAGCCTTGAGAGTTGCTTTTTATGACATAAAGTTAATGTTTCTGTATTCTCTTAAAAATGAGATCAGCAGCAAATACCTTGTCTCAGGAAAGATAAATAGCTTGTTGAGGTGACCAGGGCCTTTCTTGGCACTTCTGTGCAAGAACATGAAATTATTCACATCAATGAGTAAAATTTTAGCACTATAGCTCTGCCAGAGGACTTCTGAGAGCTTGATACTTGTCTTTTGCACTTCACAACCTTTCCTTACATGATCATGGGAAGACAATGAGATCTCAGTTTCTCGGCTCACGCTGAAGAGCTTCTGTGGGTAACTGCAGAGGTCTCGAGGCAGGGAAGGGCAAAAAACACCCAGCCCAGCAGCCTCTGTAAGGGTCTACAGTCTTTCCAGCTGCCATAAGCAAACACAGCACAGCTCGAAGATAAGGCAGACAGGAAAGGCTTCGAGGAAGGACTAATCTGAAATCTGAAATTTTTTCCAACAGATTTTTATTGATTATTACAGACTGGTGATGTTACTTTACTTCAGGTTCTTTATCCTTCAGACACATCAGACTAACTATATAGCAGTGCTCTATCCTGTTATTGGGTGCAAATGAAGGTTTTTATAGCTTCCTTTTTAGTAATGAGCGAGACAGTAGGAAGGGGTTGATTAGGTGACACTATTTTTAAATCATTAAAATAAGCCTGGTTAGTTTCAGCTTTTTTTTTCAGAAATAAATAAATAAATCAGGGAGTCAAGTGAAAAAAGAGTACCTATATCAAGGGTTGGGGTTTTTATTGGTTTTATGCCCACATTCTACTAACAAATGTTACAGATCTCTAACAAATTATTCTACAGACTTTCAAGCTGAACACCAAGTTCCTTAAAACAAAGTGCAGGAAAAAAATGCATTATTGCCTCCTGAATGACATGTCTAGATGATTGTTATTCCCACAGTGTCAATCGTTCTTATGTTTAACTTGATAAACTGCAGGTGCAGCCAGAACACTGATACACAATAAGCGAAAGCTCGTGTCACATTTCTCCTGTCTGCTGTTAGCCTAAATTTACTTCTTGGAAAAGATGATGATAAGGAATCTCTTTGCACAAAGGAACTAGAGCCTCCATATGCCTTGGCAGCTGTACCATGGAAAAAAGATAATACCAACAGGTGCAGAAGAGCAGAGTTCACGATATTGCTGGTTTCTCCTTTATTGTTAACATGCAGCAAAGCAAAATAAATCATTTTCCTGGAGACCCAAGTGCAAATGAAGGTAACAGTGAGATAGACTTGAAGTTCTCAGCTGGTCTCTTTGCCCTAGTATTATCAGACTGGAGTTGGGTTTGTGAAATTCCCATTGGTGCAGCAACTACTTCAAGTGGTAAACAAAGCAGCATACTACTTTTGACTATATAATTATACTTTCGAAAATGAATGCAAAATTTTCATAGCCTGAAAATATGACTGGAGTTTTTACTTAACTAGCTCCCATAATGTCCCCTCTTTGGTTTAATTATCTTGGATGTATTATGGCCAGTGTAAACAAATCATGTTATTTTTACCTGCAGTGAAGTATTTTGTATAGATTCATTTCCATATTCAATGCTCAAAAAAGTTGCAAAAAAAGTTTTTGTTTACTTTTTAAAAATATTTTTTTATTTATTAAAAGAACTGTTTCCTTCCTGTACTAAACAGTTTCATGGTTATATTCAGAAGTTAATCATCACCACAGGACAAAACTATTCCCTGTTTTACATTTATTTTTGCTATGAATGCAAAAATGTTACTCTTCTGAGACAGTCATGGCAAATAGCAAAGCATTCCAGGAGCCAGACAGGGACCCTGTAAATGGATGTAGCTGTACTGATTTCAGGCATCATTAGTATTTCTTCTTTCCAGACAGCCAAAGGGATTTGGTTCTGTTCCTATCAAAGTTTTGCTTTGATTTTAGCTGGGACAGGGTCAGAACTGACTGGGCTAATAAGTCTCAGTTTGGATTAGAAATTTCAGTGCTATTCTAATAACCTGCTCTGGGATATGAATTAAAAACAGACTGAGCCTACATTGAGTAAGCAAGAGTGAAAATGAAAGCAGATACATTCAGAACTTTTTTTTCTGGATTTGGGTGCACCATTAGCACCCTCCTGCTGTACATATCTTTTTACCTCCTTCATTGCAAAAGAGCCTGCTATTATGTACATTCATATTTCTTATGTGCAAATGTTCATGCACTAGAAGTACACACAGTATCTTCAGTGAAAACTGGTGTTTCTGTGCTGTTGAGTTCACTGGTTCATATCATAGTCCTGACAAATTAACTGTTCTCTCAGCTTTAAAGCATTCTTACAAAACCAAGAAGCTGAAAACACATACTATGGGATGTAGATTTGTGAAGCTGGCAGCTTTCTGGAGTGTTAAAGCTTATGAAAATCCAAATCCAAGCTAAAATGTATGGAATGTGAGCTGCTCTTTAGGGCTTTATCCAAAATACACTGAGGCTAGTGAGAGTCCTTCCATTGACTTCACTCAGCTTTGGATCACACCTTTTCAAAGAGGTAAAGCAGAGGCTTGAAATGCTTAGCTTGCAGGAGAGGTTTGGTTATAAAAAGAAGTTGTCCAAGTTCATGACTCCAAGGGGAAACCTAAGTGATGCAATCTCAGGGCCAGAAGGTCAAAATTACACAAAGAAATTGCACCCTTTGTGTTGTCAAGTTGGCAGCACAAGCAGAGGAAACGTGGAAAGGGAAGGACGCTAGACCAGCCCCAACCCACATCAGAAGTGGAGGTCTATGAGCAGCAATGCTGACACTGGTGCATTTCTATTTTATCAGACTGCTCTCTGCAGACCACGGTGTTTTCCTCCTCCCTCACACATGGCCAACGCTCTTCTCACGCTGGTGGGAATGGGATTATTTTACTTGGGTGAATTGTGAATTATTGTATTCAGGTGTCCCTGGGAAGAAGATATTTAAAATATAGCACAGAAACAGAACTTTCATACCACAGTAAATGGGAAGAGCAACAAAATCTCTAAAGTGTTCAAGCAACTTAAGTGTTCTAGCAACTGGGGATTGCTTTAAGCATCTGAAGGGGCAAAGCCACAGCCTAGCATCTGCTGGAGACAAGATGGAATTTTCTGTTCCCTGCTTTACTATGCATTTAAGCTTGTCTCAGAGCTAAGGTGAGCATTGTCAGCTAAATAACATTAGTCCATCAGGTTTCATTTGGCAAAGCTGTAATTATTTTGATCCTTCGAGAAAGTACATTACAGTAATAACAGTAACAGTCTTTGTTCATCAACATCTTCAGCCTATGTGTCAGAGTACACCCGAGTGTGTTTCCCTGAAAGGGGAACAAGGGTGGCCTCTCTGTTCATATTATCTTAAGCAAACCGCCCCCAGTGAGCGACTGTGTTTTGGCACTCATGGAAGACAGTGCATTCCTGGGCACAAAGTTCACTGCACAGAAGAGTCATTAGTGAGCCCTTATGTGAATCCCTTCAAGTCTCCAGAAGGTCTGCAGCAAGAATGCATTTCTGAAGCAGCTGCTTAAAGATCTGAAGGAAACTTGGCTGGAAGAATAGCCACATGATCCTCCAGCCCCTCGAGTATTTTTGGCTTTCAGATGCTAAGTCCAACGTGACGTGACAGCCTTACACAACCAAAAAGTCACAATCAACCAACAGAGTAAGTGAAAATTAAACAGAGAGGGGGAAGGAGATGTGCACCCACCTTTCCCTTTCTTCTGAGTTTTTTAGCTTCTAACAGTTCAGATGAGAGTGAAAATATCCCACAGTGACTCTGGTTGTGGTGCAGGGCAGCACAACAGCTGCAAGCAAGTTGTGCTGAGCATGCTTGAGCACTGTGAACATTTTGTGTCAGGGCAGACCCCTGGGCACAGCCAGCTCCAGGCTTTCAAAAAGTTTGGGTGAGTTTTTATCTCTAGCTTTAGCTCTCCGACATCACGCTATCACTTTAAAAATCCCTATTGAAATATAGCCCCTGAAAAATATCATTTGCAGGTCATAGAGCTCAACAGAGGGCTAGAAGAAACTATCACTTTGTCGTGTGACAATTGTTGTCACTCTGCTCTTTGTCCCTATCCTTATATTCTGGAGATGTCACCCTATTCTCACTGTAGAACACAGGTACAAATAAGGGGAAAGGAGACAAAACGGTAGGGGCTGACACTCACGCTAATTGCTCTATTCCCAACCATATAGCTAGAGCAAGATATATTTGCACTTACCCTAAATCCTATTTTCACTGTCAAAGTGGTGTAAATGAATGGTAGTGTTGGCGGGAATAAGGACTATTTTCTTCAAAGAGATAAATTTATCTCTCTGAAGTTCACAGAGTACAGATCTTTCTTTTCCTGATGAAATTTGGAAATTTTAACCTAGCAGTCATAAGAAAGTGAAAGACAATGACTAGATAATTTTGTGCATCCTAAAGTCTTTAATTTAATCATGGATCATACTTCATGAGATCTGAAGATATTATGTACTATTCAAAGATATGCATGAATTTCTCATCAAACTACAGAGGTCTGTCTCTTCTGCTTCAAACAAGATAATTGCTAGATTATGGGTAATCATTAGATAAAAGAGTCGTCTTCTGATTTACCAAAGTTTGCAAAAGCTTCCTCACAGCAGAAATAATTCTGAGTTAACAAAGCAACAAAAAATTTTAAATAATTAGCTTTCTCTGAGAGCCAAGTAGTCTGTATTTTAAAGCTAAATATCAGTTATTTGAAAGTAAATCAAGTCTCTGATGCTCAGAATTTTAGCTCAACTAATGTATTGCTTAGTAAACTCCAAAATTTTTTGAAACTGTTTATGAATATGTTACATCCAAAATTATGACTTTTTTTTTTTAATGGTACTTCAAAGCAGTCTGTAGGTACAGGTAGAATAATCTGATTACCAAAAAATTAATTAGTTTCTTCTCTGTTGCATTAAAGACAAAGTGTTGGAGCTCTGGGTTGATTTACAGAGCAGAGAATAATATATGGCTAAACAAAACCAATTCACATGAAGGGGGAAAAGCTGCCTACAGTCTGTGAATGACTGATAAACACATATAAAGCATTTGTAAAAGAACATGTAGCTTTGTTCCTTTCAAAATTTAAGGATAAACAGTAACAATTGGTTAGCCCAAGTATTGCTGGAACTGGTATGAGAAGTTTCTCTTGGAAAACACAGACATCTTTAGTTTAGGTTTATATGCTCAAAAATTATTGAGATATCTTTACTTAATGGACAGCATTGTCATTTGAATTTTTTATACCTGTAAACTGTTTTTAAGGCAGTGATCTGGGCCCATTCTGAGCAAACAGCTCTGTAAACAGACCTATGCAAATAATAGGTCTAGGAACAAGGGATGCAGTCTATTTACAGAAGAAAAAAAATGAAGCTATATAGCAAAGAGCTGTGGCCCTAAAAAATGCTTCAGCATCTAACAGACAAAGCAAGCCTACAGTCACCTGCACTATGTAGCAAAAGAACAAATACAATCCTTGAAGGCAAGTCCAAATAATGGGCAGCAATTGAGATTGCTTTTTTCCCTCCATGCAAGAATTTGTTACCCACCAAGTGCTGGGTACAGTTCTGGGGCTCCACTTTTGGAATACAGTTTGAAAGGAGGGAGGTAGTACAGAAAAGAAAACTCAATGAAAATAATTCAAGGGCTGGAGAATTGTCTTACCACAAGAGAGATCAAAGCTATTTCATCTATCCCATTTTTAAAAGAAAAAAAAAGATGGAGCAATGACTGATTTGCTCTGCCACCTTCACAGGTGCTTGAACTTAGGGGAAAAGGCATAGCAAAAAGTGAAGGCTGGAAGCTGAAGCTAGATCAATTCAAAGAAGAAATATAGCCTGAATTTATTTTTTTAAGTCATCACATTGATTAAGTACTGAAACAAACTACCGAGGACAGCAGCCTGGCAATGTCTTCTTGACTAGACCTATCGGGGGGACATCTACTTAGACAAGGCACACTTCTCAGTCTAAATCTTGGAAAACTGGCTGAAATGTGCAAATGTGTGATAACAATGTGAGAGATGGAGTCAAGATTCCCCCTCAAGACCCAAAGGCTATCAAAGTCTGGCTGTAAAAATTTCCTTTTGGTCCATGACCTCAAATTCATTTGAGGTTAATTTTTCAGCTCAGGAAATAAATCAGTCTCAGTATCAACTGGAATTTGGTTTTTCAGACCTTGGCTTTGCAGATCTTTGATAACAACTGAGGAAAACAGAAATGGTTATCACAGTAGAAAAAAGTTGTTTCAAAAATCCTTACAGTAATCTGTTCCTTTTGGACCTATAAAGCCTCTAGGAGGCCTAGGTGAAAAAAAGCATCTAGTTATGGAGATTTTTTAGTACATTTTCATGCTTTAAAAGCAATGCTTCTGCCAGCAATTTTCATTGAATACTGTTATTTACAGAGCCACTTCAGCAATGAAATAGGAAGCTATAATCACACTCTACATGCTTTGGCAGCCCTTGATATGGGCAGGATGTCTGAGAGGTACTGTATTCAGACTATCTTTTTTTTCCTTTCTAATAATAATGAAAAAGATAATAAAAATCTGTCTTCAGAGCTTCTCTATAAAAGGGGAGAACTCATTAGCTGAAAGACACACAAAATGAAAAGAGCTTATTACTCTTTTGTGATGAAGATATCAAGTTTAGCAAGACATTGTATTTTAATTGGATTTTCCAGCAATAAAAGAAGAAGACTCTCAAAACAAACCCTCCAAGGGAGGAGAGGAATGACTCTGCTCTTTCCCTTTGAGCCCCAGCGGCCAACGGGATGTCTCTGTCTCTTTGATCCCATGATTCCAGTCTCAGTGGAACAGCTCACTCACCCTCCCTGTAGAGGAGGAAGCTGCTGCTGATGATGACTGCTGGTGCCTGAAGCCTCCCCTCCCAGTCCCAAGCTGCTGAACCTGTAGAAATACCGTCCAATAGGCCATGACAAACAGGAACTTAGTTATCTCTGTTCTTCTCATCAGCCCAGCTCTTGTTTCAAACCTGAAAGGCCTCAGCCCCTGCTTCTTGGGAAGCTGCTCAAAGGAACCCTTCTGCCCAAGAGGAGCTCACTGGGTTCGGGCTCCTGCCCTCAGCACCGACACGTGCATAGGTGCTCTACTGCAGCACAAACAGGGATAGTCCAATAGCCTTGCAGAAGAGAACTAAAATCATGCTGTGGTTTTAATTCTCTGTGAGGCATAATAAGGGATTCGGGAAAAATAATGTAGAGTGGCTTTTCTTCCTTTTAACAGTCAGAGTATGGGTAAAAAGCTCATGGCAAGCTGCTTTCGCACATAACTTTATATCTTTTGTTCTTTAATATCTTTTTTAATGACAAAGACAATGAGATCGTCTGCTCCCTCAGCAAGTTTGCAGATGACACAAAGCTGAGTGGTGCAGTTGACACAACAGAAGGAAAGGATGTCATCCAGGGAGACCTGGACAAGCTTGAGAAATGGGCTCACAAGAACCCCATGAAGTTCAACAAGTCCAAGTAAGGTGCTGCACCTGGCTCAAAGCAATCCCAGACATGAACACAGACTGGGAGAAGCAGTCATTGAGAGAAGCCCTGAAGAGAAGGACTTAGATGGAGGTTCTGATGAACAAAAAGCTGGGCATCAGACAGCAATGTGCTATTGCAGCACAGAAGGCAAACCACATCCTTGGCTGCATCAGAAGGAGCATGACCAGCAGGTCGAGGGAGGCGATTCTGTCCTCCTTGTATTCTGCTCTTGTGAGATCCCACATTGAGTACTGCATCCAGCTCTGGGACCCCCAGTGTAAGATAAGCATGGACCTGTTGAAGTGAGTCCAGAGGAGGGCCACAAAGACTGTCAGATGGTTGGAGCATCTCTCCTCTGAAGACAGACTTAGGGAGTTGGGATTTGAGTCTGGAGAAGAGAAGGCTCTGTGGAGACTTTATAGCAGCCTTTCGGTACTTAAAGGGTGCTTATAAAATAGATGGAGAGAGACTTTTTACACAAGCAGATAGTGATAGAACAAGAGGGAATGTTTTTAAACTAAAACCACCAAGCTTCATTGTGTTTTCCACACACGTGCAAATGAACTATTCATTATTATCTCATTTGGACCATTTAAGTTAGTGAAGCTGAAGCATGTGTGACGTGGCAGTTGAGCCCAATTATGCAATAAGCAAAAAGATAAGAAAGAGATGCAAAAAGGTGCTATGAGGAACAGTGAGAGGGAATGGAGAAAACAGCATGACTGCTAACATCCTCAGTCATATAATCTTCAGTAAATGCAAGAGTTTCATCAGGATCTTATCAGACATCACTTAGAATGATTCCTTACCACTTACCAAACACACTGGGTTCTAGTGCTTGAACAGCCTGTATATCCAAGACAAGAAAAGCGCTATGTATGAAATCTGATGCACAGAAAATTATATTCTCCGGGCTTTATGACCACACGGCCTTTATAAAGATATACCCTCTGAAGTTATAACCTTCATGTATTTGGCACATGTGAGTGCTAGAGTGTACACAACACCAAAGATGTCCCACGATGGCTGAAGACAAGTGACCGAGTGATGCATAAATTAGTACTTACCTGTTGAGAATCTCCTTAAAAACAGAAAATGGAGTATATGAGGAGTGTCTCCAGATACATTAGGTCCATACTCAATACCAGACGAAGTTATGTGTGATTGTATGTAAAGTTATTCTATTTTTTTGATTGCCAGTTGCCATTTAGAATATTGAGAGACGTTCTGGTCCCTAGCTGAATTTATCCAATGCCACTGCAAAGCAAAGTTTTCCTGGCACAGACTTTCAGAGAGTTTGTTTTTTGATTAGGAATTGAAACATTAGCTGCATTTGAGTGCATCACACACAGACAGTGTAGAAGGGAAGGAAAAACTGCTGTCAACATGGCCAAAGAGAAATATTAAAGAACTGACTTAGTAAAGATTACCCTGCCCTGGTTCTATTGTTCCATAGTAATAAAAGAAGACAAAAGTACTCCCCATAGTGTCTGTGGCTACATCTGTATTGGTAGCCACATCTGTATTGTGGCACAATAGGCATGAATCTCTAGGTGAAGGGTTGGTGCTGAGGACCTAAATTTCGTTTATGTCTCAGAAAGTGTTAGTGTAGACTATGCCTTGTCTGGTCCTGTGGACCCAGCAGCGGCGAGAACACATTTCTTGGTTTAATTTGAGCTGGAGGTAAAGTTTGTGCATTCGGAGATTCGGCTCAGACATACACTTCTGTTCCACCTTAAGATGTACCCAGTAAGACTGGAATCAGCACCTACAGATAGTCACATGAAACGGAGGAAAGGAAAATGTGTGAAAGATTAGCCCCACATGTCAAAGAAAAAATATACAAACTTGCAACTACAGCCACCACCAATTAAGAACACCTGAATAATTGTCCTCAAGGATGAACTGAAACAAGTCATCCTCTCTACCAGGGCAGATCCAGAAAAATATGTCATGGATAGTCTGAAAAAGTTCACTGCTTAGTGGGTCTTGGGAGCTAACAAGGACAATGCACAGAAAAAATCAAGGGGAAAAAGAAGAAAATTCCTTACCACATGGTACTCAAAAAAAACCCCACATTAGGTTATTAATTGATATCAAAGCCCATATTGTTCACTGAAATTACTCAGCTTCCTTCTTCAGAAGAAAAATGTTACAGCACTGTACAATGCTCAGAAGGGAAAGAATGCTCTCTAACAGCCTGACAGTCCTTCTCTGAGAAATGCTAACACATCACAGGTCACTGTGGTTACAAAGAGCAACAGCCCTCAGATTCTTAAAACAAATAAGAGTTCTAACTGTAAGGGGCTGTGTATGTGTGACTGTTATATCTGATTTTTCAAAGAAGATGTTTCATTCTGAATTCATTTACTTGTTTTAAACTCCATTCATTTCCTGTTTTTCATTTTTACTCATCTAGGAACATTGCTTGGAGGCAGGCACAATGCACTAACTGTTGCCCAAACTTGCATTTGAAATGAAAAGCCTGCAGCCTCACAAAACAGCAAATACACAATGACACAAGAAACTCTCCTTTCATTCCCTTCCTCAGTTAAAGTCAGGGGTATAGAAATTTTTGCAAAAATATTTCTACTGCAAAACACATACATTAGGTTGTAAGACTGTCATTAGGATACAAGATTATGTGAGGATGTGGTGTGTGGAGTAAGAACCACAGCACTGCTGCTGAAATGCAGCAAGATTAAAGTTAAGGCACAAGTCAGTGATCATCCCAGGATAGCTCAGATGCCCTCTACCCTAAGTCCCACATCCTGCCTTCCCCAGTCTACAAAGACTTGCAGGTCCTGAGCAGGTGATGGTAGTTTTGCTCTCCACAGCCCTTCTTGGACTTCGTGGTATGAACCTGTCCAGGCACCTGTTGAACCTAAGAGAATACCAAGTATTCACAAATTCCTGCTTCAGAGAGCTCCTGGCCCATGACACTTCATTGTAAGTGTTAATTTATTAGAAGAAGGTTTTCCTGGATGACTGGGGACGTTCTAGTTAAAAACAGACTGAAAGAGGCACCCTGTAGTATCAGGAAGACCAAGGGCTCATTGGGGATACAGGCAAGCTGAGTTCAAATCTGTGGTCCAAAACTATCTGCATCTGAATATTTTACCAGATCAGTATTTGACCTGACTTTTGATAGTCTACTGTTAATATCTACCAATGCAAGCTATTGGAGCCATACCAGTTTCTATAAACTGGTTGACCACATCAGTTTCTGTGTATCTCATGATTCAGGGAAAAGAACACTGTCAGGCTGTGGTCAGGGCACTAATCTCCTATGGGTAAGATACCAAAACCCAGCCACAGAAACCCACTACAGGTACCCAAAGCAGCCCAATCTTTTGACCAGGAGCTTGCTGAGTATGTGACCCCAATATAAGAAGGGAATGGGCTCCCAATAGCTGGTAGGTTACGGCTCCTGGGAGGCACAGATACGGAGTTTGTGTACCTCGGGGCCAAGCTCAGCACAACCACCAAACTGTCCTTCAGGGAGTCTTCATCTGCCTCCTATTCCTGAATTCTTTATTTCACCTCAACACCAATCATAAATTTTTGTGAAACATCACAGTATCTAAGGACCACTCACCTAATCCACTTTCCTGAAGGGTTTAGGCAGAACTGGGTATTTCCTTATCAATTCACAAGGTCAGTTTTCAAAGCTAATGTAGGTCCTTATTTTATCAAGATGCTTCTGAAAGGTTTATCATCCACCCCATATCTGCAAGCCACCACCTGAAACTACACATAGGCATGCCACGTGAGGGCCAGACCCCAAGGCACATGACAGCAGCCAGAGCACTTGGCTGACTGACGTTCATCCCTCAGCTGACTAGCCAGACCATTATGTAAAATTCCTCAGAGAGCAGTGAGGCATTCCTGGTCAGACACCGACAGTCTGAGGAGCAGCTGGACACAAACCCAAAACCCACTGCAGGAGGAAGTGAGGATGTATGAACAGACTCCCTGTTTTCCCACACACTTAGAGAAACTCACTCCGGTTCTCTGCTCTGCCAGAGTCTTGCCTGAGCTGCTGCAGGAAGAGCCATTAATGAGCTTAGTCTCTCCTGTGCTTCTGAGCTTCCTAGTGTAACACACCACGAAAAAGAATTTCAACAAGAAATTGTATCTGCAGGGTGAGACACGGGTTTATATATTAAATTAGCCCCTTTCAGTGCCTTATGAAATTTTAAAATAAATGAAGCAAGAGCATACAAGACTGCCAATTTTGAAAAAAGAAGTATTAGAAGTTATGAAAAAAAGTATAAAACATCAGCAGAAAAAAAATAATAACCAAATACTTGAGGGGCTCTTGCTTTCAACAGATTGTAACAGGGTCTATTGTTGAAAAAGTCAGGTCTGTGACTGAAGCTCGAGCCACGTTTGAGGGTATTTAAGGCTCTTCCTTAAAGAAAATAAAATTTCTTTACCTATTAGTGAGTGTGTTCAGCTGCCTCATTTCCTACAGAAGTGCTGCCAAAGTGTCTCTGCCTCTCCCCCCCCTTACCAATTTTCAGAAGCTTTATCTTTGAAGCACACAGCTGTCTATCCACATATATCCCATGGCTTACTCTGGGGTTTTTTCCAATTGCAGTGATATCTGTATTCAACGCCCTGTAATTAGCCCATGGCTCTTCACAACTACCAAGTAAAATTCTCCCTGCTATTGGTGAGACAGAGCAAGAAAAATTAATTACTTAATCAGGAAATTAGAAGATAATTAGCAGAGATTTATAAAGATAAATTGTCTTTGAAAAGGTAAAAAAAAACATATTGCCAGAGCTACAAAACAGGTAGAAACTAATCTTGCTTTAAACAATTCCCCTAACCACAAGTCTTCCTACATACATTCCTAAATACAAATGGCAAATATTCAGAAGTACCTTATGGTATGAACATTACTGATGACAAGTGATACCATTTGGACAAATATTTCTGCCTCCAGAACTCCAATTAGTTTTGTTAATCACTTCCCTGGTCCTGCTGGCCACCCTGTTCCTGATACAGGCCAGGATGCCACTGGCCTTCTTGGCCACCTGGGCACACTGCTGGCTCATGTTCAGCTTCCTGTCAATCAGTACCCCCAGGTCTCTTTCTGCCTGGCCACTGTCCAGCCACTCGGTCTCCAGCCTGTAGTGCTGCAGGGGGTTCTTGTGGCCAAAATGCAGGACCCGGCACTTTTTCTTGTTGAACCTCATCCCGTTTGTCTCAGCTCATCTATCCAGCTTGTCCAGGTCCCTCTGCAGAGCCTTCCTACCCTCCAGCAGATTGACACTCCAACCCAATTTGGTGTCATCTGCAAATTTGCTAATGGTGGACTCAATCCCCTCATCCAGATCATCAATGCCCAACACTGATCCCTGGGGGACACCACTAGTGACCGGCTGCCAACTGAATGCAGCACCGTTCACCACCACTCTCTGGGTCCGGCCCTCCAGGCAGTTCTTACCCAGCACAGAGTGCCCCTGTCCAAGCCGTGGGCTGCCAGCTTTTCCAGATGTTCCATGAGAGACAGTGTCAAAGGCTTTGCTGAAGTCAGGTAGACTACATCCACAGCCTTCCCCTCATCCACCAGGTGGGTCACCTGGTCATAAAAGGAGATCAGGTTGGTCAGACAGGACCTGCCCCTCCTAAATCCGTGCTGGCTGGGCCTCATCCCCCATCCATCCTGCAGGTGCCGTGTGATCCCCAAAGATGATTTGCTCCATAACCATGCCAGGCACTGAGGTCAGGCTGACAGGCCCACAAATTCCCAGACCCTCCTTCCAGCCCTTCTTATGGATGGGCCAACTTCCAATCATCTGGGACCTCCCTGGTGAGTCAGGACTGTTGATAAATGATGGAGAGAGGCTTGGCGAGCTCTTCTGCCAGCTCCCTCATCACCCTAGGATGGATCCCATCCAGTCCCATAGACTTGTGAGGATTCAAGTGGCTCTGCAGGTCACTAACTGCTTCCTCCTGGATTACAGGGGGGCTATTTGGCTCCCCATCCCTGTCTACCAGCTCAGGAGGCCAGTTGACCTGGGAACAACCTGTTTTATTATTGAAAACTGAGGCAAAGAAGTTAGTAAGTACCTCAGCCTTTTCCTTATCTTTGGTAACTATATTTATATTCCCCACCACATCCTGTAAAGAATGGAAGTTTCCCTGCCCCTTCTTTTGCAATTAATGCATTTATGAAAACTCTTTTTATTATCCTTTACTAAAGTGACCAGATTAAGTTCTAACTGAGCTTTCACCTTTCTAATTTTCATTCTGCATGACCTAATAACATCCTTTAAAACTTTGTGAGTTGCCTGCCCCTATTTCTAAAGATGATACACCCTCTTTTTTTCCCTGAGTTCCTTAAAAAGGAACCAGCCAGGCTGGTTGTCTTCCCCACCAGCTCATCTTTTGGCACATAGAGACAGCCTGCTCCTGTGTCTTCAAGATTTCTTTCTTGAAGTATGTCCATCTTACTTAGCGTATCTTTTGGCATTTTTCACCTTGTACCTGCCCTATTTCCAAGAAAATGGAAAAATCTTACATATTTGTGATGCTTGTGTTATGAATTAAACATAATATTCACAAAGCAGTTTAACCAATCCATCTGTTCTGCTCAAAAATCTAATTGTGAATTTATAAACATATAAAGCCATAGCAAAAATGTATTTCTAGAACAAGCAATTACAAAATGCTGCATTCCACTACTTCTCTGAAAGAGGACCTCTTTTAGAGGAAAAATCACCCATAAAATCCCTTCATGACACTTTAAGAAACAGGATCTGGCACCAAATGTCAGACTTTAATTTCTGCTTTGATTTTGTTTCAAACAAACCAGTACTCTTCCCAGCATCCCCACTGAAGCAGCTCCCACATCATGCAACTGGAACTGCACTCTCCTGCACTCACTGCCCTCGTCCTGCTGCTGCTCCTTGCAGAACACAAAATACATCCCAGCTGTGCCTCACACCATATGGGACAGCTGCTTCCCTGCACAGTAATTAACAAATTCATGCTAATCACAAATCCACAAATCCAAAAGAAGTCATGTAACTGTACTGGCTTCCTGCCACTGGACTGAGATGAAAACGTATGGTTCAAGTCTCCCAGTCTGATGACAGGCAAAAAAAATGAGATTTTTAACAAACTATCCCATAAACAATGGAAAAGAAAATACTATACAGACTGATACAATGCCTGAGACCAGAGCAAGCCTCTGGATTTGGGGTAACCTGGGAGCATCCCAGCATGAGCAAGTCTCTCTCCTTTATAGTTGACTAAACATTTCTCAGGGGTCATTGTATCAGTCAGGGGAAAACAATGGCACCACTTCTAATCCTGCTGGAGAAGAGCTCCATGTAAGCCACTTCCATGAGGCTGCTGAGAACTGCAGCACAGCTATGGCAGTAGATGAATGAGGCTCTACGTCATTCCCCAAATCCAAATCTCTGGTGGCTGAGCTACAAGCTGCAAGACCAAAGCAATAATAGCAGAAAGCAGTTTCATTGGAGCTGAGCTGAATTCAATAGCTGGGAACTAGTGCAAAAAAAAAAACAAACAACCAAACACAATGAAACGTGAAAAAAAAACCCTGCTGTCCCTTTGTGTGAAGCAAGAAGAGACCATAGCCCAGTCCATTGAAGAGTAATCAATGCTGTTGTCAATTTAGAAATTACAAGTTATAAGACTTATGCCAAGATGCTTTATTAATTAACACAGAAATGCAGCAGATTGATTTTCTATGTTACATTAAACCAATAATTGTAATGATATGGGTAAAAAAGGTGAAGTTCTCTGCTACAAGCAGTTGATGTCAGAGAAGAGAAATGGTTAGAGGCAAATTCAAGCACAGCATCCACAGGGTGTGCTGGAAGTGTCATAGATCAAATAAATGCAACAATAATTAGCCCTCCCAAGAGAGTAAAACAGTCATGAGTTTATGCAAATCAGTAAAAGGCAATGAGCATCAAACGAGACCTCTACAGCGTTGAGCTGACTGACCCTGCAAGCCTCTGAAGTGACATATGGCCATGAAAGAAGGATATCTGCTGTTGAGGAATGGAGCCTGGGGTGTGGAGGAGGGAAGGGGTTGTGTGTGGAGATGGCTAGGAAATGGCAAGCAGACTGAAAAAACCTGTAGAGGACAGATGCTCTCAAGCCCTCCTTTATCCTGTGCCATGTAACTAATGAGAGGCTTTTATGACACTTCAATAGCCCCTGGATTGGGTACCTTTTGCACTTAAAAACCATTTTAAAAACCATCTTCTCTGAGAAGTCCAAAGCCCCACAATCCCCACTATCAATTTACAAAGTCCTATCCTCTGTACTTGTTTTACTCTTTTTTATAGGCTCCTGAAATACTACAGACTTGGTACCTAAACCCGTTGAATGTTGCAGGATTTCTGAAGTCTAAGACTCCTTTTGATTGGTGTCATGAAGATGACTTCAAAACAAGGAAATGCATGCAATAAGAAGTTATTACTCAGCCAGAAGATATTGTACCCTGCATAGAATCAGGTTCATCCCTTCATTTGCTGAACAGGAACACAATTTTTATTTTATTTTGGGCTTTTTTATCTTTCCTCATCTAAAGACACCCCTTTTTCTGCTCTTTTTGACGGGAAAATGCTGTGTGCAGTTATATTCCTGCAGAGATCAAGAAATTCAATCTTTTCAACAAGATCACAGGATCAGGGCTAAGGCATGGAAATGAGAGGAGTATGAAAACCCAAATGTTGATTTATGGCTGAATTTTTATGTTCAGTGTACCTTAGAGTGAATGGATGCTTATGGCAGCACTATGCAGCTTTTCTAACGGACACAGAATGTTTTTTTCTTCTTCCAGGCAAATTAAAATGTCAGTGGATTTATTTCTTTTTCCTATTTGACCTGTTTTTAGCTGGACACACAGATTTTAAAGCAACTGATGATACTACAGTGACCACATTAAAAAAAGTAAACTTCTGCCAATCATTACCACACAGCTTTCTGAGGTTTCTGAGATAATGCTTCATTTGTCCCTGCTCAGAGCAGTGACACGCAGTGTGCCTGTTGGAAACAGTAGGATTATTGCAGTATTCTGTCTCCTTTGCCCAAAAATTGTAGGAAAGGTCATCTAACCTTTGCTACAGAGATTTCAGCAATTTTCTTTTCTAAGTAGGACAGGCTGACAGGGTTCTCTAAAGCTCTTGAAGAAGAAACCGGGTCATCACTGTATCAATAGGCAAACTTTATTGCACTATTAACACTGTGGTAATATTTGCTCAATTTTTTCCCCTTTATTTTTAATGGAATGAAATAAGCTGAAATTAATATGGTTCCAATTGTTTCCCTTAAAAAATATACTGGCTATGTGGCTATTTAACAAAATGTACAAAATTACAGAAGTAAATTACCAAAATCCCAGCAGTTTAATCTATACTGTGAAAGAGCAATGGCTAAATCTTAACTGTATGAACTCTAAGGCTTTCTGCTGTAACAGGATTTAGTAATAACTTTTAATTGGCAGTTCAAAGTTAATCCTCAGGGTAAAATGTGATCTGGCAAAAGCAACCAGTCACAAAATGAAGGAAAAAAAAAAGAAACAAACTATATTAGTCTGTGGACTTTTTTCTCAGTATTTTTACAGCTATTGTTACTGGGAAACATTATAGGAATAGTTGTTGCATTGTCTCAGACTAATAAGGCTCTTCTTCTGTGATACATTTTATCTCTTTTGTACTTTATTTCTCTACCAGTGAAAAAGAGGGCAAAAGTTCAAATTTCTCAGCTTTAGTAGGCTATAGTTTTATTTAACACACCTTCTGAAGGCAAAATAATAGGCAAATCCCTTAGACTAATACTCTCCTCTACCCTTTTTGTCCCTTGACATCATGCCACAAGCCTGAATTTTTCCTGTTTCTACGTAAACAGCATCTGAAAGTTTTGCAGTGAGAAACCATTTCTTCCTCTAGATTTAGTTGTAGGAAAAACCTGTAACACAGGCAATTCTTCTGGATTGGACTCACTAGGATCTAAATTTCAGCAATTCTGTCATCCACAGTTTCTCTTCTTTTTTTCCAGTGATGTTTAAGACTAACTCACGGTGGTCTGCTTAACTTAGAAGAAAGCATACGAATGCCTCAAGAGAGAACTGATGAGGTCCAAATTAGCCTTCTACCAATAGATCAAATTCTGCATTCAAAGCTAAGCTTTCAGCAGCAATTTAGGAGTTGCCCTCTTAACTATTAAAAATTCTGATGGCAGCATGTGAGAAGACCAACACTTCCCGTGAGAGTTCAGGTAGAAATTGTCTGTTTTTCATCTATGATTGTATTAAGAAAAATAAAAAGATTATATGTTAGCTGAACCACAACTCTTGAAAATCACAGCTCTTCAACACCTAATTCATATAAGTAATAGATTTTATTCTAAAAAAATATATACATATAAATATTCCCCATTAAAAAATTATGTAACTACATTTAAGGGACTAATCAGCTGGCCTCCTAAGTTTCATTGAAAACCAAACATTCGTAGCTAACTTGTAAAACCTCAAGCTCTTGGGCAGTGGGGCAGGTTTACCCTCTTCCTCATTTAGCAAAAACAGGGCTGAGCAGAACAAACCAGCCCATTGTTGGTCTGCAGACTGCTCTCTTGCTGGCAGACTACTACAGCAAAGTGACTGGAAAAATCACAACAGCTTGTTACAAATAGAGCCAACATGAGTAAAATCCATGAAAAGGAATGCTTCAGAAAAGTCATTCATTTTTTATTAAATCATTTTACTTGAGAGATGTATTCACTCCAAAACATCAATGTGTTATCTCTGAACACAGATATAAACATACTTTTTAAACATGCAGCTTCATGTTTTACAGAACATCTAGTCCAAAACGTAAGACTGAACTACTTCCCTTACACATAAATTGAACATGAGGTGCAAAAAAAAAAAAATACATTAACAATTGCAATAAGTTTGAGTCCCTAAAGAATCTACAATCTAAAATAAGGTAAAACAATCTCTAAAATATTAAATACTCTAGGAAAGGTTAATTTTTGAGACAATGTAAAGGTAAAAGGGAACATAACTAAAACAAAAGATTATTATAATATATATTCCATGTGTCTCACTGATGCTTTAAAATGCTGAACACTCAGGGACACATTAACGCTGTCCAGAGACCCTGCACTAATTGCAAAGTTTTACCAACTTTTAATATGTAATATTTTATTGCACATATTAAAATACATCCTCACAAAATAACAGAAGTGCATTAAACTATTGAAGAAAAACATTTCTTGTAGAAAAATTGCATTTTACCTGCTCTTTTGAAGAATTCTTGAAACGGTTCTTTTGTTTGAAAATAAAAACCTACAAAATGGAAAAAAAAAAAAGAAGGTGCACAGATGTTAAAAATAAAAGACCTGCTTCAACTGAGGGAGCCGCAAGATCCTGGTGCTTTCTGATGAGAGAGTTTATTTGGGTAAAATGACTTTGTTGCTGTGGAATTCAGTTCAGTTCTTTGTAGTAAGCATCTCTGGATGGGGAGAGAGTGACATTGCATTCTGTGCACACTCATAAATGAAGCAGGAATTCCCAGATTTGCCATCATGTGATTTCAGTGAGGAACTCTACTTACTCCCAACACCCGTTACTTTCTGCCCAAACACAGCTCTTCTGAAGCCTGAGATGGTTGTAAAAAGTGTCAAAGAGAGAAAGAGTACACACATCACGATTAGCTTCACTGAGCAGGCACTTCAGGCACTGCTCGGAGTTCAGCAGGAGGCAGGAGGAGAACAGAGCAGAAGTACCATTGTTAAACTGCCATAGAAGTTATAAAAGAGTAGATAAGTTCTGTTATAAGAAGTTACAAAAGAACACTTCTCACTATGAAAATCTGGTGACATTTTTGGGGGTTGGGAGGTGGGAAATTCACTTTTTCTGCCATCAGAAATTACTAACAATATTATCCTGACAAACACTCATTCTCTTCTTTATCCTGGAATTTCAAAGATTTACAAATTCCACTGCAGTACTCAATGTGATGCTAATTAAGCACCACATCAGCCAAACTCTTTTTGTCTGTATCAGACAGAAAAATTTATAAAACATAAACTACACTCTACATACAGTATATGCCACTGGAGAAACAAATGCAACATTAATTTCAGAGCTACAAGCAGAGTAACACAATGGAAAAATTATACAACAATCATTCTTCACAAAGAGAATGGTGCTATTGACATTTTGCCTTGAAGAACTGCATGTTATTAAATAGCAATGATGGTTTCTGCTAGCTGAACCTTCCTAAAGAAGAAATTGTTCTTGAAAGATGAGTAACCATTTTTGACCTTCTAAGATTCAAATCAGAGATCAACAGTTCCGGCTTCCTCAAGATTATCCATGATACCATGAATACTTATATCCAACGTTCTCATCTGATGTGCATCATGGATGTACATCTATGGCTTGTCTCCTTTATTGTTAGGGAGAGGTGCTTACTAGAGGAGTCTGGTGATGAAATGGAATAAGGTGGACCATTGTGCAATTTCTATTAAATTGTACCATTTGTGCTATTGCTGGAGGTACTTAATTGTACAAAAGTGTGTTTTTCAAAGCTTGTTTTGTTGGTTTTTTTTCTCCATAGGCTGTAGAGCACACGTAATAGATGTTCTTTTATTGTAAAACAGGTTCCAGTTTAATCTGATTGTCTACAAACACCAAGGTGACAGTGGCTTAAGATACAGGAAGTTATTTACTCCCCCGTAACTCAAGAAGTGCCTGTTCATGTTTTGTGAAGGCAAACACCTTCGTACCTATCTCCAGTATCACAGTATAACTACTCCCTGAGTGCTGTAGTGTGGCAATAGATCTGCCAGCATGAGACAGATCTTTTTAACCACAGAAAATATAAATTCCATGAAAATATTTACAGGTAGATTACAAACCTACAGGTGTTCTTTCATCCAATTTTATGCACACGAGTAAAACCAGTTCTTATTTCAAAGATTATTCTGATAAGAAAAAAATACAATCCCTTTATTAAGATAAATTATTTACCTTCAGCTTTATAATACATTTGTGTGTCTACTGCTTAGATGCTTCAGCCATGGCTGAGGACCCCAAAGCTGGAGATGCTGTAAAAGCTCAGAAAAAGATGAAGTTTCCCTCTTTACAGATGATGTAAATGCAGAAGAGAGCAAAAAGAATAAAGAGCAAGTAAGACATCACTGATCTGTATAGAAATTGCAGTATTTGCAGGGGACACACATCAAGGGGATGCAGACTATTCTGTTTACTGTAGGGGTTCACCAAACATCCATTACCTCATTTAACCTACATTTCCATGAAGACTTGTGCTACATCACTGAGATAGCCATATTAACAGTGGAAGGCCAGGCAGAAATCCAGAGAATTAGTTAAAGGAAATTAACTGGAGAAAATTAGAGTCATGCATTTGCATATGTTTCCTATAAACCTTTAACTTGCCATAGAAGTGAGGGCATTTCCTGGCAAACATAGAACTAACCTAAAATCGACATATAAATTTGCGATACATTGGAGGTCATTGGGCACACAGAAGCTACAAACTCTTGCTGATGCCATGGACTTGCTGTGCTCTTCCAGGCTTACTGCAGCTGCATACATTACCAAGATGGAAGAAGCTACAGCATTTCCCTCCCAGGTTCTAAAAACCCTGGAAGACTCAAGTCTATCCAGATGAGTGTACTGAAGAAATTAAATGAAGTGATTCTCACCAGTCTGCAGCAGCAGAAGAAGGTTGTCCAGCATCAAAAATAGAACCTAAAGTATCATTAGGCAGTACAGATAAAGCTGAACTTAAGACACTCAGGATGCATGGGACAAAAAAAAAAAAAGGGAAAGAGATGAGCACCTTTTGATAGAAAGGGGTTTCCAAAGTAGGCTAGCTGCAGATCCTGCGCAAAGAGCAGCTGAGCAGCTGAAAGACTCCTTGCTTAGGAAGGAGAAGACACCAGATGCACTTCAGTACCCTGAGTTATATACTGAGAAACTGAGGCTGATGTCTGAGCAAGATGAGAAATGGGAGGAAAAGTGCATCTAGAATTTTAATATTATTCTCCCAGAATTTTAATATTATTCTCTCAGATCTATGAAGTAAGAGCAATAGGAACTTCACCAAAAGTATGCAAAACTAGGCAGGGCTTGTCTCCTGGAGCTGCAGAACCTGCAACCAGGTCTTTACAAAAGCTGTGGCAGAAACACAAAGTAAGAGAATAACTTTACGGGTTACAGACAAGCAGGTATCAGTGCAGAGGCTGGAGTATAGTGGCTGAATCAATACAGTAAGTCCAGTCAGTTGTTTAAAAAGTCTGTGCCTACCAAGGCAATCAAAGGATGGGTGAGGGGCAGAGGCAGAGGGGAAAATACAGTCAATGGAGAGCTGGGACCAACAGGCTTACAAATTAACATTGGAAAGCAGAAAGAGAGGTACCAACAGAAAAGATCCTGGTGAAAACTGAAAGGCTGGAAAAGGCTCAGACTCTCAGGAGTGAACCTGACATTGAAGACCATACTCCAGTACACACATGGACACTGGAGTTGGCAGAAACACTCCAAATTAGTGGCAGGCTATTGGCATGTGGAATTCTGTGGCCTTTGCCACACTGGTAGCAAACATTTGTCACATTTTCATTCATTTCAGGAATACGATGGAATCGTGAAAGCTGGAGACACAATGTTGTTGAATGTGCTTATACTAGCAGTAAAAATATTTTTCTTCCCTAATTCTATTAGTAAATTTAAGGAAAAAAGCAAAGAAGCATTATATATTTGCACTAGAGAAAGTGGTATTTAGCATATGCTTCAAGTCTCTGATAATAATGCATTGAACATGCTGCTGATGTACCATGTGGAAGATCGTGCCTTGCACTCGCAGAAGAATCTGTAATGGCAACAAAAAGATATGCAAAAAATACTAGTTATTTATGAAATCACATCTAGAAAAAACTGTAAAGAGAAAGCTGTGATGTTGCTCAGTTTGATTTAGGACTTCATGTCTATAAGCCTGTACAGAGAAATAGGAGCTAATTGAGGTTTGGAGTTGAGCTTATTATTTTTGTAATACAGAGTTTTTAAACTTCTTAGTTTCCACAAGACTCACCAGAGCTGGGTAGCAAACTGGGCTTGGTTCTGGTTGTCTGTCTTTTCAGGCCAAAAATGGGGATTCCAACACCTCCTGTCAAGGTTTTTATGGAGACACTATGGGTTTGAAGTTAAGATAAACAAATTAGTAGATAGGTAAATAGATAAGATTATAGCCCATGTAAACAAGTCCCTGCTGTGGAGGTGGAGGAAAGACTCATTTCTCAGTCCGCAGTAACGTGCCTGTCAGCAGCCCGGCTGTTGTGTGAAACCTACATAGCTCAGTCCAACAGAAAGGGGCTTTTGCATTCCTGATGGGCTTTCCAGGCAGGCAAGCACTGCCTGCCCAGCCCCGGGGGCTGGGGACAGAGGGGCTGGCAGGGAAGCCCACTAGCAGTGCCCTCCACTGGTGGGAGGGGCGACTCCTCTACCCACTGTCTCATCCCAAATAGGGATAGTGATAGTAAATAGGCCTCCACATCCCAAAATGGAGAGAACAGGCACTGTGTTCACAGGTGGAGACCTTCAGCTTAGACACCTATATTTAGTGGGGATGAAGCCTTAGGTGACATAGTTGAGCATTCTTCTAGAGGGAGAGGTCTACCTCTTGTGCACAATGTATGGGAAGAGGGAGATGCCTTTGCAAGGGGTCTTTCTAAACAGGAACAATTTGTTCCCCTTAAGGCAGGTGTCCGCACACGCCACCCTGAGGCCATTCTTCTTTTTCTCCATGTTTTCCAGAGCAGCACTGGGCAAATGCACACCAGGCTCAGACGAGCCTGAGTCCAGCTGTGGCTGGGCTCCTTTATCTGTCTCTTCTGTTCCTTTCTCCTTCAATTACCTGTTTTCTACTTGTTTGTTCCTGGCTCCTCCTCTTGTGTCCTACCCCTGTGAGGGCCTGTCCACATGGATAGTTAGAGAAGCAGGAGTGAGCAGAGCCAGTGAAAACACAGAGGCTAAAACACCCATTTGCTGAACACCAACATGAACCAGCATAATTTTTGTCAGGGGATGGGGAAATCTGGTCTATAGCTTATATCTACAAATCATCTAGCTGCAGTAAGGGTGACAACTGGCAGACTTCCTCTGCAGTTGGTGAACAGGAACAGTACCGTTATCCAGCAACAATGCCCACTCAGTGGCAAGCTAGCTGTTCGATGTTGATTTGCCATCTTGAACTGACCATCTGAGAAGCCTGTGCCAGTGTATGCCAGAGCTGAACAAACCAAACTTGATTAACAAGTCCAGGTTGTATGGGGCTTTGAGCAAGGTGTCCTTGCCCATGGCAGGAGGACTGGAACTAGATGATATCTAAAGTCCCTTCCAACCCCAAACATTCTATGGTTCTACGAACCAGCAAACTTTCATTAAAGATTAAATTTTCAAAGCACACAGTAACAAGCAACCCCTCCAAGCAGGGCTGCAGCAAGGAAAAAGAAAGGAAAATTCTGGCAGGCAAACCCATGATTTTTTCTTTCAGGTTGAGGCTAAGACAGAACTAGTGGTTCATTCAGTCCCCAGTGCTATTAAACAAACCTACCCCACACTCTATATGGCTACTATTGGAGGTCTCTGAGTGTTTCATATCATGCTACAGTTGTCATCGCACTAGTCAGCCCAGCACCTAGTGTGTCTCACCAGCAGTGGGACAGCCCACAGGAAGAGTAGAGTATCCATGAACTTTTGTTCCTTGCTCACAGCACACCGCTGTCAAGGAGACAGATGCACGTCCCAGCCCTGCTGTCTGGATCCACTCTGAAAGGCTGCACGCAATAGGTCATGGGATGTGGCCAGGGAGGGATGCAGATAACAACAGTACCCTTTTAGCTCTGGGCCCTGAAGGGCGGCATTCACTGCCCGCCCGACACTGCTCCCACTCCTGGCCATAGCCCCCAGCAGTTGCAGTTGCTTCACATGCCAAATGCTGCCCATCTGCACGGGCCAGGGAGCCACTGGACATCTATACCTTGCTTCAGGGGCACAAGGACAGCAGTGTCTAGGTGATACTGAGAGGTCTACCAGGGCCATCACGTTACTCTCTGTATAAGAAGATGCAAGTACAAGAGCAAATGCCCTTTTATGCAGGAGCACCGACGTCAAAAGAAGCATGAGACAGTACTTATTTCACAAAAGGAGTTTCATGTTCAGAAGTCATCCCATATCCTTAGGGTTAATCATAACTCAGCTGAGGCAATTACAAAAGTAAACCTTTATCTGTGTGGATTTCCCATTTACATACAGAAACAAATATCGAATGGCACCAAATTCTACATCTCTCTGCACCTGTGTCAGCCTCCACATGTGTTCCAGAGTAACCACATATGCCCCCTCTACACTTTCCCACCCTGCACTGGTGTGGTCTGGAGTGGTACCAGAAAAATAATTACTCCAGGACAGTTACGCTGGTGCCCACACAGATACAAACCTCAGTCTTAAATGGGGTTATGGAGTCATTATTTCTGTGTACAAGGCAGAGCAGAGAATGACATCTCTAGTGGAGATGAAACTAATTTACTCAAACTGGGAAGTTTTCTGAATTTTTCATAAAAGAAGGTATTTGACTACTATGATTTTCCAGTAAAGTTTAATAGTGGTTCATAGGGTTTTTTCTTCCCATCAAAGTTAAATATTTCTCTCCCATTTTTTCTCATATATGTGTATAATTAATGGCAAAATGGAATTATAATTAATGATACACACTTACTTGATATATGGTTCTGCTGGGAAAATTATATTACACATTACCTAACATGTCCCAGTTCCATTTCACAGACTCCATTGTGTTGGTTTGGTTGAGCAGAAACATCTCCACCTCTACAGCGTTTAACTCAGCATTTGCCAAACTGGTAAAAAGAATTTTCTTTCCAGATTCTTTAAAGCAGAGCTAGCTCCCATAAGCTCACCTATAAGAACATCTCATCATAAATCCTTTTCTCCACATTGGGCTTGAACAGAGAAGAGGTGTATTTCACAAGACACTCACTTTTATCTCACTTTACAGTTTTTGTTTCTGCCTTTTTACTCTCCACTGATGTAACTCCATTAGACTAAAGGCCATACCAAAAGGAAAACAACTCTGCACCATCACCAGGGATGATCTCCAGGGACCATGGCCAACCTTGCATTTCTGAGTTACATGCAAACATTTATCTCTGAAGGGTGGATCTGGTCACACAGGGTGCTGAGGACTGCTCAACGCTGACAATGCTAAGTCCATCTCAGGGGTAGGAAAGCATTATTTCACTTCATGACAATTCGTAACTCACCAGTTGAAAGATTTCTGTCATGCCAAAATCCCACCCCTACATAGTATAGTTCCTTCTCAGAGCAGACAGTCATTCCCAGGGTGGCTTTTCAGGCTAGTTAATGGTTAAACCAGAGCTGATGCTTTGCAACCCCTCCCAACACAGCAGTACCATCATTATGATATTATTATTAGGAACTGCTGTCTTCATCAGGCAACAGACAAGTAAATGAAAACTCAATAAATGACCCCAAACTAGCCATGTCAGTAAATGAGTGCTCAGTATGTTCAATTCACCTCTTTCCCAAAAGCACCAGGAAAAGTGGATCTAGACTAGGTAGGAGGGGCACTGACTACTCCTGCAAATGCTACTGCCTCAGGGTTGTTTTGACACCATTAGTAACCTGAATCTCCCAGAGGTACCACAGAGAGTTTCTTTACCATCTCCCCCAATTTAGCAGCAATTGTTACCACTCTATAAGGGATGAGAAGGTGATACAGAGGGCAAGAATGAAACCTTGGTTGCATCAAAGAACTGTTTCTAGCAGTCTTAGGAGACAGCTTTCATCAATGCAGTCTATGTGTTGAAACAGCTTTTCTGTGCAACACGGAAACTTTGATCTCCTGACTCCTGGTCCTGTGCCTTAACCACAGAGCAAGCTTGAAAATCTCCCACAGGCTTCTCCTCCCTGGTCATGCCTATACACAGGTATTTTATTCGTACTGCAAACTGCCTGGGACCATGCAAGACCGTCCTGGAAACAAATATCAATACGGTACTGACATCCTGGAGCATGCAGGCAGTTTCATTTGTGGAATCCAGACAGGGAAGCAAACCCAGGACTGAAGTCAAAACTAATTTCACTGCAGTTTGTCATGTCTTACATCTTCTTATTGAATCTTTTATTACCTATCTCTCTGCATGGCAACACTGCTATCTCACATGCCCATGTGCCACAAGGACTGAATGCCAGCTACCAGTGAGATCTGTGTGTGTGTGTGTGTGTGTGTGTGTGTGACAAGTGGTGCTGACTGCTGGCACAAGTGGGGTCCTGGCATCAGCTGCCAGAACAGGTGGGGTTTTTAACTCCTGGGTGGGACTGGCTGTGTCAGTGTCCTGTGAGTGCCCATGCCCATGTGTGTGTGTGTCTGTGGGACACATTCACAGCTTCACCACTGGTTGAACCTGCAAAGGGGAAACAGGCAGCCACGTTGCTGCCCCACGGTCCCTTGGATACATTTCAGGCAGGAGGGTGCTGGGCCAGGATGGCAGGAAGAGATGCCCACACTATCAACCATCCCTTAACAACACTGTAAGAGACAAAATATGCCACCACATTCCTGTCACTCTGTCAAGGTCACGTGCACCCAGGGAGACCAACATCCTCCCAGGTATCTGGTTTCTAGACCATACCAGCCACTGTACGGTGTAATCCTCTAGGGAGGGTAGTTTGCTCCGTCATACAACAGGTTTGTGCTATTAAATTGTCACTTCATTGCAGGGACAGAGGCAACATGACTGTTCCTTGGGTACCACCAGCCTAAATCCCCCATCTCCCCTACTGCTATCGACCACTCATTGTACAGTTGGTCCACAGGTGCAATTAAAATGTCTTCCTTTGTTCCAAAATGAAAAATTCTAAAGGTTGCTGGGCAGTATTCCACATGGGTTACTGGTACCACAAGTACAACAGATTGGAGCCTGGTCGGTGTCTCTGCAAAGAAGCAGCAGCCTCGGGGATCACAGGAAAGAATGTGCCTCATTTGCACTCCACAGTTCATTTCCTTCATGGTTTCGTCCAGCCAGTTTTCCCCCAGGAATTCCTTGTCCTCTGCAGAAGTATGGAGGAAGAGCAACTCACTCAAGCCAGCCTAAATCTCACTTGGCTTCCCAACACAGGTATTTCATGCATTTGATTTCTTTCTCCTGCTGTGCACAGCACTTCATAACCCATAGACTTCTGCATTGCTCAGGTCAGACAGGCCTTCTCCTATCAACTTCATTTTGGACATGGACCCTCTTCTCCACAGTGTTTCAAGGTCAATGTGATGAAATCAGTGAAAAACATTAGAAGCAGCAGAACCAGAAATGACATGTGTGGGAGTCTTGTTCAAAAAAATCTTTCCAGTTTAGGAGGGACCTTAATGCTTTTCCTGAAGCTTTACCTGTAAAATTTTGATTTTACACTTTTTTTTCCCCCTATGAGTTGCTGCCAAACAGGATAACAAAGCTCAGCCTACCACTGAGACCAAAAAACATTGGCACATTTTGCCCTCCCACACTGATAAAGTTGTCACGAGGAAACAAGAAAGTTTATACTGTACCCCATCCCTATTAAGGTTTATCATCAGTACTAAGAAGATACAAGTTCCCATTAAGTTTCTTTTCACTTAACACTGACCATTTACAAAAGAGAATCCCAGAGTATTTTATATCATGTCCTCCATTTGACATTATATCATGTCCTCCTTTATGTTATATCCATGTCCTCCAAAGAGACTTCTCAAAATGCTTCTGCTGAAACCTTTTACAGGTCATGCTGCTAGTCCACCACATGCAAACTCAGTGGAGAGAGAGCTGATCAAGGATGACCACAGTCAGGAAACAACTGAGACAATTCTACTCTGTGTTTCTGAGAATCTTTGCACAGTCATACTCACTGGCCATCAGATGACTAAATTCAAAGCTGAAGAACCTGACAGATATAACCATCTGCATTCAAATTTGAGACAGACACATAAATCAGCACAATCTTTTCCAAGTATCAGGAGCATCAATTCATAAATAGTTTGTGTGTCACATTCACAGTTCTGTTGCTTTACTGTAATTTTCACTTAAGATAGGGACATGACACCACGATAGAATATTTTTTCCCACCAATTTCACACCTTTCAACCCCAGTTAGGCAAAAGAAACTACAGTGACATGTTTTAGTTCACACCAAAATTTTTAAGGATAAGGTTCATCAGGAGATTAACCTTGAAAGGCAACATCTATAGGAAACTCTACATCTGTACATTTTCTTTAAACTAAAAAGGGAAAATATTTTGTCAATGAGATCTCTCTTTCCACTTTTTCTAGAAGAGTACTGAACGATTTAGTTTTGCACATAGTCTGTTGATTAAGATTCTTGCAGGGAGGGCAAGTACCTGTATATGCTGGCCTGAAGACTTCTCCTAACATGTTAAGGAACGTAAATCATGATAAATGGTTCATGTCCCCTAAACTCCCTGATGTGGGTTGAGTCCTTTTCCTTCTTAGACTAGGAATTTGCATGTAAAAGCCCATTAATAGCAAATCTTATTTTTTGACCACTTGAAACAATGTTTTTTTCAAGACCAATAGCTGGTTACTCAGAAATACTATAGCCTATTAAGGAGGGATGGGATCCACCTGTCTAGAAAAGGCAAAGGTATCTTTGGCAGCAGGCTGGGCAGCTTGGTGAAGCAGGCTTTAAACTGAAGGACCTGAGTGGTAAAGTCCAAAGTGGCAGCACTCAAATCATCACAACCAAGTCGGGAATAAGCCAGGCCAACCAGAGCAGTGACAAATACTCCTTAGGATCAATCATTTCAAGTGTATGTATACCACTGCATGCAGCCTGGGGTACAAACACAAGGAACTGGAGCTCCACACCCAGTCAGAAATTTATTATGTCATAGGAATAACTGAAACATGACAGGATAACTCACATGCCTGAAGATGAAAATGGATGGTTATAGGCTATAGGAAATGTGGGTGGATACCCACTGAGAACTACAAGGGCATTGTCAGGGTTTGCAGAGGTACAGTCAGAAAAACAAAAGCTCTGTTTGAACTGAAATTGGCCATAGATATCAAAAACCACAAGAAAGGGTTCTTCAGGTATGTAAACAAGCAGAAACAGAAGGAAAACACTGGCTTGCTGTTTAACCAGAGAGGTGAATTAGTCACTAGCAATGCTCAAAAGGCAGAGGTTCTCAACACTTTCTTTATCTCAGTCTTTACCAGCACTGTTGGGCCTCTTGGCCTTGGGAACAAAAGTCCAGGCTGATGCAAACACAGACTCACCACCATCAGTGAAGGAAGAGTTGGGCGTGAACTATTACAGTTCGACCCCTACAAATTGATGGGCCCTGACATTATCCACTCAAGGCTGTTTAAGAGAGCTGGCTGACGTTGTGGGTTCACTCTCCATAATCTTGGAGAAATTGTGGAGATCAGGGGATATCCAGAAGACTGCAAGAAGGCTAATGTCACCCATCTAAAAGAAGGGCTTAAAAAAATGATCCAGGAAATTACAGGATGAGCAGTCTTACTTCAGTGCCTGGGGAAATTATGAAACAATGCTCCCAGGGGTTATCACAAATCAGATGAGGCCCATGAGTGAGGAAAGTCAGCACAGATTCACCAAGGGCAAATCGTGCTTGACAAACCTGATCACCTTTTACGACAAAATAACTTCTTGGTTGATGTGGGCCGAGTGGAGGACATTGTCTACCTGGATCTCTCAAAAGCTTTCAGTATGGTTTCCCATAGCCTCTTCCCAGAAAAAGTGATGGGTCTAGAGAAGTGGTCCATGTGGTAGGTGGGGAACTGTGTGGCTGACAGGCTGCACCCAGAGGGTGGGCTAACAAGAACCGTATGAAGTTCAACAAGGACAAGCACAAGGTCTTGCACCTGGGAAAACAACCCAGGAGTGCAGTGCAGGTTCAGATCTACCCAGCTGGGGAGTGGCTCCATGAAAATGGACTTGGAGGTCTAGGTGGACAGCAAGCTCAATACGAGCGAACAGTGTGCTGCTGCAGCAAAGAAAGCCAACGAGATGCTGGGTTGCATCAACACAGATGTCAACAGCAGAGATAAAAGTAGTCTTTACCCCACTCAACACCTATGAGGGCACACCTGGAATACTGTGCTGTTTTGGTCCCTACTATGCAAAAAGATGTGAACAGGCTGGAGATGATCCAGAGAAGGGTCACAAAAATGATCAGAGGGTTGGGAGGCCTGCCATGTGAGGAAAGGCTGAGAGAACTTTGTTCAGCCTTGAGAAAAGAAGGCTTAGGGGAGACCTTATCACCATGTTCCAGTATATAAAGGGTGACTACAAAGAAGACACAGACTCCTTCTTACAAGGAGTCACATGGAAAAGACAAGCGGTAATGGATACAAGATAACCCTATGGAGATTCATATTACACTGAAGAGGAAAGTTATTCATGGAACAATCTCCACAGAGAAATGACAGATTCAGTTGGACAGGATGCTTAACTATCTTGTCTAGATTGTGTTTTTGTCAATAAAGGTTGGAGCAGATGATCCTTGAAGTCCCTTCCAACATGATGATCTATGCCATGCTGTAAGTCAGGCCACAGACGACAAGCATCACACTGTAAAAAGGTGTCTTGAGACTCTTCTGTCAGGATGGAAAGAAAAGAAGGCAGCTCAAGAAACTTCTTTTATGCAGTTCACGGATTCCTTATATAAACGATACTTCCTTTTAACTTTTCTTGGGAGAAAAACTCTGACATTCTTTTGCTTTCCCAGAAGCAAGTTATAAACTTCTCCATCTTACTAGTAGTCCATATGCTCCTGAAATGGGATTTGAAATTTAAGAATGGCAATTGAACTTGGACTGAGATTTGGGCATGACTCATTCATTGCATCTCCTGAAAAGCTGACTACAGAATCTCTTTGATCAAGCTAGATGCCTACAGGGCTCCAGTGTTACCACAGCGAAGGGCAACAGATGACCTCACAAGCACTTCTGTACTAGCTTCTCCACTCTTTACCCCCAGGAGAAATTCAGTTCAGCAGCAAAGATAAAAGAGGTTGCTTAAGGTTTTTTTGAGTTTCGCATCTTTAAGATTCAAAAAAGATACAGCATTTTTCATCAGCAGACAGAGTAAATCTGGAGGACAGAGTACAGGCCTGACTCTGGAATCTCCAACGAGACAGAGGATCAGGACAGTAGCAAAAGATCTTCAGCACTAAACAGAGGTGTCTAAAGCTAACAGATTTCAAAACTCTGACATCTTAAGAACAAACAGATAGTTTCACCACTATTTTGGAATATCAACTTTGTCTCATGAGAACTTTGAAATAATATTAACCCACATTTAATATTTAAATCTAGTTGGAAGAGAAGTCAAATGCACACACTAAAAAATTAATTAATCCGCTCAGAATAGTAAAATGTTAAATACTCACATATACCTATCCTGATAATTAGTGAAGCAATGGTATGACATCACCTACTACTGGATTTTAAAGTAAAATATTAGTGCCTTGGCACAACTAAATCTTATTCTCCTACTCCAAAAAAACAGTGTATACACCATGTGGTCAACACATAATACCTGCCCAAAGGTGCTTGACTTCGATCACTTATTCAAACAGGCCACTCTGGATGCACAATGTGTCATGATCAAGCCTTGTAAGATGACCTAATCTCCACGACAGTATGTTGTAAAAGGATCATCATACTCTTCTACTCACATTCAGGTACCTGATGACACCTGCCCCTTAAACTTCCTCAAAATTTTTTTCCAGGTGTCCAAGAAGAAATTCACCATTTACTGACAACAGCTGCCTTAGGAACAACTGCAAAAACATGGTGTTTTGCTACCATTAACACATCACATAGACTTGCTCAAGTTTACTGCAGCTCACATTCTGTCTCTGGCAATGCACCTACTATTGGTGGAGCAGCACCAACAACATTTGCTCAGCAGCTGTAAATTGCAGAAACATTTCTTAGTAGAGCCGTTTCAGTGTTTGCCCCATGTAGCAGCTGCATTACCACGGAAAAACACATACTGTTTTTCAATGTGGCAGAACTTTTATTTGGAAGGAAATTATAACTTCTGCATTTACATGGCACCAATTATATACAGTACACTTTCCATGATAAGAATTATGATGCTGTTCACAGAAAGTATCAAATTTGAGATAAATAACACATAAGCTAAAATATACAAACCAGGGGTGGAGGTGAAACTATTGGCCATTTTTAATTATCTATAGAAGAATTTCAAGGAATAATGTTTATTCAATGTTCAAAAACTTTTAACAAACTTCTAGTAAAGTTAAATGAAATATTTATAATACTATTCAGTTGTTGCACAGTATTTCCAATATACAATCAAGAAGATGCACAGAACACAACACTTAATATGAAAAAAAACCTATTGCACCCACAATTTAAAGGTTTCACTGCCTTTTGGATGCTGCACTACCATATTTATATAAACATTTACAACACTTCAGTAAACACAAAGGTTCTAAATGCAGTGCAGCATTATGGGGGGCCACTTTCAGCTCTTAAAATAAATGTTAAATGCCCATATACTGTGCCATTTATTTTAAGCTGATGGTTTAAGCTGTAACCCTTAACTCCTACTGTGAGTAGCAAACACACTTTCCCCATGTTCAGAAGATTACCATCCCTCTGACTATATAGTCTATATTCTGAAACCTAAACTGTCCTTGGCTTCATTGTCATTTTGGCGTTTTGCCTCAGTGCTTGTGACAACTATTTCTTATGTTACTTTTCAATGTCCTGTTAGGTAGTCCTGCGTAGAATCTGAAGCAAAAGAGTCTGCATCTTCATTATCAGAATCATCACTACTGTCATCAGCTGCTGGCTCTCCTGTCAGCGCTATCCGGGCATAATCATCAGTGTCTATAGACTTGCAGAAGTGAATGGCATACTTCAGTTTTTCCTCTAGTACTTGCTTACAGGAATACCTGGGCAGCTTCAGGAGAAAGAAGCATGTGTACGACTCAGGAAGGAAGTGGTCTGGAGGATTGTATTTATCCAATACCTGTTGAAAAAAAAAAAGCATAACATTTTTAATTCACTGTCCAAACCACAAATGAGTATCAAAATAATAATTGGGATTTGTTTTTAAACAGGATATTATATTTTTGATTCTGATGCTGATGTTTCTTAAAAGAAAATTAAAAGGCAAAATCCATTTTCCCTACTCTAAGTAAATAAATAAATAAAAACAGACATGTATGAGTTGCTTTGATTATGAATGTGTGGTGTATTACTTCAGCAAATATCAAAACATGATTTGAAGATCATGGGGGTTTAATTTAGCTGAAATTACTACCTAAGCTGAATGAACTGCTAAATACGGGCCAGCAAAAACAGTTGAATGACACTGGAAAACTATAAAAATCCAGAGAAATAAGTGGCTGGGCAATTAAATGAATTGTCCAAGTCAAGAGAGAATATTTATATAAACAGTTGCACTGTCAAATCTACAATGTAATGTTGCAAAACAGTTTAATAAAATCAGCCTGTTCTCTTGTTATGTCATGCTACTACTTCTCCAGTAGCAGCTTTTTTAAATCCCCCCTACATCCTCTCCATCCCACACACCTTACCTGAATAACAAAGTCCCTCCCCCTAAAGTCTGCAATAGTCCTGGGCAGCCTTGTTCTGCCCCACACAAAACGCAGGAAGAGAGATCGCTCTGTATTGGAGAAGGACTCCATCACTTCCCAGAACCACTGTATCAAGGAAGCAGTTGGTTCAATGCCTTTATAAGTCGCTACAGATTTCAGGAGATGAAGTGGAATATCTGGGCTTCCACATACCTGAAAAATAAGATCCAGTGATAGGCTATACAAGTCTGATAAGATCAATTAGAGGTGATTTGTTCCCTCTATTCCTTTAAAATATTTAATCATCTTTTACACTGACAAACTGAACATTCGAATATTTGAAGTGTCATGAATAGTCTCCTATTACAATAGTACTAAATACACATCTTCCCATCAGGGGACAGTAATGAACCTTCTTTCACATTCCTGGATCACATAACAAATTAAACATTTTACTTGGGACAAATATCTCCAATTCACCTCCTAGATCCCTGTCATGTGGGGTTTTTTGGTTTTGTTTGTTTCTTACTGAAAAAATTCATTACATCCCTGCTCAGCTATATCAAAATAATCTTACCAACACTAATAGGGCAATTAAACATTTTCTAGTCTTTTCTTGAACTGAATGTTTGCAACCACAGAGCAATCATTGTAAACAGCATTTAATGTGGGGTTTGGATTAGTAAAATGAATGAGTGAATAATCTCACTTCAAATTAGTCTGACAGAAGTAATAAAGCAGAAATTGATACCATAGTTTCCAGTTCGTATCCTGTAAAGAGCGAAAGTAGAGGAACTGGAACAACACGGGCCATGCCCTCACGAACTGCTGCAACCTGTTCATCAAATTCATGAAGCCTGCAAAGAAACATTTTTGGAGTTTCTGTGAATGTTATTTCTAGCAATTATTTATAGCTATTACTGTGACATCAAAGCAAGTTTAACCACTCTCCTCAAGTCTCCAGCTATAAACCAAGGAACATTAACATTTATCACAAAATACTTGACTTTATACACCAATTCATATTGCACAGCAAACTCAATATGGAGAGATATCTCCC